>NC_052150.1:151687440-152005423 GCF_902713615.1 Scyliorhinus canicula | reverse complement strand
ATGCCCCCTAATAATTGACCCCTCTACCCTGGGAAAAAATCTCTGACTATCTATTCTGTCTATGCCCCTCTTAATTTTGTAGATCTCTATCAGGCCGCCCCTCAACCTCCTTCGTTCCAGTGAGAACAAACCAAGTTTATTCAACCTCTCCTCATAGCTAACGCCCTCCATACCAAACAACATCCTGGTAAATCTCTTCTGCACCCTCTCTAAAGACTCCACATCCTTCTGGTAGTGTGGCAACCAGAATTGAACACTATACTCCAAGTGTGGCCTAACTAAGGTTCTATACAGCTGCAACATGACTTGCCAATTTTTATACTCAATGCCCCAGCCAATGAAGGCAAGTATGTTGTATGCCTTCTTGACTACTTTCTCCACCTGCCCCTTTCAGTGACCTTGGACCTGTACACCTAGATCTCTTTGATTGTCAATAATCTTGAGGGTTCTACCATTCACTGTATATTCCCTACCTGTACTAGACCTTCCAAAATGCATTACCTCACATTTGTCCGGATTAAACTACATCTGCCATCTCTCCGCCCAAGTCTCCGATCTAAACCCTGCTGTATCCTCTGACAGTTCACATCACTATCCGCAATTCCACCAACCTTTGTGTCGTCCGCAAACTTACTAATCAGACCAGTTACATTTTCCTCCAAATCATTCATATATCCTACGAACAGCAAAGGTCCCAGCAATGATCCCTGCGGAACACCACTAGTCACGGCCCTCCAATCAGAAAAGCACCCTTCCATTGGTACTCTCTGCCTTCTATGACCTAGCCAGTTCTGCATCCATCTTGCCAGCTCACCTCTGATCCAGTGTGACTTCACCTTTTGTACCAGTCTACCAAGAGGGACCTTGTCAAAGGCCTTACTGAAATCCATATAGACCAAATCCACTGCCCTACCTGCATCAATCATCTTTGTGACGTCCTCGAAAAACTCTCTCAAGTTAGTGAGACACAACCTCCCCTTCACAAAACCGTGCTGCCTCTCACTAATACGTCCATTTGCTTCCTAATGGGAGTAGATCCTGTCTCGAAGAATTCTCTCCAGTAATTTCCCTATCACTGATGTAAGGCTCACCGGCCTGTAGTTCCCTGGATTATCCTTGCTACCCTTCTTAAACGAAGGAACAACATTGGCTATTCTCCGGGACATCACCTGAAGACAGTGAGGACCCAAAGATTTCTGGCAAGGCCTCAGCAATTTCCTCTCTTGTCTCCTTCAGCATTCTGGGGTAGATCCCATCAGGCCCTAGGGACTTATCCACCTTAATATTTTTCAAGACGCCCAACGCCTCTTCTTTTTGGATCTCACTGTGACCCAGGCTATCTACACATCCTTTTCCAGACTCAACATCCACCAATTCCTTCTCTTTGGTGAATACTGATGCAAAGTATTCATTTAGTAACTCGCCCATTTCCTCTGGCTCCACACATAGATTTCCTTGCCTGTTCTTCAGTGGGCCCACCCTTCCCCTGACTACCCTATTGCTTTTTATGTACATGTAAAAAGCCTTGGGATTTTCCTTAACCCTATTTGCCAATGACTTTTCTGAACCCCTTTTAGCCCTACTGAGTCCGTGCTTAAGTTCCTTTCTACTTGCCTTATATTCCACACAGGCTTCGTCTGTTCCCAGCCTTCTAGCCCTGACAAATGCCTCCTTTTTCTTTTTGACGAGGCCTTCAATACCTCTCGTTATACAAGGTTCCTGAAATTTGCCGTATTTATCCTTCTTCCTCACAGGAACATGCTGGTTCAGAATTCCTTTCAGCTGACATTTGAAATCATCCCACATGTCAGATATTGATTTACCCTCAAACAAGGTTTGATTTACCCCCAATCTAGGTTCTTCAGTTTCCGCCTAATATTGTTATAATTAGCCTTCCCCCAATTTAGCACATTCACCCTAGGACCACTTTTATCCTTGTCCACCAGCACTTTAAAACGTACTGAATTGTGGTCACTGTTTCCAATATGCTCCCCTACTGAAACTTTTGCCACCTGGCCGGGCTCATTCCCCAATACCAGGTCCAGTACAGCCCCTTCCCTAGTTGGACTATCTACATATTGTTTTAAGAAGCCCTCCTGGATGCTCCTTACAAACTCTGCCCCGTCCAAGCCCCTAGCACTAAGTGAGTCCCAGACAATATTGGGGAAGTTAAAGTCTCCCATCACAACAACCCTGTTGCTTTTACTTCTTTCCAAAATCTGTCTACCTATCTGCTCCTCAATCTCCCGCTGTCGGTTGGGAGGCCTGTAGAAAGCCCCCAATATTGTGACTGCACCCTTCTTATTCCTGATCTCTACCCATATAGTCTCGCTATCCTCTGAGGTGTCCTCCCGCAGTACAGCTGTGATATTCTCCTTAACCAGTCGATCAACTCCTACACCCTTTTTACATCTACTCTATCCCGCCTGAAACATTTGAGACCTGGAACGTTTAGCTGCCAATCCTGTCCTTCCTTCAAACAGGTCTCTGTAATGGCAACAACATCATAGTTCCAAGTACTAATCCAAGCTCTAAATTAATCTGCCCAAACTCTGTTTGGAACTTCTTCCTTTCCTTTAACTACACCTCCTCCGTGGTCTCTGCGTACTTCAAATCTACTGTCGAATGGCCCCAACCAACCTCTGCCTCTCTAGCCACTCAACCTTCTCGCTGTGCGTCCAGATAGAGATAAACTTCCATCTAACCACTGCCTTCAACGCTTCCCCCAACACCAAGGCAGAAATCTCATCCGTCTTAATGTACGCCACATAGTTCCCGATAGCCACCCCTATCTTTTCCCAAAACCAGCCAGCATTGTGGCCGCAATTCCACCCGATGTGGTGCCTGGTCGAACTCCATGATCGCCTAATATTCCAAACCAACCATCCCACCAATAATGTCTTGTCCAAGACACACCAATCGATCTGGGAATACGCCTGTGGACCTGCGAGAAAAATGAGAATTCCTTCTCTCGCGACCTCCCAAACCACTATGGGTCCACCCCGCTCTTCCGCACCATAAACCCCAGCAGCTCCTTTGCCATCGCCAACACCTTCGGGACCTGGGGCAGGACTGATCCAACCTAGGATCCAATACTGTATAAAACCATCCCCATAATCAAATGGTGTGTGTCCAAGCCTGGAACCTTTGCCAAAACCCTCTTTATGAATTCCATGTTGTCCCAATTTGGGGCATAAATATTCACCAACTCTACGGGCGTACACTCCTACTTTCCACTCAACATCACAAATCTGACCCCAGGATCGCCACTATGTTCCCCGCCGCAAAGGTACCCTCTTACGAACCAGCACTGCCAACCCCTCGTTTTCACGTACAACCTTGAATGGAATACCTGCCCCACCCAAACATTCCTCAACCTCGCCTGATCCACTATCTTCAAATGCGTCTCTTGTAAGAACACTACGTCCGCTTCAAAGTCTTCAAATGAGCAAAGACCCATGACCTCTTAATCGGCCCGTTTAATCCCTAACATTCTAAAAGTCTCCTCCCCCCCCCCGGGACACCCTCCCTCTCAGCCATAAATAAAAAGAACCATCCCGGCCCAACCAGCCATCCACTTTTCTCCCTCTACAGGTCTATCCCCCCCACTTTATTCACATTAACAAGCCTACCTGATGGCATGGTGACCTCAACTCGATGCAAAAGCTTTCACCATTCTAAAGCGTCCCTCCACCCCTTCTGCGCATTCTCGCCCTCCCTAGCTTCTCCGTCCCTACATCCCTCTCTCCCCTACCCACCAAATGCTCCACATTTTGATACGTGATGGATTGTGACACATGAATAAATGTACAGTAGTCTGGCCTGACTACCTCACTTCTGCAGCACCTTTAGAACTCTGGTGTTTGTGACGGAACAAGGCAATCTACAAAATATAAATGAACTTTCCATCATATTGCACTGTTTCTTTAAACAGTTTATTTGCTGTACCATAGCTGATATCTAATGAATGAACCAGAAAACAATTTTTTAAAAAAAGACTGGTTGTGTTGGTTTTATCTTCTCTTATCTCTCTCTCTCTCTCTCTCTCTCTCTCTCTCTCTCTCTCTCCCCCCCCCCCCCCCCCCCCCCCCCCCAAAAAAGATGATTGTTGTACTGCAAACTTCTCAGCAATATTTTGTGGTCTAGTTTGGTATAATGTTGTAACCAAAATAAGTCAAAGCCATATCAAATGAAGATATGAATCTGATAATTTAGAAAGGCAGGCTAGATAATCTAATGTTTGCACCCTGCTTGTCTGTTTTATACATATACATTTTTTCAGTTTGTATTTCAACATGTTTTTAGACTTCTTTCATTTTCTTTTATATGCAGGCATTATCCCCAAAATTCTCAAGTAGCTGGAATTACGAACAGTCATTTAACAGAAAACCTGTAGGAAATCCTGTTTTGTAGTTGCACTGCTTTTTTTAACCACCTCCATTGCAGCTACTGTAACCTAATTTTTTTTTCTCATTATTCAGAGGATTAGGATCAGACATTAGGATTTCCCAGGAGATGCCTGTAAATTTAAAAGTTATCTGCTATTGATAGGAACTCTTAATAAATGGCTGGCATATGCAATAGTTAGGTGTGACTACTTTCTAATTTTATTATAACATATGGACAGTTACTTGTTTGCCAATAATTTAGCGGTTTGAGGGTTTTGCTGTGTAATAAATATTGCAAGCAAAGAGGTTTTTATTTACTGTGATTTATTTTTACTGTTTGGAAGAGAATCTTGTTTTCATTTCATGAAATTTATGGAACAATCAGCAGTTGGAGATGTGGAGATATGCCAATGGAAGTTGAGTTGATAAATGTAATTTTGTTTTTGAAGAATTGACCACTTGCAGATAAAGAGAATGCAGTCAATGTGATGTATATGAATTTCCAGAGGGTGTTCAATAAGATGTTTCGTAGTAAACCTATTATAAAAACTAAAGCAGATGATATGAAATATAGCAATGTAGATAGAAAGTTGATTGGACAGGAACCAAGTAATTAATGCTAATGGGTGCTATTCAAATTGGAGAAGTGACAGACGCGATGTATTGCAGAGGCCTGTGCTGGATCTACTTTTGTTCTCTGTAAATGTGATGGATATAGACTTGAGTATATTATTTGAAAGTTACCGAGGAAGCATAAAGAAAGGAAGGAAAGCAAACAAGTGAATTTCTAAAAGGCTCCAGAAGGACATGGGTAAGCAAGCAGGTGGCAGATTCATTTTAATATGGAAAAGTATTCAGTCATTCTTTTTGAGGGTAAAGAAAAACAAGGTATGAAACCATACCAACATCCGAATTAGGAGCAGAAGTAGGCCATTTGGCCTCTCGAACCTGCTCCGCCATTCAATAAGATCATGGCTAATCTGTTTGTGTTTTGAATTCCACATTGCCATTTACTGCTGTTGATTCTTTTGCCTAACAAGAATCTGTTTACCCCTGCCTTAAAATATTCACTGTCTCTGCCTCCACCGCCTTCTGAGGCAGAGTTCCAAAGTAGCACAACCTTTGGCAAAAAATATTACCCTCCTCTCTGTCCTAAAAAATATTTTTAAATAGTGCTCCCTAGTTCTGGAACTGCCCACAAGAGGAAACTTCCTTTCTACATCCACCTTGTCAAGACATTCAAAATCTTATATACTTCCACCAAGTCACCCCCCACCCCTTCAAAACGCCGGTGGAAATAAGCCCAGTCTATCCAACCTTTCCTCATAAAACAACCAATCATTCCAGGTATCAATCTCGTAAATCTCGGAACCACCTCTAACACATTTACATCGTTCCCTAAATAAGGAGACGAAAACTGAACACAGTATTAAAAATGTGATCTCACCAATGCCTTTCATAATAAAGGATGTGGATATACCGGCTTTGGACTGGGGTGAGCACAGTAAGAAGTCTTATAACACCAGGTTAAAGTCCAACAGGTCTGTTTTAAATCACTAGCTTTCGGAGCACTGCTCCTTTTACTCACCCATTCCATTCAGCTGAGGAAGGAGCAGTGCTCCGAACGCTAGTGATTTGAAACAAACCTATTGGACTTTAACCTGGTGTTGTAACACTTTTTACTAGAATAAATTCCATTAGGCTCCTTAGTTACTTTCTGTACCTACATACCAGCTTTTTTTGACTCGTACTGGGACACCTAGATCCCTATACACCTCGGACTTCTGAAGTCGGTCTCCGTTTATTTAATAATCTTGCTTTTTTCTTCTTCCTGATGAAATTTATAACTTCACATTTTACTCCATCTGCTAGATATTTCCCCACTCATTGAATCTATCTATATCCATCTGCAACCTCCTTATGTCCTCTTCACAACATACTTTCCTACCTATCTTGTGTCATAAGAACATAAGAACTAGGAGCAGGAGTCAGCCATTTGGCCCCTCGGGCCTGCTCCACCATTCAATGAGATCATGGCTGATCTTTTGTGAATTCAGCTCCACTTTCCGGCCTGAACACCATAACCATCTGGAACTTTAAATACAATACCTTTGCTCCCTCCGTCTAAGCCATTGACACAAATTGTAAAAAGTTGAGGCCCCAGCACAGACTTCTGTGGGACTCCACTTGTCACATCCTGCCAATCAGAAAAATACCCATTTATTTGTACTCTTTGTTTTCTGCCAGCCACGCAATCTTCTTTCCATGTTAATATGTTACCACCTACACCATGAGGTCCGACTTTGCGCAATAATCTTTAAGGTGGCATCATGTCAACTGCCTTCTGGAATTCCAGGTACAGCATGTCTACAGGCTCCTCTTTATCCACAGCACATGCTATTTCCCCAAACACTGCATGAATAGGCATCTGGAAGGTACGACTTATCAGTGAGACTAAAGAGTTCTCACATATAAAATTCTCTGAAAATGTACATGCTGGTTCGCCAAGCCAGAAAAAGCCCACTATAATTTGGGGTTTAATAGCAGAGATGTGCAGTGGCACCGTGGTGCAGTAGTTAGCACGACTGCCTCACTGCACCAAGGACACGGGTTTGATTCTGGCCTTGGTTGATTGTCTGTGTGGAGTTTGTGCATTCTCTCTACATCTGCATGGGCTACCTTCGGGTGCTCTGGTTTACTCCTACAGTTTAAAGATGTGCAGGTTAGGTGGATTGGCCATGATCAATGCGTGGGATTACGGGGAGAGGGCTCTATCTGAGGGTCGGTGCAGACTCGATGGGCTGAATAGCCTCCTTCTGCACTGTAGGGAATCTATGTATTCTACTCCTATACTTGCAAGATGTGCAGGTTAGGTGGATTGGCCATGATAAAATTGCCGTTTAGTGTCCCGGGTTGTGCAGGTTAGGTGGGATTACGGTGTTACGGGGATAGGGCAGGGGAGTTGTAAAGTGCTCTTTTAGATGGTGGTGCAGACCCAATAGGCCGAATGGCCTCCTGCACAGTAGGAATTCTATGGCTCCATGATAGAGGTATAGAATACAAAGCCGTTGAGTTAACAATGCATTTGTGCAGTTTTGGGCACAGAGGGATGTTATAAAGCCATAGAATCCATGCAGTGTAGATTCCCAAGAAGATATAAGCAATGGGAATGTATAGTTTTGAGGAGTGGCTTCCGAAACCAGAACTATTTCACTGAAGCAGAGAAGGCTAAAAGAAGAGAAAAATGGTAGGCAAATAGTAAAAAGATCTTTTGGTTTGGACAGTGAGTGACAACTGATTATGAATTTTAAATAGTTGCTTTTTATTCTTTAATGGAAAGAGAGTGTCACTGGGAAGGCCAACAATTTGTTTCCCATCCCTAGTTACCCTCAAGAAGAAGGTGGTGAGCCGCATTCTTGAACTGCTGAAGTACATCTGGTGCAGGTACACCCACGGTGCTGTTAGGAAGAGAGTTCCAGATTTTTGACCCAACGACAATGAAGAGTGGTCATATGGTGTGAGACTTGGAAGAGAATTTTCCGGTAGTAATGTTCTCATGCATCTGCACTTGTCCTAGGTCGTAGAAGTTGTGGCTTTGGGAGTTGTTGTTAAAGGAATCTTAGTGAGTTGCTGCAGTGTTTCTTGTATCTCGTCGTTGTTCGAGATCCAACCCACTATGGTCGTATTGTCAGCAAACTTGTAGATGGAGTTGGAACCAAATTTTTCCAAGCAGTTGTGTGTGTACAGGGAGTATAATAGGGGGCTAAGTACGAAGCCTTGTGAGGCCCCGGTATTGAGGACCTGCGGAATCCAAATTGAACACCAGTGAGCAGGTTATTGCAGTGTACAAGCGGCTTAATAACACTGTTGCAGACCCCTTCTATCATTTTGTTGGTAATTGAGTATAGGCTGATGGGGCCTCAATAGACCAGAATAGGTTTGTTGTGTTTTTGTGGACAGGACATAACTGGTCAATTTTCCACATATTCTGTTAGATGCCAGCTGTACTGGAAAAACTTGGCGAGAGGCATAAATGTTTCTGGTGTACAAGTCTTCAGTTCAACAGCCAGTATGTTATCAGACTCACAGCCTTTACAGAATCCAGTGCTATCAGCTGTTCCTTGATATCCTTTGGAGTGAATTGAATTGGCTGAAGACTAGCATCTGTGATGTTGTGGACTTTAGGAATCTGCTGAGATGGATCATCCACTCTGCACTTTGCTGAAGATGGTCGCAAATGCTTCAACCTTATCTTTTGCACTGATGTTCTGGTCGTCTCCATCATTTAGAATGTGCTATTTGTGGAGACTCCTCCTCCGGTTACTAGTTTAATGATCCACAACCACTCACAATTATATTTGGCAAGACTGCAGAGCTTCAATCTGATCCATTGGATTGTGCGATTGTGTAGATCTGTCCTTTGCCTTCTGCTTCCTCTATTTGGCAGGTGTAGCTTTACCTGGTTGGCATCTTGATTTTAAATATGCATGGTGCTGCTCCCACGCATGCTCTCCTGCATTCCGATTTGAACCAGGGTCGATCCCCTAGCTGTGGTTAGGATAACAGTTTTCCTTCCCTAAAAGACATTGGTGAACCAGATAGGTTTTTATGACAATCCAGTAGTTTAGGCTTACGAAAAATCTCTGGATGCATTGAGTTCATAGAATCATAGAATTTACAGTGCAGAAGGAGGCCATTCGGCTGATCGAGTCTGTACCAGCCCTTGGAAAGAGCACTCTACTTAAGCCCACATCTCCACCCTACCCCATAACCCAGTAACCCTACAAAGTTGCTGGAGCATGGAATGCATTGTCACAGGTCATTGTATTTTCTAAAGGACCAGGCACAAGGGTGAGTTCACAGATGTTCTCTTCCAATGATTTAAACTCCAATTGTTCTGCGGTTTGCAATACAGATCCATGATAATGTTGGACTTAACCCTCTATTATGACCACTGGCCTTATGGGTAGGGGAGTTCATGATGTTGTCTATGTGGACTTCCAGAATGGGTCTGCAGAAGAGATTATTACAAAAAGAGTGCACAGTATTGGAGGTAATTTGCAACACAAGTTGTCAATTGATTAGGATGTGGGAAACTTGAGAGTAGAGATAAGTGATCATTCTCTGGTGGAGTGCAAACAGTTGTGTTCCTCCAGGATCAGTACTGGGACTTCAGCTTATTACCATACATGCATATACTATATATATATTTAGCATATATATTAATGACTTGAGTGAGGAAATAGTGTTAGATCTAATGAAGGTGCTTAAAATAATAAACTATCGGCAACATGCAGTGAATCAATATTCTTTGTCAGGAAATCAAGAACAAGAGGGAATAATCTTGAAATTAGAGCTAGGACAGTTAAAGTATGAAGTCAGGGAGTGCATTTTGCCACAAAGGGGTCGTGGATCCTGGGTCAATTGTAATTTTCAAGTATGAGATCAATAGATTTTGTTATGTTTGGGCATTAATGGATATGGAGCAAAGCGGATAAGTAGATAATAAATGGTGTACAGATCAGACAATAAATAAATAAAGGGTGTACAGATCAGACAATACCTAATTGAATGGCAGAGCAGAGCAGACTCAGTGGGCTGATGGCCAACTTGTTATCCTTGAAAAGCATTTTGGTTCTCAGTTTTAAAGATTTATCCCTGAAAGAATTCACTAGTATGAAGTTCCCATTCTATTAATTCAAGCAGAAACTGTTGACCTTAGGTTAATTTGATGTTTTGGGTTCGGACAACTGCTTTCTAATGAAATTAAGAGCTTTGACTCTTCAAATGCAAAATTCATATGCTGCTCTTGTTGAATTTAGTGCCATGCCCCACACAGACTGGAATATAGACTCAAATAAAAATATTGTTCTGGTTCTATCGTCAGAGACGAAGCAAGGTACTCTGCTCACCGACAGAGATCTCTCAGTGGCACGGTTTTAACCTTTACTGACTTTAATATGAATCTGGTGCTAAGTCTCCAGATCTCCAGATTCAGTAATGTCATTAAGCAGGATAACCAACCAAACACAGTGAAAAGTTTTCACAGTTCGCATACTGCAAAATTAAAAGTAATAGTTATCCTTTACTGTATAATTATCATTTTATAGAGAATAAAATAAGAATTGAAATAGTCTTGAAGCTGAAATATCAATTTTTAAAAAAACTTCAATTCCACAGATTTAAAAAAACTATAACGGTGAAATTTGGCATTCCACCGATATACAATTAGTTTTTCAGATTTACAATGGGTGTTCAGTGGGAATTATGAATTTGGCACATGAAACTTCATTCAAAGTATAACTTTTTTGAGGGTTTCAACTGCAAGACTAATGGCATTCAACATACAAACATATGAATTAGGAGCCGGAATAGGCCACTTGGCCCCTCAATCCTGCTCCGCAATTTAACAAGATAATGCCTGATCTGATTGTAACCTCAACCCCACATTCCTACCTACCTATAATAATGTTTCACCCCCTTGTCAATCAAGAATCTACCAAGCTTTGCCTTAAAAAATATTCAAAACACCCTGCTCCTGCCATTAGAAGGAGTTCCAGAGAATCACGACCCTCTGAGAGAAAAAAGTTCTCCTCCTTCCTTCCTGCCCTTTGGCAGGATTCTCTGGCCTCTCAGCAGCAAGAGGCAGCCTACTGTTGGCTGGTGACAGGGTCTTCTGGTCATGCCGCTATCAATGGGATTTCCCATTGATTCTACCCCACGCGGCAAAGAAACCCGCGGCAAGGGGGCGCCGAAGGCAGGACAAGAAGATCCTACTGGTATGAAGAGCCGGAAGATATCTCCCCTTATTTTTAAACACACTCCTCTAGATCCTCCAACAAGAGGAAACATCCTCTCTACATCCACCCTTCAATACCCCCAGGATCTTAAAGGTATCAATCAAGTCGCCTCTTACCCTAGTGGATACAAACCTAATGACGCCTCTCTTTCCTCAAAAGACATTCCTGTTATCAGCCGAGTAAACCTTCTCTAAACTGTTTCCAGTGTATTTACATCTTTCCTTAAATACTGTACAAAATAGTCCAGATATGGTCTCTCCAATGCAATGTACAATTGAAGCATAACCTCCCTACTTTTGTAATCAGTTCTGCTCACAATAAGCGTTCACATCTTATTCACTTTCCTAATTACTTGCTGTACTTGTGATTCATGCACGAGGACACCCAGATTCCTCTGCATGTCAGTGCTCTGAAATCTCTCACCATTTAGATAATAAATTATTGTTCCTGCCAAAGTGGACAATTTCACATTTTCCCGCATTATACTTCATTTGCTTGATTTCTGCCCACGCACTTAATCTATCTGTGACTCTTTGTAGCTTCCTTGTGTCCTCTTCACAACTTACTTTCCTACCTATCATCAACAAATTTAGCAACAATACCTTTCAGCGCCACGGGCAGCACAGTGACACAGTGGTTAGCACTGCTGCCTCACAGCACCGAGGACCCGTGTTCGAACCCGGTCCCAGGCCACTGTCCGTGTGGAGTTTGCACATTCTCCCTGTGTTTGCGTGGGTCTCACCTCCACAACCCAAAAAGATGTGCAGGGAGGTGAATTGGTCACGCTAAATTGCCCCTTAATTGGGGGGGAGGGGGGGGCAGAATTAGGTACAGAATGTGATTGTGCTAGACAGGGTATAGTGGAGATTTACGAAAATTGTGCCAGAGCTGGAGAAGTTTAGCTATCAGAAAAATTAGTTAAGCAGGAGTTGTTTTCTTTGAAACCGAAGAGGCTGAAGGCCGGAGGGTAATTGAAGCATGTAAAATTAAGAAGGCCTCGGGAGAATGGATGGTAACCTATTTTCCTCAGCAGAGGTGAATAACCAGGGCCAAAGATTTACGGTAATTTTCTGAACGATTAGAGGGGAATTGAGAAATTTCTTTCACCCAGAGAGGATGGAGGAGGTTTGGAACTCGATACCTGAAAGGGTTGTAGAGGTAAAGAAACATATAATTACATTTTAAAAGTATTTGGATGCACATTTGAAGTGTTGTCCGTATCCTTCAAGGCTATCAAGAACTGGAAAGTGTGATTAGACTGAAAGAGAAACAAAGCACTGCGGCTGCTGGAGATCTGAAATATGAACAAGAAATGCTGGTAAAACCCAGCAGATCAGGTAGCATCTGTGGAAAGAAACAGAGTTAACGTTTCAGACCGATGATTTGAAGAAAGATAGAAATGTAAGAGTTTTAACGCCAGTGGAAGGGGGCGGGGAGCAGGAAGAACGGGTTGTTATAACATGGAGGACAAGGGAGATTAAATATGAAATATTTTGTTATTTAATCTACTTTGGCCTCCACCCTGTCACAGGCCCTCTCCTTTGTTCTTCATGCCACTGCCCCTTCTAATAGCTTAAAAACTCATATGTTTCTATCTTCCTTCAGTTCTGATGAAAGGTCATGGACTTGAAACATTAGGTTGGATAGCTCTTTTTCCGACAGCACCTATGCAATGGACAGAATGGCTTCTTTCTGTGCCATAAATGTTCATGATTCTGTTTGTACGGAGATTAAATTTAGGCTACAGTTTTTTCTGAGGTGTATTTTCTTTATCAGCAGAGACCTATTAGTCTCCTTTTCTGTCATAATGACTCTGTGACCGACCCCGAAGAGCCAAAATTATGGTGATGATGTGCTTGTGTTTCAGCATGATTCATGTATTGGCTGCTATTCATTAAAAAAAAATACATTTGTCCATACATTTTTGTGAGCACAACATAGCTTGTGCAGTGGGGTTTTCTTAATGTAATGATTTAAATCTGTAGTTCCGTGAACCATTTGCAATATTTCTATTTGATTTGTTGTTTTTGCAATTTTTAATATTCTTAAATGAGGATTTAAACTATTATGGCATGGGGATGGGAACCTATGTAAGTATTTGAAGCAGGAGGGAAATCATGAACAAGAGAAAAACACAGCAAAGAGAATAAGAAAGTAATAGGCAGCGAAACCAAGGGCCAGCATCAGATAACGACACTGTAAAAAATAGTAAGAACCACACAGGGTCACGCTATCTGCAAATGACCTACTCCTATATATTTCTGACCAGTTGGGAATGGGGGAGATTATGCGGATCTTAGGGGAATTTGGCCGGTCCTTGGGATACAAATTGAATATGAGTAAAAGTGAGGTTTGTGTGATCCAAGCGAGGGGGGTAGGAGAGGAGACTGGAGAAGTTGCCGTTTAAGGTGGTGGGAGGTAGTTTTCGATACCTGGGTATTCAGGTAGCAAGGAGATGGGAGCAGCTACACAAATTAAATCTGGGCCGATTAGTGAAACCAATGAAAGAGGACTTCCGGACGTGGAATATGCTCCCGTTGTTTCGTTGGCGGGGAGGGTACAGACCGTAAAAATGACAGTTCTCCCAAGATTTTTGTTTGTTTTTCGGTGTCTCCCTATTTTTATTCCAGAGGCCTTTTTTAAGCGAGTGAACAGGGTGATATCTGGGTTTGTGTAGGTGGGTAAAACTTCGCGAGTAAAGAAAGTGTTAGCGGAGCCGAGGGGAGGGAGGGCGGGCTGGTACTGCCGAACTTTAGAAACTACAACTGGGCAGCGAATATAGCCATGATGAGGAAGCGGGTAGTGGGGGAGGGGCCGGTGTGGGAGCGGGTGGAGGCAGCATCATGTAAGGGCACAAGCTTGAGGGCATTGGTAACGTCACCTCTGCCGTTCTCGCCGGCTTGGTACTGCACAAGCCCAGTGGTAGTGGTGGCCCTGAGAGTCTGGGGGCAATGGCGGAAGCATATGGGAGTAGAGGGAGCATCAGTGTGGACTCCAGTCTGTGGTAATCACCGGTTTGTCGGGGATGATGGATGGGGGCTTCAGAAGTAGCAGAGAGCGGGTATTGAGAGGCTGGGGGATCGGTTTATTGATGGGAGCTTTGCCGGTCTGGAGGATCTGGAAGTGAAGTTTGAATTGCTGGGAGGGAATGGGTTCCGATATCTCCAGGTAAGGGATTTTGTGCGAAGGCAGGTTTTTACCTTTCCGCTCCTTCCGGCAGACGGGATACAGGACAAGGTAGTTTCTAGAACGGGGGTGGGGGAGGGGAAGGTATCGGAAATTTACAAAGAACTTGTGGAGTGGGAGGAAACCCAGATATGGGAGACAAAGCGTAATGGGAAGATGAGTTGGGAAACAGGTTAGAGGCGGGTCTGTGGGAGGATGCCCTGAGCAGAGTCAACACGTCCTCATCAGGGGCTGATTTAGCTCACTGGGCTAAATCGCTGGCTTTTAAAGCAGACCAAGGCAGGCCAGCAGCACGGTTCGATTCCCGTATCAGCCTCCCCGGACAGGCGCCGGAATGTGGCGACTAGGGGCTTTTCACAGTAACTTCATTGAAGCCTACTCGTGACAATAAGCGATTTTCATTTCATTTCATGTGCCAGGCTCAGCCTGGGACAATTCAAGGTGGTTCACCGGGCACACATGAAAAAAATAAAATGAAAATCGCTTATTGTCACGAGTAGGCTTCAATAAAGTTACTGTGAAAAGCCCCTAGTCGCCACATTCCGGCGCCTGTTCGGGGAGGCTGGTACGGGAATTGAACCGTGCTGCTGGCCTGCATTGGTCTGCTTTAAAAGCCAGCGATTTAGCCCAGTGTGCTAAACCAGCCCCTGGACGGTGGCCTGGATGAGCAGGTTTTTTTAGGTAGAGGACAGGTATGGGCGATGTGCAGGAGGGCCCGCAAATCATGTCCACATTTGTGCATGCCCGAAGCTCCGGGGATTCTGGCAGAGATTTGAAGATGTCATGTCCAGGGTGTTAAAGGTCAGGTGGCACCGAGTCCAGAGGTGGCGATTTTTGGAGTGTCGGAAGACCCGGGAGTCCATGGGGAGAGAGGGTGATGTTTTGGCCTTTGCCTCCTTGGTAGCCCGGAGACCGATCTTACTAGCGTAGAGGGACCCGAAGCCCCCGAAAGCAGGGTTATGGGTCAGTGACATGGCCCGGTTTTTCAGCCTTGAGGAAATCAAGTTCGCCCTGAGATGTTCATCATTAGGGTTTGTTCGGAGGTGGCAGCTGTTTATCGACTTCTTCGGAGCAAATTGAACCGTCAGCAGATTCAATATGGGGGGGGTGGGTGGGGGGGGGGTAGTGTGCAAGAGGGGGGTAGACGGGAAGGAGTTAGACTATGTCAGTCTAGCTTAGGCGAGAACTGTGGGAGATGGAGTGTGGTGTTACACATTGAACCATGTTTATATCTGTACTTGTGTCTTTTGTATTTTATAAAACCATAAATACCATAATAAAATGTTTTAAAAATATAGTAAGAACCAGTCAAGGAACATTAAAAGTAGCCATAAGGTGAAGCTACAGTGCTTGGAGCATTCAAACTACAGTGGATGAATTAGTTGCGCAGACAGATGTAAAGTGATATGATATAATATTCTTTATTATTGTCACAAGTAGGCTTACATTAACACTGCAATGAAGTTACTGTGAAAATGCCCTAGTTGCCACACTCCGGCACCTGTTCGGGTACACTGAGGGAGAATTCAGAATATCCAAATTACCTAACGGCACGTCTTTACAGTGTGTATCTTGTGTTGCCCTATTATTAGGGGGGGTGTTTTCTAGAGCTGTTGGGGAGGGTTTAAACTAATGTGGCAGGGGGATGGGAACCGATGCAGGAAGTTGGAAGGTAGTAAAACAGGGACAGAAGCAAAAGGAAGTAAGGGGAAAAGTGCAAGGCAGAGAAGACATAGTCAAAAATCTAAAAGGGCCACAGTACAAGGTACAGTGACTGAGGGGAGCTCAGTGAATAGGCCCAGTAATAACAAAAGGAATAAAACTGGAGATGTTAAGATTCAAAACAGAGGTAAAAAAACCAACATAAGTGTACTTTACCTGAATGCTCGTAGTATTCGGAATAAAGTAAATGATTTGATGGCACAAATCATCGTAAATGACTATGATTTAGTGGCCATTACTGAAACATGGTTAAAGGATGGTCACGACTGGGAGTTAAATATCCGAGGGTATCAAACTATTCGGAAGGACAGAGTGGATGGTAAGGGAGGTGGTTATTTAAGGATGGCATCCGGGCAATAGTAAGGGATGACATCGGTGCTCTGTTATTTAAGGATGGCATCCGGGCAATAGTAAGGGATGACATCGGTGCTATGGAGGATAAGGTTGAATCCATTTGGGTGGAAATCAGGAATAGTAAGGCGAAAAAGTCACTGATAGGAGTAGTCTATCAGCCACCAAATAGTAACGTTATGGTGGGGCAGGCAATAAACAAAGAAATAACTGATGCATGTAGAAATGGTACAGCAGTTATCATGGGGGATTTTAATCTACATGTTGATTGGTTTAACCAGGTCGGTCAAGGCAACCTTGAGGAGGGGTTTATAGAATGTATCCGCGATAGTTTCCTAGAACAGTATGTAACGGAACCTACGAGGGAACAAGCGGTCCTAGATCTTGTCCTGTGTAATGAGGCAGGATTGATTCATGATCTCATAGTTAGGGATTCTCTCGGAAGGGGCGATCACAATATGGTGGAATTTAAAATACAGATGGAGGGTGAGAAAGTAAAATCAAATACTAGTGTTTTCTGTTTAAACAAAGGAGATTACAAGGGGATGAGAGAAGAACTAGCTAAGGTAGACTGGGAGCTAAGGCTTTATGGTGGAACAGTTGAGGAACAGTGGAGAATCTTCCAAGCGATTTTTCACAGTGCTCAGCAAAGGTTTATACCAACAAAAAGGAAGGACGGTAGAAAGAGGGAAAATCGACTGTGGATATCTAAGGAAATAAGGGAGAGTATCAAATTGAAGGAAAAAGCATATAAAGTGGCAAAGAGTGCTGGGAGATTAGAGGACTGGGAAATCTTTAGGGGGCAACAGAAAGCTACTAAAAAAGCTATAAAGAAGAGTAAGATAGAGTATGAGAGTAAACTTGCTCAGAATATAAAAACAGACAGTAAAAGTTTTTACAAATATATAAAACAAAAAAGAGTGGCTAAGGTAAATTTTGGTCCTTTAGAGGATGAGAAGGGAGTTTTAATAATGGGAAATGAGGAAATGGCTGAGGAACTGAACAGGTTTTTTGGGTCGGTCTTCACAGTGGAAGACACAAATAACATGCCAGCGACTGATAGAAATGAGGCTATGACAGGTGAGGACCTTGAGAGGATTGTTATCACTAAGGAGGTAGTGATGGGCAAGCTAATGGGGCTAAAGGTAGACAAGTCTCCTGGCCCTGATGGAATGCATCCCAGAGTGCTAAAAGAGATGGCTAGGGAAATTGCAGATGCACTAGTGATAATTTACCGAAATTCACTAGACTCTGGGGTGGTCCCGGTGGATTGGAAATTAGCAAACGTGACGCCACTGTTTAAAAAAGGAGGTAGGCAGAAAGCAGGAAATTATAGGCCAGTGAGCTTAACTTCGGTAGTAGGGAAGATGCTGGAATCTATCATCAAGGAAGAAATTGCGAGGCATCTGGATAGAAATTGTCCCATTGGGCAGACGCAGCATGGGTTCGTAAAGGGCAGGTCATGCCAAACTAATTTAGTGGAATTTTTTGACGACATTACCAGTACAGTAGATAACGGGGAGCCGATGGATGTGGTATATCTGGATTTCCAGAAAGCCTTTGACAAGGTGCCACACAAAAGGTTGCTGCATAAGATAAAGATGCATGGCATTAAGGGTAAAGTAGTAGCATGGATAGAGGATTGGTTAATTAATAGAAAGCAAAGAGTTGGGATTAATGGGTGTTTCTCTGGTTGGCAATCAGTAGCTAGTGGTGTCCCTCAGGGATCCGTGTTGGGACCACAATTGTTCACAATTTACATAGATGATTTGGAGTTGGGGACCAAGGGCAATGTGTCCAAGTTTGCAGATGACACTAAGATGAGTGGTAAAGCGAAAAGTGCAGAGGATACTGGAAGTCTGCAGAGGGATTTAGATAGGTTAAGTGAATGGGCTAGGGTCTGGCAGATGGAATACAATGTTGACAAATGTGAGGTTATCCATTTTGGTAGGAATAACAGCAAACGGGATTATTATTTAAATGATAAAATATTAAAGCATGCCGCTGTTCAGAGAGACTTGGGTGTGCTAGTGCATGAGTCACAGAAGGTTGGTTTACAAGTGCAACAGATGATTAAGAAGGCAAATGGAATTTTGTCCTTCATTGCTAGAGGGATGGAGTTTAAGACTAGGGAGGTTATGTTGCAATTGTATAAGGTGTTAGTGAGGCCACACCTGGAGTATTGTGTTCAGTTTTGGTCTCCTTACTTGAGAAAGGACGTACTGGCGCTGGAGGGTGTGCCGAGGAGATTCACTAGGTTAATCCCAGACCTGAAGGCGTTGGATTATGAGGAGAGGTTGAGTAGACTGGGACTGTACTCATTGGAATTTAGAAGGATGAGGGGGGATCTTATAGAAACATTTAAAATTATGAAGGGAATAGATAGGATAGATGCGTGCAGGTTGTTTCCACTGGCGGGTGACAGCAGAACTAGGGGACATAGCCTCAAAATAAGGGGAAGTAGATTTAGGATTGAGTTTAGGAGGAACGTCTTCACCCAAAGGGTTGTGAATCTATGGAATTCCTTGCCCAGTGAAGCAGTTGAGGCTCCTTCATTACATGTTTTTAAGATAAAGATAGATAGTTTTTTGAAGAATAAAGGGATTAAGGGTTATGGTGTTCGGGCCGGAAAGTGGAGCTGAGTCCACAAAAGATCAGCCATGATCTAATTGAATGGCGGAGCAGGCTCGAGGGGCCAGATGGCCTACTCCTGCTCCTAGTTCTTATGTTCTTATTATGTATTTTCTTTTCTTTTCATGTACTGAATGATCTGTTTGAGCTGCACACAGAAAAATACTTTTCACTGTAGCTCAGTACCACATGACAATAAACAAATCGAATCTTTCGGGCCTTTGTGGAAGGAAACCGGAGCAACCGGAGGAAACCCACGGAGACACGGGGAGAAGGTACAGACTCTGCACAGACAGTGACCCAAGACACGGATTGAATCTGGGACCCTGGCGCTGTGAAACAACAGTGCTAACCACTGTGTTGCCATGCTGCTGGCATTACAGAGACATGGCTCCAAGGTGACCAAGGATGGGAACTAAACATTGAAGGCTATTCAGTCTTTAGGAAGGACAGACAGAAAGGGAACGGTGGTGGAGTTGCATTGTCTATTAAATAAAATATTGATGCAATATTGAGGAAAGATATTAGCACAGATGATGTGGAATTTTTCTGGGTTGAATTTAAAACCACCACAGAGCATAAAACATTCGACCACCAAACTGCAGTGGTAATGTTGGGAATAGCATTGGACCGGAAATCAGAGATGTGTGTTAAAGGAACATCTGTGATCATAGGTGACTTTAATCTGCATATTGATTGGGTGAGTCAAATTAGTCACGGTACAATTGAGGAGGAATTTCTGGAGTGTGTACGGAATGCTTTTTTGGACCAGTATGTTGAGGAACCAACAAGGGAACAGGCCATCTTGGACTGGGTGTACTGCAATGAGAAAGGATTAGTTGGCAATCTAGTTGTGAGAGAACCCTTGGGGATGAGTGACCATAATATGATAAGAATTCCTTATCAATATGGATCGTGAGGTAGTTGATTCAGAGACCAGGATCCTGAATTTCAATAAAGGTAACTATGATGATATGAGGCATGAGCTGGCTATGATGAACTGGGGAACATTACTGAAAGGAAGGACATTGGACAGACAATGGCAGGTATTTAAGGAATGAATGGGTGAACTCCAAAAGTTATTTCTCACAAGAGTACAAAGGGAACCGTAGCCAAACCATGGCTTAAAAGGGAAATTGGAGAAGATAGTATGAGATTCAAAGAAGAGGCATACAAGTCAAAAACCGTCCCTCCCTCCACCCACATGCACACAAGACAGACACACAAGGGGAAAGGGGAAGGATCAAAATAATGGGGATTATTTGATATTTGAGGCTATTCACTGCTGGGGTTGAGGCCTTTGTAGGCGGTGATCTCTTCAGAATGGAAGGCGCTGAACCATTGGTTGGTTTGGATCTTCAAGCTGGGTCACTCTGGCAGATTTTCAGCCTGTGGGATCCCCTCTCAGGACATGCTTCAACTTGTTTTGAGCTGACCCTTACCCTTGGAAGATGCCCTTCAGGTCTGCCCAGTTTCTGATATGTGGTCAGCTTCAACAGACTGCCCAACAGTTTGTCTCAGTTAAACAGAATATCAGAGCAGCACATTTCACAAGGCCTTCGAGTGGTCTGGTACCTTCAATGGGAGAGGAATCTGGAAAGTTCCCCCTCCCCAGCTCTATCGTCAGGTTTTGAATGCCGACTAACTGCTCTGTTTACCTGAGGGGAGGTCCAGCTAAGAATTGAGAGCATTCTACTGCTTCTGGGAGAGAGATTCAAAAGGATTCTGCTCAGCTCTGCAGTCCCAATCAAAACCATAACTTGGATAAACAGTCTCACAGAGAATGCCTACCAGCTTAGCTAAGGAGAAAACACAGCCTCCAACTCAAGAGAGGTCCACCCTTCAGGGAGAGAAAACTTAAAGCCTTCTTCAGCTCTGTCCCAAAATGAAATTGAAACCAAACAATCAGAGAGTCACCCAGCAGGGCATTCCAGAATAAAAAGCACCAGTCCACATCAAGGATCTGTTTAGCCCCGGGATTGCAATGGAGTTGATCGGTTGCTAGCGAAGTCAGTCATGATGTGTCACCGCTGATGTCACCTTATACTGCTACTGTTTTTTTTTTAAGGTGTAGCTCCCAGAAATGCCCAGGTGCAGGAATTATAATAGGTAAAAGAACAGAAATTTAAATGGAAACAAGAGTCCAACGAGGATTCACAATAGAGTGCCTTACATTAGCACAGCATTTGGAAACGCAGAGGTATAAACAGACAAAGTAGGCATGGATTTATGAAAGGGAAATCCAGCTTAACACATCTACTGGAATTCTTTGACGATGTAACGAGTAGAGTTGACCATGGAGAACCGGTGAATGTGATTTATTTACACTTTCAGAAGGTTTCAACAAGGTCTCACGTGGCAGATTACTATGTAAAGTTAAAGCACGTGGAATTGCGGGTAGTGTCTTGAGATGGATAGAAAGCTGTTTAGCAGACAGGGAGCAAAACATTGGAATAAGTGGGTCTTTTTCCGATTGACAGGCAGTGACTAGTGGGGCACAGCAGATCTGTGCTATGACTTCAACTGTTCACATATATTAATGATTTGGACGGGTGAACTAAATGTAGTATTTTCAAATTTGCACATGATACAAAGCTGGGTGGGAGGGTGAACTGTGAGGAGGATGCAGAGATGCTTCAGTGGGATTTGGACAGGGTGAGTGAATGGGCATATATGCATGGCAGTTTCAGTATAACGTGGATCAATCTGAGGTTATCCACTTTCGTAGCAAAAATAGCAAGGCAGATTATTTTTTGAATGGGGGTAAATTGAAACTGGTGTAATATTGATACTCAACGTGACCTTGGTGTCCTCGTGTATCAGTCACTGAAAGTAAGCATGTAGGTATAGCAAGCAGTAAACAAGGCCAACTTGACCTCCATAGCGAGAGTATTTGAGTACAGGAATAGAGATGTTTTACTGCAATTGTATAGGACATTGGTGAGACCATACTTGTGTAGACTCAGAAAGAATGTTCCCGATGGTAGGGGAGTCCAGACTAGGGGTAATAAATTGAGGTCAAGGGGTAAACCTTTTAGGACTGCGTGAGGAGAAATTTCTTCACCCAGAGAGTGGTAAATATTTGTTATTCACTACCACAAAAAGTAGTTGAGGAGAAAAAGGATCAAGGGATATGGGGGGAAGGTGTGATCAGGGTATTGATGATCACCCATGATCGTAATGAATGGGGGAGCAGGTTTGAAGGGCCAAATGTCGTCTCCTGCTTCTGTGTATTACCCATTGAACTTCTAAGTGGATTGTGGAATAGTCAAAGAACAAAGAAAATTACAGCACAGGAACAGGCCCTTCAGCCCTCCCAGCCTGCGCCAATCCAGATCCTCTATCTAAAACTGTCGCCTATTTTCTAAGGATCTGTATCCCTCTGCTCCCTGCCCATTCATGTATCTGTCTAGATACATCTTAAATGACGCTATCGTGCCTGCCTCTACCACCTCCGCTGGCAATACGTTCCAGGCACCCACAACCCTCCGCGTTACGACCTTTCCACGCATATCTCCCTTAAACTTTCCCCCTCTCACCTTGAAATCGTGACCCCTTGTAATTGACATCCCCACTCTTGGAAAAAGCTTGTTGCTATCCACTCTGTCCATACCTCTCATAATTTTGTAGACCTCAATCAGGTCCCCCCTCAACCTCCGTCTTTCCAATGAAAACAATCCTAATCTACTCAACCTTTCTTCATAGCTAGCACCTCCATGCCTTGCAACGTCCTGGTGAACCTCCTCTGCACCCTCTCTAAAGCATCCACATCCTTCTGTTAATGTGGGGACCATAACTGCAGGCAGTATTCCATATGTGGCCTAACCAAAGTCCTATAGTCGGTCCATATTCGCTATTTAATTCTGATTTTTTTTTTTAAATTTACTTTACGCGATATGAGCATCACTAGCTAGGTCAACATTCATTGCCTATGGTAAGAATGAGCAATGCAAAGGTGAGCTGCCTTCTTGAACTGCTGCAGTTCCTCAGGCGTACGTATATCCACAGCTGTTAGAGAGGGAATTCCAGCATTTTTACCGAGCGACAGTGAAGGAAAGGTAATATATTTTCAAGTCCGAATTAGGAGTGGGTGGTCGGGGAACTTTCAGGTGGTGGTGTTCCCATGTGTCTGCTGTCTTGTTCTTGCATGGTAGTGGTCGTGGGTTTAGATGGTGCAATCTAAGGACCCTAGCTGAGTTCACACTTCATAAATTTTAATTCCATTTGAAATAGTGAAATGAAAATCATTCAGGTTCTACAAAAGGAGCTTCACAGGAGGTGAAGGTGAAAATCTACCCCACTGGCAATTCTTTCATCACCTTCCTCACTTTATACACAGAGTATTTCAAACAAAATTGTACATTTACCCTCTGATCGCCACAGTATTGTATTGAATTTTAAATGAGTGTATTAATTATAAATCTACGGCAGCTTAAGTATTGGCTAGTGACTTCCAGGTTAGTTCAAACAAAGTAATTAGTAAAATTATTTTTTTCTCTTGTGCTTTAAATTGTGAGAATTACTGATTATTCACAGAAAACCTTATCTGCAAAAAATGCATCAGCTGGATCAAGGTTTTCATCATTTACTCAATAAACTATTAATATAGTGGCATTGCCCAGGCATTTTTATAACAACAAATTTGTGGTAATTCTAATCAGCCACAGCAGCTGGTATTAAGCAGCAGATGTTGGAGAGTCTACACAAATATCCTGATTTGACGCCATGAAGAGTTCATTTTTTGCAAATTTTCCTTAGCTCTTCCTCTCATTTTGTCAAATCTCCAAAAATCACTTCATATAGGCCAACAAAACTGCATCTCTAAACTCTAAATATGGCAATATCCATGCATATGTTTAAAATTCCAGATAGAGTCTGGATAGCAAAGGAACCAAATTTGTAGTCACTTAATGTTTGCAACTTAGGAAAAAGGTACTTCTGTAAGTAAACTATGAAGCGTGCAATATATTTCAGTCATGATCCTAAAAATGATTGCGAAAATCAAAACAGCTTTAATTAAGCCTGTCATTACATTGCATCTACATGTAAGCATCCACTTGATAGTTTAACATCTTCAGCTTTAAAGAGTGATATAAAATTGGATAGCCAGAAATGAAGCACATAAGAATAGTTTACATATAATTCTGTCAAAATAAAGCATAACCTTTATTTTGTTTTTTACTAAGACTTCCACTTATTCCATATTAATTACAAAGAATTAAATTTTACTCACAAAGCACTTTTTTTATTTGTACCATCTTGTACGAATCATATCGGGTCGGTGAAGATAGACTGCTTAGGTTTGTTTAGCATATTTGACAAAAGGTACTTTGATGTATTACCAAGCATGGTGGTGTGTTTGGCCTGACTAGAAGTAGCTCATGCTGCTTTGATTAATGGCATTTGTTTCAATGAAAAGCATGTTTTTATGTTATACTTCTGGAACTGGAAGGCAGAAGTAACACAGCAGTATCCATAATTGCTGATTTTAGTTTTGGAAAGAAAATGCCGTGCTCAAGTTATTTGTAGCATTGGTATGATGGCAAAACATCTTTTTTTGTCACAAGTGAGACCTTTCTAGAAAAAAAATTATGGGTTGCAGCTGTGATTTATGGGACTTCATTAGACAGCAGACATTGTTGTGGACTAGTGTTTAATTTTCCTGATTAATAATGCTGCATTGGCAGGTTACCAGACGACTCAGATTCAAATTCTGAAGCAGGTGTAATAAGGTGTGATATAATGTGGGGAGTCTGTTAGCTGTTGTTGCTTCAGATATAGAGGCTAGCCTCCACAGAGCTTTGATAAATAAACTGAGGGGTTTACTAAAACAGATACAGATGAAACAATTAGGAAACAAGCTCTGACCTACTTCAGCTAAACTGTGTGATATTAATACCATAGTGAAAATCTGTGCATTGTAAAATTGCATATTATAAACTCATAAATCCAAATGCTTACATTTCAGGAAGACATCTATTTGTTTGGCACACGCTTGACTTCAAAACATTCTGTTTTACAGACATGCCATTTTAAAAATTATGCCCATCGAGAATCTTGATAGCTAAAGCTTTTGAAAGCCGCAACCATTTCAGAATAGTTCTTCACTTGGACTCAGTCAAACAAGATTTATCAGCTTGGGCTATGGACAAAGGAAGAAAGGGAAAATTCAAAAAATACACTGTGTCTCTATTATAGTGTCGAGCTGTTCTTTCAATGACTCTGAGATGGTTCCTTATAATGCAGAACTTATGAATCTATCCCACACTCTGTGTGGAGGACGTCCTGGCATTAGTCCTAAATTTCCTTGTAACTTGTTTTACCTCTAGTCCTAATGTCAGTTTTAACTTGTAGTAACCTAGCAGATTTACGTAAGCTTTACCACTTATTATCTGTTGACCCTGTTTGAGCATTCCTGTTAATTTGTCTCTTCTCATGAGTGAAGTGGGATATATGCCTTTTCTCATCCACTTGTACCTTGGATCAATCCCGAGATCAAGCTTGGATCTTGTATGTCTCTCTTGTGGGGACCATGAATTGGATTCAATTTGAATCTTAGCTGTTTTTTGGAGCAAGGAGATTAATGAAGGGCTTGTCCTATCCACTCTGTACATTGGCTTTGTAACTCCGAGAAAGGAATCTTTTTTAAAAATTGAGTTTGTTACAGTCAATCCCACGTTGCAGACTGGAGGAGAACTGAACACCAAGTGAAAAATGGGGGCACAGAGTTCAAGTAATATATATCCTAAAGATGGGATAGAATGCAAATTTAATGATTCTGGCTCAAAAAGATTAAAATTGTGATTATTATTAACTTCAAATAAAGTTTGAAAACCTCAGTAGGTTTGGCAGCATCTGTCAAGGGAGAAGACTCTAAAGAAGTCACGAGGACTATAAAGGTTAACTCTGTATTGTTTCACAGATGCTGCCATTGAGTTTTTCCAGCATGTTCTATTTGCATTTCAAATTTCCAGAATCCAGAGTATCTTGCTTTTATTCAAGTAAAATTTGTTTTTTTAACAATATTTTAGTGAAATATTTGCAGTTTTCTGATATTTGTCATGGTGTCGGGGGTACTAAGCATTTCCGTGGATTGCCAACTTGCTGTGGTGGAGAGGCTTGAACATTCCATTGATCCCAAGAGCAATGCAGTCGGGAGTTTTAAGCACCTGGCAGCGTTACCCATGACAGTAAGGTCAGAGGGGAGGAACCAGACAAACAGCAATCCAAAACAAGTCCTCAACAGCGGATCAGGCAGAAGACACGCGCATGGTATCAACGGCTGCGCTGGCAGATTAAGGCTGCATCAGTAGTAGATCCCCAGTCATTGAGGTTCCCTTGCCACTGGAACTGGACCTAGCCTCTGTCAAGGACTGTGTGTGTGCTGATGTGCAACAGCATACACAAGTTAAAAGATGTCCCGCACTAGGCGTCTACCGAGAGGAAACCAGCATACCCCCTCACAATGACAAACCTTCCAGCAAGAGGTGACTGGGGACAGGACCTTTAGATCTGGAAGTCCCGAGCTTCAGACTGGAACGTAGGCAGTGGAGTTTGATTCGGTTGTCTCGCTCTTGGAATGGAAACAAGAGAGGTTTCAGCACCTTTCTTCACAACTGAGCAACCAGCTTCAGAATCCACTCTGCTCATCTGGCTTGGGTAAAGGGCTAGAAAAGATGCCCATCCCCACCCTGGCTGGAAAACCACATCCAGCAAGCGATCAGAAAATCAAAGTTAAACTCAACTTCGGAATCTGGAATGTACGAACCATCATGGTTAATGAGCAAAACAATTGACCGGAACAGGGAACTGGCCTTTTTGCCCATGAACTTGGGCACTTCAACATTGATGTCTCTGACTTGCAAGAGATCCAACGAGCTGGCGAATGGCTGCTGAAGGCAGATGGTGGCGGTTTTCTGTTCTTCTGGAGAGGGGAACCCAAGGATCAGCCCGGGACGCCATCAAGAATAAATTCATCAACCGACTCTTGGAACTCCCTGTCTGCATCAACCAGTGCCTCATGACCCTCCGCCTGCAACTTGCGAAGAACCAGCAGGCAACAGTCATGAGTGTCGATGCACCAACCCTTGATGTCCAATGGTGAATCCAAAGAAGACTTCTACTCCACCCTAGCTACCATGCTCTCCAACATTTTAAAGGAAGGTAAGATCATCCTCCTTGGGGATTTCAAAGCTGGGGTTGGAAAATATTCCTAAATCTGGAAAGGAAGCACCAGAAAGGAAGGAGTTGGGAATTGCAACTCCAACAGGGTTCTCCTGCTGGCCAAATAAACAGAACACTAGCTTGTCATCACCAACACACTGTTCCGCCAAAAAGACAAGTTCAAGACTTCCTGGATTAAAGCACTGGCACATGATCGACTCTATCATCATCCGATCCTAAGACCCAAAAGATGCCCTCATCACCAAAGCGATAACCCTTACAAATGACTGCTGGACAGACCACAGGCTCATCCGCTCCTCTCTATCCATCTAACTCCAACAGAAGCAGCGGAAGATGAAGAAATAGCTCAGAAAAAGATCAATATTAGGGCAGCACGGTGGCCCAGTGGTTAGCACAGCTGCCTCACGGCGCTGAGGTCCCAGGTTCGAATCCCGGCTCTGGGTCACTGTCCGTGTGAAGTTTGCACATTCTCCCCGTGTCTGCGTGGGTTTCGCCCCCACAACCCAAAAAAATGTGCAGAGTAGGTGGATTGGCTATGCTAAATTGCCCCTTAATTGGAAAAAATAATTGGGTAATCTAAATTTATAAAAAATAAAAAGATCAATATTGAATGGCTTCAAGAGCCAAGCATGCTAGTGAGCTTACAACAATATTGTCTGCAAAATCTGCAAAGTGTCCATTCTAATGGAGTAGAGGAAAACTGGAAGGAGCTGAAGACAGCCATCATCTCAAACAATGAAGAAACCATTGACCACAGCACCAGGAAACACCAAGACTGGCTTGATGAGAACCGTTGTGCATTATTCATCCAATGTTCCAGTCACTCCTTGAATTGAATCTGCAATGCAGCAGCTGAATCCTGTGAGGCAGCCGTATATTTTCTTGACTTTGTTCAAAACTTTCATGCCATCTTTTCAATTTTCACGCTGTTCTGGCTTTGAGACTGAACTTTGTCAATATAAAGGAATGCTTATCAGTCATATCCATATCAAATTCAGAGAAACCATGTTTGAAAGGTGAAGCAAAATCCTTAGCAGAGACGTTTGAAAAGTACGAAATTGTAGTTTTTACTGTTTTGTGGAACCGTTTACTTCCACGAATTAATGGTGTCAGCTAATCGCTGCAAAATAGTCATACAACTTTATTCGATGCTTCACAGTTGTTTACCTCTGAGGTTTTCTCATGGAAGTTCAAAATAACCATACCTCAATGGAAGCAGATACACTAACATTAACAAATAATACAGGTCCCTCTGATGATGAGAAGCATGCAAGAGACGAGAAGTTATTTTTCTATGAAACTGGAGACAATGAAAACACTTAAAAAGGGACAGGGAAGATCATTATTGAGACTCTTGTGTTATTTTTGACACAATAATGGTGCAGTTGCAGGTGAAAAGTGGATCTCTGAAGAAGACTTGAATTATTTTGTGTGCTTTTCGAAGAAGGTTTTGGGTGAAAAGAGCCACTGCACTAAGAGGTTAATTGAATTCTACCAAGAGGACATAGATTTTTTGAAGATGAAGTGGAACAATTCATTCATTTTGTCAATAATGATGAGCTCTGTGCTTCGAATTCACCTGCTGATTTGTATAGACTTGTACTTGATGGTTTGCAGGTAATCTTTCCAGATGTGGAAACCATTCTGAAGATATTTTTAATAATACCTTTCACGAATGCTTCTGATGTATTGAAAAGTGTGAAAAATTATTTGCAAAGTATGAAAAGCCAGGAACATTTGACAAGTTCAACAATATTGACAATTGAAACTGCATCTTTACAAGATTTTACCTATGATAATATGATGATATCCCTGACCTAATGAAAATTGCTTCACAGCATGCTAGAGATGGAGTTGGGTTTGCACCGCAGAATAAGTCCCTGTTACCGATTTGATCCTGCCTCCAATAGGAGAATCTGATCCTGTGCCTCCGTTTATAAAACCCAAGATGCCTCCTAGATGGGTATTCTTTGTGAATATGGATAGTTAGTCTTGGTGGGTACGTTGATGGGATGGAGTCATGTTAAAGAGAATAGTAGATGAGACTTTATATGATACTCTCGTACATCCACGAACATTTCATGTGTTAGTCTGGATTTACCAACCTTAATGAGAACTAATTCTCACAAAGCAGAGTATAAAGCTTAGAATTTACTCGTCCTTAGGGGGCAGCAGGGTAGCATGGTGGTTAGCATAAATGCTTCACAGCTCCAGGGTCCCAGGTTCGATTCCCGGCTGGGTCACTGTCTGTGTGGAATCTGCACATCCTCCCCCTGTGTGCGTGGGTTTCCTCCGGGTGCTCCGGTTTCCTCCCACAGTCCAAAGATGTGCGGGTTAGGTGGATTGGCCATGCTAAATTGCCCGTAGTGTCCTAATAAAAGTAAGGTTAAGGGGGGGTTGTTGGGTTACGGGTATAGGGTGGATACGTGGGTTTGAGTAGGGTGATCATGGCTCGGCACAACATTGAGGGCCGAAGGGCCTGTTCTGTGCTGTACTGTTCTATGTTCTATGTTATGGCTGTCCGTCCTGATGTTATCTATTTCCTTATTGAGCCATGGCAGATACACCTTGGGTTATAAACTTTGATATTTTTATTTGTGGTACTACTGATATTCAGAGTTTGCCTCAATAAAGTGGAGTAGCTAGTGACAGATGATTTTAAAGTTGAATTCTAATTTATTTTCAAGTGATTAAGTAGAAGCTGCTGCAACCTTTGTAGATAGTAATTATTCCAACGCAGGGACCATCTTGATGAAGTTCTCAGAATTCAGAAATCAAAATGTATATTTCTGCCTCAAAGCAAAATGTAATTTTGTTCACTACAATTTGTTCAACTACTTGTGGATTATGGTGGAGGGGGCTGAAGGTGGCAGGAGGAAAGAAAATTTGTTTTGGTTGCTACTCGAATACAAGAATTACCTGTAGGGTTATGTAACCAGCATAGTATGATATTTATTCTGTATTTTTTACATTTAAAAAAAAAATTCCCTCTTCTCTGCAATGCTGCATGCCTCAGTTTTGTGTTGGTACCATCTGGAGTATTAGAACAAGTTTAGCCCAGGAGAATACTGTGTAAATGGTGAAGTGCTGAAAAGATGTGAATTAATGACAAAAATTGTGCTGGTCAAATCCTTTCCTTGAACAAGGTCTTATTCTGACAGGGAATTTACTAAGCCACCTTGCGAATACCATTTGGTTTGATGGGTCGTCATAGACCCTGTTTGACATTTGTCCCCTGTAAGACCGGATGAATGTGAAAAATTTACTTGGGCAAGGAACTCCTAGGAATAAACTGTTTTCTAGTTTGGCACACATGGGATTGTACAAGGTGAGTGGAACTTCAACTTGTCACGGATGCAGTACATCTGACAAACATAAGTAGATGCTAATGGCCAAATCGTGACAGAATAAAGTCCCACAACCATATGGCTAATTGCCACAACAATATCTTCAGTGTTATTAATCAAGTTTTCATAGTGTGCCATGATAATTGGAATAATTAGAAAAAGCGTAGGCACCGCCAGCCTCCACTACATTCTCTGTGAGCAGGGACTTGAAAGAACAGTATTTGCACTTCCTTCTGCATAGTTAAATGCTGTAGTTCCCAACAAAAGCTATAGTTAATTAGTGAATTAACTCCCTGTCACTGGGGCCTTTCTTGCCACGAGGGGCATTCTAGAGCACAAAGGTAGCAAAGTGATCCGATGGAACACACTGCTTGCCATTTCAGAACTTTTATTAGCAGTAATATATGAACTGGCAGAATTCAGCCCAAAGTTTATTAGTGCTCGGCTCCAGTTTGAAAAATGCAACTTCATCTGTCAGTACACATAATACAAATCTGGCAAACAGATGCGAAATTTGAACGGTGAATATTGAATTATGAATAAAATTTCATGATTTCTTTAAAGGCAAAGTTGTGTTCCAAGTAACAAATTAATTATTACACTTAATGCAATTAATGGCAAATCATATATGAAAATATCCTTGAGTTTTCTCGTTATAGTAAGTTATTTTTTGTTTTGACAGCTGTTTTCTTTGCTTGCTGAAAAATGTAAAACTAATTAAGAAAAGTATGAATGCACAGTGATCCTGACTGTGCACTTAGCAATGGCAGTTTATGTTGTGAGGAATCTAATTTCCCCTCCCCAACTGAGTGTTGCGGAATCCTATTCGCCCCAACGTCATCTTACACCCAGACTACAATCCTACTGATAGTTACTAGTTCCTATCATTCTTCCACCCCATCTCCTTATTACTTACCTCCTTTCTCAAGCCAATCCTGTCTTCTGTTACACTTCTTCATGATTCATCCATCTCGAGTTCTCTAATAGCTTCTTCCCATCCCCACCATTGAAAAATCTTGGCCTTTAAAGAATAGCACAGATGGGGCATTTAAATTATTTTCAAATGGTATTCGATAAGATGCCACATGAATGGTTGTAAGATGTGATTTGGGATAATATATTAGGACAAATAGACTACTGGTTAAAGAACAGAAAACGAAGTAGGAATAAATGGGTCATTTCCAGGTTGGCAGATTGTTACTTGTGGGGTGTCATAAGGATCAGTTATGCAGCCCCAGGTATTAACAAATTATATCAATGCTTTAGGTGAAGGGTCAAAGAATAATGTGTCCCAGGTTGGAGAGGATTCTACCACCTTGCTTCCTCTACTGATTAAGTCCAGGGCAGGAAGGTTTGTGGACAATCCATCCTACCTGGACACTAATTCAGGCCAAGGGCTTCATCCTACCACTGCTGGTGTTCAACCACCGGCCGGCGGGGAATTGCCTTGCGGGCGACCCGAAAACTAGATCTGTCAGGTTTTCTTCTGGGATGGGCCCCTCGTTCAAGGGCATTTGGTGCCTGGTCTGATATTAGGAAGGGGGGGGGGGGGGGGGGGCACAGTGAACCACCTCCCTGCCCCTTCTTCCAACCCTATTCACCACACGGTATCTTTGGCAGTAATTTCTGCGCTTCTGCATTTAATTGTACATGTGCAGATGCAAAAACTTGCTCAGAAGGTCAGCTAACTATTGGTTAAAGTATTAAGCAGTTTTTAAGGACAAACTTATGTACTAGGCAGTGGTGAGCCAAATATTCTTTTCCGTGGCGAAAAATTGGCAGCAGTTATTTGTTACTTTTGCATTTTCTCACAGTACGGGAGGAGTTTGGAGTGGAAAGCACTTTAATTGCAGCACCTCCACAAAAGATCTTTGTAATCAGGTTAAGAAACTACATAACTCATTAACCAGTTAGGTTGAAGAATAGTTACTCAGCAATGCAAAGTTGGAGCCAGTTAAGAATATTTAATTCAATGTCAAATCGAGCAGAAAATGGAAAAAGAAGGGAAATAAAAATAAATTAAGAGGGGAGAAAAAGAGAGACAGGACAAATAAAATTGAAAAAAGTATTTACTTTTATTTGAAGTCCCCAACAATAATTAAACTGAAAGAATGAGACGACACACTGGTAAGAGTTGACATTCAGTGCTCGAGATGTCTTTTGGCAGAAATTAAAGCTAATACACCATCAAAATGCAACTGGAGAATGGACAAGCCGGTCTATTTATTTAGCTATGCCTGTCTTATTCCCCGTTCTGGGACTTGATCGGTCAGTAAGTGGGTCCTGTACACAGTTGAAGTCGTCTGTCTCTCCTCTCTCTCTCTCTCCCCCCCCCCCCCCCCCCCCCCCCCCCCACCCCAATCAGTTGGTGCGTGTCAATGTTGGGGATTTTCGCCGTGATCTTTTTATAAAATCTTTGTCGTCCCAGTTGGGAGCGTACACATTTACCAGTACTACCGGTGCCCTGTCTAGGACACCGCTGACCATAACATACCAGCCCCCTAGGCCCATAACCATCCTGGTCTCAGTAGATCTCGTCCCCTTGCTGATCAGCATGGCTACTCCCCTAGCCCTTGTCCCGTAGCATGAATGGTACGTCTGTCCCACCCTGCCCTTTGTTACCAGTAGTCTGTTCTTCTCCTTCAGGTGTGTCTCCTGTAGGTAGACTATATCGGCCTTCAGGCATCTCAGGTGGGCGAAGACTCTGGATCTTTTCACTGGGTCGTTAAGTCCCCTTGCATTCCAGATGACTAACCTGGTGGGGAGTTTCTGACAGCCCAGTCCTGTGGGTTCAACCATACTTACCTGGTCGACGCGCCCTTGCACTCCGGGGTTTCCCTTTGTGAGGGGGCCATCCAAAATGGCCGCGGTCACCGTTCTCACCATGAGGTCGGGCCCTTGCGCTCTGCCGATTCCCTTTGTCCAGAGGGTACTCAACATGGCCACCAACTGTGTGTACGCCACATGGGTGCACCCCGGCACTCCAGCTCCTTTGTTTAGGGACCTTCCAAAGTGGCTGCTTGTGGTGCCATCTTGATTCCTCGGTCAGCTCCATGCCTGTGCCTTTCTCGCTGCCAACCCTTTCCTATCCTTCTGCCCCGTTTCTGTTCTGTGAGTACCCCCCTTCACTTCCCTTTCGCTCCCCTCCCAACCCCCCTGTATTCCTCCCCCTTTCTTTCCTGCCTCACCCCCTTGGCCAGACGCTCCCACTCCCCTGAGAGGTGTGCTGCGGCCCCCTTTACTGCTTGTCATCCTGTGCTAGCCCTTCCTGGTAGTACAGTAGCTTCCATCCCTGGGCTGGTCCTTCCATGTCTCTATTCTGTCTGCCTGTCACCGTACCTTACCTCACCCCCTCACCTATTCCCCCTATCCTCAATTCCCTCTCTCTATCTTTCTACTTTAGTCCGAGAACGAGGCAGCACAGTCCTGCGCAAACACAGTCCATACAGCAGATCTCGGTCTCATTTCGTCCTCCACTTTCCGTCTTTTTCCCAGCTGTCCTCCCCATTGCCGCGTTTATTCCTCTCTGGACTGTTGGTTCTCGCGAACTCTTCGGCCTCCGCCGTGGTGCTGAAGTAATTTTCTTTCCCTTTGTGAGTTACCCAGAGCCTGACCGGAAACAACATGCCGAACCTCACTCTGCCCTTGTAGATGGCCAATTTCGCCGAATTAAATTCGGCCCTTTTTTTTGCGAGGTCTGCCGCAATGTCCTGATAAACTCTTATTCTGTGTCTTTCCCACGAGCACAACTTTGTCTGTCGGGCCCACTTTAGGATATTTTCCCTGACCTGGTACCGGTGCAGCTTTGAAATGATCGCTCTCGCCTGCTTCCCAGTCTTGGAGGTTTTGGTCGCAGCGACCTGTGTGCCCTGTCGCATTCTGGGGGGTTTGGGAAGCTGTCCCTCCCGACCAAGTTGCCCAGCATTTGGGCGATGTAGTCCATTGTGTCCCTTCCCTCCACTGGAGGGCGGCCATCGGTTCCATCACCACCTCTTTCACCACCTCTTTCATCACCACCTGAAGTTCAAATTACACTTAATGAGTGGTACCAATAATAATTTCACTGAAATTTCTAACTTGACCTTCTGGAGTTCATAGGTTTGGAAGCTGCTTTTGAAGGAGCCTTAGTGACTTGCTGCAGTGCATCTTGTTGATGGTACTCGCTACTGCAACTGTGGTGCTGCCACTGTGCATCAGTGGTGGAGGCAGTGAATGTTGAAGGTGGTGGATGGGGTGTCAGTCAAACAGGTTGCTTTATCCTGGATGATGTTGAGTTTCTTGAGCGCCAATGGAGCTTCATTCATCCAGGTAAGTGGAGAGTGTTCCATTACACTCCAGACGTGTGCCGTTCAGATGGTTGACAAATTTGGGGCGTCAGGAAGTGAATTACTCACGACAGAATTTCTAACCTCTGACCTGCTCTTGTAGTCACACTATTCACATGCTGGTGCAATTCAGTTTCTGGTCAATGGCAACCCCAGAATCTTGATAGTGGAGTTTCAGTAATGGTCATATCCAGTGTAGATGCGTAGATTCTCTCTTGTTGGAGAAGATCATTGCCTGGCACTTGTGTGATGTGATTGTTACCTGCCACTTATCAACCTAAATCTGAAAATTGTCCAAGTCTTGCTGCATATTGAAATGAACTGCTTCAATATCTGAGGAGTTGAAAATGGTGCTGAACATTGTGTGCAATTGCCAGCAAACATTCCCACTTCTAACATTATGATGGAAGGAAGGTAATTAAAGACAATTGGCCCTAAGACATTATTCTGAAAAACTCCTGCAGCGATGTTCCTGGACTGAGATGATTGACCTCCAACAACCACAGATTATTGGGCCTTAAGAACTCCCAACCCAGGAACCTCTGCAGTGATACCCGGGACTTGATTGACCTCCAACAACCACAACTAACTTCTTTTGTGCCAAGTATGACTCCAACCTCTGGTGCGATTCCCCCAATTCCTATTGACTCCAGTTTTCTCAGGGCTCCTTGATACCACAGTCGGTCAGTTGCTGCCTTGATGTCGAGGGGTGTCACTCCTCGCCTCTGGGGTTCCGTTTTTTGTGTCCATGTTTGGATTAAGGCTGTAATGAGGTTGTGAGCTCAGTCATCCTGGCAGAACCCAAACGGAGGGGTAGTGAGCAAGCTATTTCAGGGCAAGTGGCACTTACGACCCATTCTATCATTTTGCTGATTATCACGAGTAGACTGATGGGGCAGTAATTGGCTTGGTTGAATTTGTCCTGCTTTTTGTGGACAAGTTGTACATGGGCACGCATTAGTCAGCAAAGCGAAGTCTGGGTAATTGCATTTTAGTAAATGCCAATGTCGTAGTTAACAAGTTGGCTAAAGGCACAGCTAGTTCTGGAGCACAACATTTCAGTACTTTTGCTGGAATGTTGTCAGGGCCCACAGCCTTTGCAGTATCCAGTGCCTTCAGCCATTTTGTTATGTTAGTTACTTATCCTCCTGGAACATAAGGTCACAACAATATTCCTCCATCAGATCCAGTCTTGTGCTGTGGCTTGTCCCTCGACCTACGTAAGGCCCATATCTTACAGTTCAGGCACCACAGACCTATGCCATGTTGATTTTAGACTGCCTCGTTTACATTTCCCGACTGGTGTCCATCATAGAGAAAACGTTGTTATTTGCTCTTGGGTCATCCTTCGCATGAGCCGGAGCCATCTTATCCAACACTTCTTGATCTCCATGACAATGCTGTAGCAACCAGCCTTCTTATCCTCATTGGAAATTCTGCTTGACCAATAGATGTTACAGATCTGACATAGACAACTATTTGGAACAGGGCTAACCTTGGCCCATCTGTGTTCACTACCCTCCAGTATTCAGGTTCATGCAGCAGGACTGACTTTTCTGTTATAGAGTCTGATTTTAGTCTTAAGACGTTATTGTTTGTGCTTCCAGATGGTTGGAAGTCTGCTAAGTGCACCTCTAGCTTTATGTAGCGAGGCCTTAATTTCCTTCTTAACACCTTTGTCATTGCTGAGAAGGTTCACGAGGTAAGTGAAGTCCTCGACATACTCCACCGCTTATCCATCGATAGTAATTGGAGGCGCTTCTAGTATGTTGATGCTCATGATTTGTGTTTTCTGCATGTTGAAATGCAGACCAGTCTGTTTTCCATACATCCGGAGTCTGTCACCTGGAGATGGATGTTTTTCTCAAAGAGGTGGCAGCAAGATCATCAGCAAATTCAAGGTTCTCCAAGTATTTAAAGAAGGGCCACTGAATTCCCCTGGAACAATCTGATGTTGTTTGACACATGACGCATCAATATTGACGAGGAATAGAATAGGAGAGAGGATGCAGCCCTGTTGCACTCCGGACTTCTCTGCAAACAACTCAGACAATGTATTGCCAAGAATGACATGGCATTCAAAGCGTTCCTAGAACTTCCCAATGAGATTGACAATCTTGAGTGAAATTCTGTGGGCTTACTGAGAATCTTCCACAGGTTCTCACATTGAACACTACCAAATGCCTTTTTGAAGTCTATGAAGCTGGTACAGAGGGGTGCGTTCCATTCAATACGTTGCTCTTTGATGTTGCACAGAGCAAATATCTGATGTCTGCAGCCTCTGCTTTTGCAGAACTCTGCTTGCTCTTGCCTAAGCTTGTCATCCATGGCATTGTCAATTCTGTTTCTTGATTTCCTGGAGTGAACCTAATTGGTGGAAGACCGGAATCTATGACACTGGGATCTCAGGAAGAAGCCAAAATAGATTTTTCACTTTGCACTATGTGCAATTTTTATTTAATTTTTATATTTTTATTCTCCTTTTTCACATTTTCTCCCAAATTTACACCCAACAATAAACAATCAGTAACAAATACAATGTCAATCCCCATATCAATAACAACAATCCCATCCTCCCATCAAACCCCCAAACATTAGCCCACATGTTAACATAAACAAATAACAAAAAAGGAATCAGGAATCACCCATAATCATCACATACAGTCCCCCTCCCCCAACTCTCCTAAACCACGCGCCCTAATGTTCGATGTAGTCCAATTCTCGAAAGTGCATAATGAAGAATGCCCATGAATTGTAGAACCCCTCCATCCTTCCCCTCAGTTCAAATTTGACCTTCTCAATAGTCAAGAATTCCAGCAGGTGCTCCCGTCTCGCCAGGGCACAGGGTAGAGAGGTTGATCTCCATCCCAACAGGATCCGCCTTCGGGCGATCAACGAGGCGAAGACTACAATATCTGCCTCTGCACCCGTTTCCAACTCCGGCTGGTCCGACACCCTAAATATGGTCTCCCGAGGGCCTAGGTCCAGTTTCATGTGCACCACTTTAGAGATTACCCCAAAAACCTCCCTCCAGTAATCCAACAGCTTTCGACAGGACCAAAACATAATATATGAGTGTGGTTTGCACCTCCCGCAACATTTACACGCATCTTCTCCCCCTTATAAGAGCCGGCTCATCCTCGCCCTTGTGTGGTTTGCTCTGTACACCACCTTCAGCTTTTTCAGCCCCAACCTTACACACGAGGTGGAGGCGTTCATCCTCTGGAGCACCTCACACCAGAACCGTTCCTCCATACATACCCTCTCCCAATTCTGCCTCCCACTTTGCCTTGATCCATCCACAGCAGTGCCTTCCTCTCTTCCAAAATAGCCCGGTAAACCGCCAACACTACCCCCTTCTCCAGTCCCCCTGTCGTCAGCACCTCCTCCAGCAATGTGGAGGCCAGCTCCACCGGGAAGCTCTGTATCTCCTTTCTGGCAAAATCTCGAACCTGCATGTATCTAAACATTTCCAGCCTTTAATGACTTATTATTCTTCCTCTTCTTTCTTCAATCTTCAAATAAATAAACAATAAAATTAATAATGAAATTAAAAATAAAATTAAAATAAATTAAAAGAATAAATTTTTAAAAATTTTAAATGTAATTTAAAAAATTCAGAAAATGAAAATTCAACAAATCTCTTCTCCCGGGACCGGACTTCAAACATCCATTTTATTTTTCAGTGGGGGCCACTCAATGCGCTCTGCTCGCCCTCAACATTCGTCCTGGATTCGGGCCTCGCCTCGTGCCAAGCTCCGCCCCCACCGCTCACTTTGGGCTCGATGGCCACTGCTCCTCCGGCCGCGGGGCTCCACACCGGCCCGACTCAGCGCCCATGCCTCAGGCCCCAAAGACCGAGAAATCCCAATTGAAGAAACAACGGGAAACCCCCAAAAAAGGCCGAAATGTTGCAAACTGGCGGGAGCCTCTTCTCAACGCGACCGTTCCGCTCTCGAACACTACCGGAAATCCATTATGGGCAATTTTATCTAAACTCTGATTTTAGAGGGTATTTGGTGCCTGTCAACTGCCAGGGCATCCGTTATAGTAACCAACTGCCGATCTATTTCAATATTAGGCAAGTTTAGCAAGACAAAAAAGAGTCTTTTTAAAACATGGAGCTGATTAAAATTGGGTTTGACTCCAATTCTATTTCTTCCTCTTTATTTTTCTTCGTGCAAGACTTTTCTTGATTTTCTCCTGTCTTCTGACATAGATTGTACCTTTATGTATGCTTCTTTGATCTCTCTGGTATTCTATATCTAGCATACTCTTTTTTCTCTTCCTTTCTCTTTCTCAGTTTCACTTTTTCTTACGTGTGTGTACACATATATGTTCATATTGTAATCTTCTGACATCTTCTGTCCTATTCAGTGATGATACAATTCCCGTTGAATGCGTACTGCCCAACCAACATCCATTTCTTAACCAGTGTGTTCATTTCTCAAACATAATGACCTGGATTTTACAGTTAGCGGCAAAGCAAAGCCACTCTCCACTAATCTTGAAGAAAGCTGACCACAAAGATCTCATGATATTGTTGGTGGAACTTTAAACTTGCTTGATAGCAGTTTAAATCTAGTGCCAAGTGAAGGCGATGTCTTGGCATACTGCAGTAGTGATGTCAGCAACAGTTAATGAGCCAATCGCATTGACATATTCACACAAAACAAACCAGAAGCTTTACATTGTTCAGGTTTAATTTAAAACTTCAGAAACTGAACAAATGTATGACTGTAATACGATAGCAACTAAAATGAAGTTGACTTTCCAAAGTAAATACCTACTTTTAAATATATTTGGAATTTTTTATCATTATGGAGAGATTTGACATTCCAGAAATATAAAATTAGCTTTTTAGTAAGGGTGTTCAGCAGTAATTATGATATTAGCATTTTGTTTAAAAACCCAGTTACGCCTGCAGTTACAGCACGGCCATCAGTGTAAGTTCTTGTCAGCTAATTATTGCGAGGGAGATTGCAGATTTTGGTCAGTTGTACAAGATGCCCTCTGTAGGGGACTAGCATTTGACAGAAACTTTTGGATGTTCGTGTTATTTGAATTTCCATGTTATTACAGTGCAGAAGAAGGCCATTTGGCCCATTGAGTTTGCACTGACCCTCCAAAGGAGCACCCCACCAAGACCCACTCCCCATCTCCGTAACCCCACCTAACCTGCACATGTCTGGACTCCTAATTCTGTTAATTTCAGTGAAGTAATGATGGCAAATGCTGACAATTTTGCTGTCATTATTATAGAAAAATTCAGGTGATCATGCGGATCTCTATCACTCAGAGATGTTTGGTCATTTTCACTTTCATCCTCCTCCTCCACCCCACCCCACCTCCCCCTCCTCCCTGCCGGGGGTAACCTATCCAATACTGATCGATAGCATAAAAATTGGGCAGGTTCCACAGTGGGTGGACAAGCCATTCTGTCAAACCACTCCCTCAAATGTTCCAAAATTCATGTTCTAGCTTTTTTTGATTTCATTTGGAAAATCGAGTTATAATTGCTGCTACATTTTCACACGTTGGGTTGTAAAGTTTAGATTGCTTAAAGTTATGTAGCACAGAAAGAGTCCATTGTGTCTGCGCCAGCCATCAAGCACCTAACTATTCTAAGCCCATATTCCAACAATTTGTCCATAGCCTTGTGTGCTATGGCATTTCAGATGCTGATCTGAATGCTTTTTCAATGCTGTGAAGGTTCTTACCTCCACCACCCATTCAGGCAGTGAGTCCTAGATTCCCACCACCCTCTTGGAGAAAGTGTTTTTCCTTAAATCTCCTCCAAATCTCCTATTACATTAAATCTATGTCCCCCGGTTATTGACCCCTCTACTAAGGGGAAATATTTCTATATCTACCCCATTTATGCCCATCATAATTTGGTACACTTCAATCAGGTCTCCCCTCAGCCTTCTCTGCTCTAAGGAGAACAGGCCAAGCCTAAGCTGCCTCTCTTGATAGCTGAAACGCTCCATCCCAGGCAACATCCTCTGCGCCCTTTCTAGTGCAATCACGTCCTTTGTATAGTGGGGTGACCATAACTGCACAGTAGTCCAGCTGTAGCCTAATCAGCAATTAGACTGCTCCATCATAACCTCCTTGCTCTATATTTTGTGCCTCGTTTAATAAAGACAAGTATTCCATATGTTTACTTAACCACTTTATTAACCTGTCCTCCTACCTTCAGGGACCTATGGACATGCACCCACGTCCTCTGTACATTCTAGCATCCTACTGTTCATTTTGTATTCCCTCGTCTTGTTAGTCCTCCCAAAATGCATCACATCACACTTTTCAAGGTTAACTTCCATGTAACTTCACAACTTGTTAAAAATCACGGAAATGCCTGCTGAGGGAGTGTTGTCCATTCAAAAACAGGTGCCTTCGAAATTGTAGGCATTGATGCATGTTAGGAGCTGTGTTTAAAGACAAATTAGCTAACAAGGTGATGCTTGTTGGAAGATGAATTACACAAGATCTGGCTATTCTGAAAGAGGCACCCATATGTCATTTTAACATCGAAAATGCTGTAATGTAAGCAAATGTAGTCGTTTTTTTTATATGTAGTGTCTTTTTTTATTAATGTCGCATTTCTCAGATAGGGAAAATCGTTACCTGTCGGCAAAAAGGTTTTTAATATATTGTAGATCATTTTGTTTAATTGATAGTTGCTGTTGGCTGTCTGTTGTTGGTTTTAATTCTAGCATGCAACTTCCTGATTGGTGGTACTCATATCCACTCTGTTCCAATTTGTAGCTATTTTATGACTACAAAATTTGACCATATGCAATATGCAAAACAGCAATATTGATGGATAGATAGAAAATTTGCACAGTTGTACCTTTATTATTTTTCTCACAACACATCTGATGATGGTCTGATTTATATTCAATCACTATAAATCATTGGCCCTGATGATATATTGCCAGTTGTATCCTCTGATTATTATGATGGGCAATACCAAGGGAGATTTGTTAGTAATGCACAAACACAGTATATCTAGTATGCACTTCCTGTCCTTCACGTTACACTTGGATTTCATATTGATTTCAAATTTCTGTCATACCTCAAAGACAAGAGGATAGCTTAATAATAAAATATATTGTAGTTTTAAGTTATGCTGTTTTCAACAACTTGCATTTATATAGAACCTTTAATGTAGTAAAATGTTCCCAAGATGTTTTACAGGAGCATTATTAAACAGAATTTGCCGTTGAGCCACATAAGGCTAAATTTGGGCAGAAGAGTTAAGTGCTTGGTCAAGGCGGTAAGTTTTGATCATCTTGAAGGACAGGAGGACAGGGAGTTAAGAGACATTGCAATTTCTTAGAATGGGCAGCACGGTAGCACAAGGGGATAGCACTGTGGCTTCACAGCACCAGGGTCCCAGGTTCGATTCCCCATTGGGTCACTGTCTGTGAGGAGTCTGCACACTCTCCCCGTTTCGGCATGGGTTTCCTCCGGGTGCTCCGGTTTCCTCCCACACTCCAAAGACGTGCAGGTTAGGTGGATTGGCCATGATAAATTGCCCTTAGTGACCAAAAAGGTTATGAGGGGTTATTGGGTTACGGGGATAGGGTGGAAATCAGGGCTTAAGTGGGTCAGTGCAGATTCGATGGGCTGAATGGCCTCCTTCTGCATTGTATGTTCTATGAAAAACAATCTTAATATACTGAATCTTTCAAACCTGCAATTCTTAGCTCTAGTATCATATTCCAGTTTGTAAAGTTCCCTGACCAAACAAAAGTTGCACTTTTGAATGACCAAACCTTCATTTACACCCAAATACTACCGCAAATTCATGAGGGCTGGTGCCTCATTAGATATGGAAATTCAAAGGTTGGTTTCCACGATGCGCTGCTCTGCCATTAGCTTCGCCAAAACAGCATCTTGCTGTCTGGCTCCGCATTGAAATGCATTAAGAGGCATAATGTTGCTGCATTTGCACGGGACATACCAGCCTGAGGCCGGTTTAGCTCAGTTGGCTGGACAGCTAGTTTGTGATGCTGAGCGAGACCAACAGCGCAGGTTCAATTCCCATATTGGCTGAGGTTATTCATGAACGCCCCGCCTTTCCCAACCTTGCCCCTCGCCTGAGGATGTGGTGACCCTCAGGTTAAGTCACCGCCAGTCAGCTCTGCTCCGCAAAGGGGAAAGCAGCCTGTGGTCCAGGGCAAATTTACTTATTTCCCAACTAATGTTGCCACAGAAAGTTAGATCTGATCTGAAGTCATGTCAGGAGCACGTTTTAGAGCTATTTAATGTACGTGCGTATTTAATTAAGCTTGGATTAGCTGTATGATGTTTGCGATGTGCGAGTAGTTAATTACTGGCAATGAACTTCTCTGGCACCAAAAATTAATTATTGTATGTTTGGAAAATGATTCTTTAAGATTTAAATTGTTAGCTATTTTAAAAATGAGATTTTCTTTCCCTTTATTTCTCTTTCTCTCTCTCTCCCTCTCTCTCTCGCTCTCCTCTCTCATTCTCTCTCTCTCTCATTCACTCTCATTCTCGTTCTCATTCACTCTCAGTTTAATCTATCTTTCCTTTTTATTTTTCTTTCTGTGCCTGGTTTGACATTGAATTTACCCACATTAATTTGCACTTCCTTCTCAGTCCTATGACTATTACTTCCACAAACTTTCAATATCATTGGTAAAGAGACATATAGATGCTTGTTCTGTTTACTTAGGTCCCAGGTGTCTAGTTTCTCTTGTTATGATAGCAGAAAGACTACCAATATTTTGGGGTATGCCGATAAACACTCACAGCAGCAGAATTACTTTACTGACAAGAGCGTCTGTAGTCTTACATCAGTTGTCAATGTTCCCATTTTACCACAAATCTTTGAAAGGTGTCTCACTTTCACAATGCGTGGGATGTGACCTCATTATCATGAAAAAAGATTATAGTCCCAAATCTGATTGAATCCAGGATACTATTTGTGAATCCTAAGAATGGAGTAATTTCACTGAGATTTCCCTAAAGCTTAATATTGGTAGGTATAGTGTTTGGCCTGTGTGAGAACTAGCAACAATAAAATTTATATTATTTCCTTTCAAATGTCCGTTGTATTTGAAGAAAGAAATTTAGTCTGTAAAATGCCCATGGATGCAGATCAATCACTGGTTGAAGGAGACCATTTTGTGGAATGAATTAGAACATCACAACATCAAAGTGTATCAGCTTTATTGCAATTTTGTTGATGGTATATTGGTACCAAAGGCCTAATGGCAACCCTAGAATGAAGGGTAAATGTGCTTTTGTGTTATACCTCATGTTAGGATACCAGACGGGCAGCACGGTGGCGCAGTGGTAGCACTGCAACCTCATGGCGCCGAGGTCCCAGGTTCGATCCCGGCTCTGGGCACTGTCCGTGTGGAGTTTGCACATTCTCCCCATGTTTACGTGGGTTTCGCCCCCATAACCCAAAGATGTGCAAGGTAGGTGGATTGAGCATGCTAAATTGCCCCTTAATTGAAACAAATTTATTGGGTATTCTAAATTTATAACAAAAAAAACAAAAAAAAATGTTAGGATACCAGACCATACCCTGACTGTTTCTAGAATTCCTGGACGAGAACCCCAAACAATTTTTCAATTTGTAAAACTGAGAGGAAAGAATGTGTCACCCGAGGAGGGGTGATGACTCTGACAAAGACAAATAGGTATCCTTTATGTTGAAACAAACTTTAAACTCAGAATTAACCACATTAACATCAACAAAATAGCTTTGCAATTGTTACATATTTCTTAAATAAAAGGAAGGACTTTAACTTATTATCTACACCTGCCACTAATTCCAGTTAAGAAACCCAATACAGTACAAATGCAACTTAAAATTAAATTAACAAAACAGGTTTATTTGCAGCCTTCAGTGTAGAGACGTTTTGGAGAGACCCTTTCAAGAGCAGATCAATACACTTATGTCTTGCCAGACACTTCAGCTCAATCTAACCACATTTGGAAAACCTAAAAACTACAGACAAGGGCAGCATGGTGGCGCAGTGGGTTAGCACTGAGGCCTCACGGCGCTGAGGTCCCAGGTTCGATCCAAGCTCTGGATCACTGTCCGTGTGGAGTTTGCACATTCTCTCCGTGTTTGCGTGGGTTTCGCCCCCACAACCCAAAAATGTGCAAGCTAGGTGGATTGGCCACACTAAATTGCCCCTTAATTGGAAAAAATGAATTGGGTAGTCTAAAAAAAAAAAAAATTTTTTTAAACTACAGACAGATCTGGCTTCTCCCATTAATTGCATCATCTGTATCCCACTAAGATGTCCCTTCACCTGTTTAGCTAGGACTAAATACAATTCCCTCATAAATAATAATACTCTTTATTAGTGTCACAAGTAGATTACATTAACACTGCAACGAAGTTACTGTGAAAATCCGCTCGTCGCCACACTACGGCACCTGTTTGGGTATACTGAGGGAGAATTCAGAGTGTCCAATTCACCTAACAAGCACGTCTTTCGGGACATGTTGGAGGAAACCAGAGCACCCGGAGGAATCCCATGCAGGCATGGGGAGAACATGCAGGTTGAGCACAGACATTGACCCAAGCCGTGAATCGAAACCGGGTCCCTGGCGCTGTGAAGCAACAGTGCTAACCACTGTGCTACCGTGCATCCACTCTTCAGGGATCTCCAGCTAATCAAAATAATATCCCATTAGCCATCATTCTGTAAACAAGTAAATTGTTAAAATCAATCATTATCTCAACCTTTACGACTCCTTAATTAGACACACTGCCTGCATGTATTTTAAACCAGCATTTTAATAACATTACTGCCACAAATATGAAGTATAATATATATCTTCTACAATCATTACACTTTCAAATGAAATATGTGGCCTTTGAAGTTGAATATTCTCACAATCCTTTTTTTTCCTATAAATGTTTTTGGATTTTTGAACAGAGAATATTTGCCGTTATGTACACAGGATATGATATATAAGTAGGCATCTGTTTGTGCCGGAGAGACAATTCCAGAGGGCGATCCTTGAATGGGTCTGGTGCCGGTGTTGCCCCTTGCTTCTCTCGGACGGATTTCGCCACCGTTGTCTTCTCGTGCACACTACCGCTTCAACTGGCCCTCCCGTACTCCACCTGTATTCTCCTTTTTCTCTGTTCCTGTGGATGTCAAGGCGGTTAACGCTTCCCTTCCTTCCCTTCCTCCCCCCCCCCCAACCTACCTCCCTGGCTATCCTCTATTGTTCCTTGTCTCTTCCCCCCCACCCTCCCCCCTGTGGTTCACCTTTCCCCCTTCTTAGATTGAGCTGTTCAACCCCCCCCTTCCCGGTCTATCCCTCCCTCCCATGCTTTGGCTACTTTCCCCAGGTTCTTGGCTGCCTAGCTATTCTTCTGCTTGTTCATTGGCCACAAACAGGTCCCGGAACAATTGGGTGAATGGCTCCCATGTTCTGTGGAAGCCGTCGTCTGACCCTCGAACGGCGAATTTGATTTTCTCCATTTGGAGAGATTCCGAGAGGTCGGACAGCCAGTCTGCAGCTCTGGGCGGTGCTGCTGGCCGCCAGCTGAACAGGATTCTATGGCGGCCGATCAGGGAGGCAAAGGCAAGGGCGTCTGCCCTCCGCCCCAGGAATAGATCTGGCTGGTCTAAAGCCCCGAAGACCGCCACTTTCGGGCATGGCACCACCCTCACCCCCACCACGTTGGACATTGCCTCGAAGAAGGCAGTCCAGTACTCCACAAGTCTGGGGCAAGACCAGAACATGTGGGCATGGTTGGCCGGGCCTCCTTGGCACCGTTCACATCTTTCCTCCACCTCCGGCAAGAACCTACTCATACGAGTTCTTGTTAAGTGAGCTCTATGTACCACTTTTAGTTGCGTCAAGCTGAGCCTTGCGCATGTGGAGGTGGAGTTGACCCTATACAGTGCTTCGCTCCAGAGTTCTCCTATTTCGATCCCCAGGTCCTCCTCCTATTTCATTTTTGTTGCGTCCAGTACGGTGTCGGCCCCTTCTACCAGTCGGTCATACATGTCGCTACAGTTTCCTTTCTCTAATATGCTTGCGTCCAGTAACTCTTCCAGTAATATCTGTCATGGCAGCTGTGGGTAAGTCCTTGTCTCATTTCGTAGGAGGTTTTTGAGTTGCAGGTACCTCGCAGGGGGAGCTCGTTCCCCCTGGCTAGCTGGAATTTCTCTGTCAGTTAGTCCAGTGTTACGACCCTGCCGTCGGTGTATAGGTCCCTGACTATCAGTGTCCCCCCCCATCCTGTCTCCACCTTTTGAAGGTGGCGTCAGTCATTGCTGGTGTGAACCTATGGTTGTTGCAGATGGGAGTTTTGTCCGACATTTTGGTCAGGCCAAATTGCTGCCGTAGTTGGTTCCAGGATTGGAGGGTGGCTGTCACCACTGGGCTGCTGGAGTGTTTTTTAGATGGAGGTGGGAGTGCCGCCGTGGCGAGGGCCCGGAGGGAGGTCCCCCTGTTGAGGCCTCTTCCGCGCGCACCCACTCGGCTTCTGGCTCCTTGATCCATCCCCTTATTCGCTCGGCCGTCGCCGACCAGTGGTAGAATTGTAGGTTTGGGAGGGCTAGCCATTTGTATAATGGTTTCAAAACGGCCTTGAGGATGTAGATCGTGATGGATCTGAATAGGAAGAGATACCTGGGCAGCACGTTCATTTTGATCATCTGGACTTTCCCCGCGATGGAGAGTGTGTTCCATCTTTGCAGGTCCTTTTTTACTTCCTCTGTCAGAGGTTGCATTTGTGGATCCCTTTCCAGTCATGGGCTATTTGGATCCCCAGGTAGCGGAATTTGTGTCGGGCATGTTTAAATGGCAGTCCGCTAGTGCTGCCCCCCTACTTGTGGGTGTACCGGGAAGATCTCGCTTTTGCTCATGTTGAGTTTGTAGCCCGAGAAGGCGCCAAACTCTTTTAGGAGCGCGATGATTCTGTCCATGCTGCTTTGTGGGTCTGAAATGTAGAGGAGCAGGTCATCTGCATAGAGGGAGACTCTGTGCTCTCTGCCGCCCCTTCGGATCCCCCTCCAGCTTTTTGCCACTCTTGAGCGCAATTGCTAGTGGCTCGATCGCTAAAGCGAACAGCAGCGGGGACAGTGGGCATCCTTGTCTGGTGCCCCTGTGCAGCTGGAAGTATCGGGAGTTGGTGTTTTTTGTCCATATGCTCGCCATGGGAGCGTTGTATCGGACTTTTACCCAGGAAGTGAATCCTGTTCCAAGCCCAAACCGCTCCAGTACCTTTATGAGGTATTTCCATTCGACTCTGTCAAAGGCCTTTTCTGCGTCTAGGGAGACGATTACCTCTGGTGTTCTCTCCCCGGATGGGGTCATTATCACATTCAGCAGGCGCCTAATGTTGGAGGTAAGCTGTCTACCTTTGCCAAAGCCCGTCTGGTCCTCTGCGACCATCTCTGGCACGCAGTCTTCTAGCCTTTTGGCTAGAATCTTGGCCAGTATTTTGGCATCTGCGTTCAGCAGTAAGATGGGTCTGTATGACCCACATTCCGTTGAGTCTTTATCTTTCTTATGTATCAGCGAGATTGAGGCTTGTGCTAGCTTGGGTGGCAGTGTGCCCCTAGCTAGTGAGCCTGTGAACATCTCCCGCAGGTGCGGGGCCAGTGCTGTCACACTTTGTCTATCCCCGGAAGCACCGTTTTCCCCACCACAAGAAGTCAATTCTGGTGTATACATTGTGTACTGGGGAGAAGAAGGAAAACTCCTTCTCCCCTGGGTGGGTGAACCTCCAGGGTCCACCGCTCCCATCTGTTCCATAAAGTGACCGAGTTCCCTTGCTATGTTGAGGTTTTCCCCGTCTTGGGGTTTGATCTGTAGTCGTTGGGTCCTGTATACAGCTGAAGCCCCCCCCCCCCCCCCCCCCCCCCCCCCCAACGATTAGCCGGTGCGTCGCTATGTCAGGGATTTCTGCTATGGTCTTCTTGATGAAGCTCATGTCGTCCCAGTTGGGCGGGTACACGTTAACTAGTACTACCGGTGCCCCATCCAGGGTCCCGCTAACCATGACGTACCATCCCCCTGAGTCCGTAACCGTCTCCCTGGGTCCGTAACCGTCTTTGTCGCCCTAAACATCGTCCATTTGCTGATCAGTATTGCCACCCCCCTGGCCCTCGTCCCGTAGCAAGAATGGTAGGTCTGTCCCACGCAGCCCTTTCTTACCCGCAGTCGGTCCTGCTCTCTCAGGTGCGTCTCTAGAAGGAAGGTTATGTCTGCCTTCATGTTTCTTAGGTAGTTGAGGACTCTGGATCTTTTCACTGAGCCGTTGTCCTCTTACGTTCCAGGTGACTATACTGGTGGGGGGCTTCTGTCCCCTCGCTCCCGTGGGATTAACCATATTCACCTGGTGGATGCGCCCTTGCCCTCTGGTGTTCCCCCTTGTTAGGGGACCGCCCAGGATGCCCGCTGTCACTGCGCTCTCCATGTAGTCGGGCCCCTGCGCTCCGGGGTTTCCCTCCATCCAGGGGAGCCCCGCCATGGTTGCCCGCTGTGCGGCCGCCACACGGGTAGTCCCCTGCACTCTGGGGCCTCCCTTCGCCCAGAGGCCGTACTGGGTGGATGCTTGCAGTGATATCTTGTTCCGAGCCCTTGGTTGTGGCACTCTGTAGCCCTTTTGCTGTTCCTTTCCTAGCCTTGTTTGTCCCTCCGTCCCTGTGTTCCGCCCCCCCATTCCCTCCCTTTCTGTGCCCCCCCTTGTCCCTACCTTTCCTCCCCATTTCTCCCCCTCTCCTGTATATCCCTCCTTTGTCCCTCTTTCCCCTGCTCCTATCCCCGTTTGCTCTCCCGCCTCTGTTGAAAGGATCCCCCCTTCCCTGCCTGGGGCCGTCCCTCTAGTTGGGGGTGCGCTGCTTTTTTGCATGTCCCCGGTGCTAGATTTCTTGCTAGTGCGGCGACCCCCCTCTAGGGAGTTAGTGTCTCGCTTCTCCCCTGCCCAGCCTCTGTGTTTTTCTGCCCGCTCTTCCCCCCTCTGTCCTACCCTGTGCTCCACCAATTGCTCTCCCTTCTCTGCTACTTTCGTGCCCTTGTGCTGGGGTCTGGTTTCCCACCTGTGGCGGTTCGTTGGGTAACAGTTTGCTTTTTGTTCAGGGTACCTGGCGTTGCCTCACCCCCTGTCGGCGTGTTGTTGCCCCTTGCCAAAGGCCCCGTATTTCTAGCCTCGCTGTTGGTTTTCCAGCCCGTGTGCCTTTAGTGAGTTTGAGCGCTGGAAAAACAATATTTAAATTCTGGGAACAATTTCATAACGTCTCCTTATGTGCTGTAAGAATTCTGTGACCCCTGAACAGTGTAAAAGGGAGAAATTATGGAGTAAGTAACTTCTGATGTCATTAATTACACCACTGTAATTTTTTTCCCTGTGACCTTTTGAACATAATAAGATGGCAATAATAAAACTGAAAATCCCAGGTACCAAAGGCACCTGGTTGTTTGATCTCTGCAACAGTAGTTCATTTTTAACGATAAGATTTGAACTCGAAATTTGGAGCAATAAATTACACCATTGCCACACCACTTATGTCATTATATTTGAGTTGGAGTGGCAGTATCATGAAAACAAATGTAAGAGAAAGTCATTATTAATATTGATTTTAATGACGGCAGAGCTGATCTACCTTATCCAGGTAATGGTGAAGTTGTGTAAAAGTCACAGGAAAAAAAATCACGGTGGTGTAATTAATGATATTAAGTTACTTTGTAATTTCCCCCTTTACAGTGGTCAAGGGGGTCACAGAATTCCAGCACAGGAAGAGGCCATTCAGCACATAATGTCTCCATGTAGGAGAATTTACCTAATGTCATTAAACCCGCCCCCCCCCCCCCCCCCACTGTAGTCCTGTACATTTTTCCTTTTCAGATAACAATACCAATTCCCTCTTGAATGTCTTGATTGTACCTCACTACACTCTCACACAGTGCATTCCAGATCCTAACCACTCACAGCGTGAAAAAGATTTTCCTCATGTCACCATTGCTTCTTTTGCCGGTTTTCCCTCATGACTTTAATACCTCTATCAAATTTACTCCCACCCTTCCCTTCTGCAAGAAAAAAGGTCCCAACTTCACCAATCTATCCATGTAACAGAAGTTCATAATCCCTCAAATTATTCTTGCAAATATTTTGTGAACTCTGAAGTGCCTTCACGTCTTCCTAAAGTGTAGTGCCCAGAACTGGACGCAGTACTCCAGCTAAATCCAAACTACTGTTCTATACAAGTTTGAGAAAACTTTCTTGCTAGATGCTGTATGCTTTATTAACTGTTCTCCCAACATGCCCTGCCTCCTTCAGTGATTTATACACCAAGGTCTCTCTCCTCCTGCAGTTCTCTCCCCACACCCCCCCCCCCCCATTATAGAAATGAGCCCTTTATTTCTATTGTTTTTCCGTATTCTTCCTATCAAAATGTATCACTTCACACTTCGCAGGATTAAATTTCCTATGCCAATTATCTGTCCATTGCTCCAAGCTGTCTAGGTTCTTTTGAAGTTCTACATTATCCTCATTTCACAATGGTTCCACGCTCTGTACCATCCGCAAATTTTGAAATTAAGCTCTGCCCATCCAAGATCTAGATTATTAATATGAAGTGTAAGGTATATTTCTGCAGCTGCTTCTAGCTCTGACTAAGGAGGGCGATGGGGGTGGCGGTTTAGATAACATTTATGTTAGCAACAGTACTGTGAGTGGGCAGCTATGTAACCCGCCCAAGGCTATTGCGCGCGGAACAACCTTTATCAGTGTGTGTAACTTGAGGCTCGGCAGAATGCGCCTTCTCCAGCCATAACTCTGATGGCTGTACGTGTTACAATCCTAAGTAAAAACTATCTACTTGATTGAAGCCTTACTGTGTCGACTCACTCATTGAACTGAGATTTAGCCTAACAAATTGGTGACCCCGACGTTGGGGGGGAGTCGAACACAACTCCGTTTAAGATCGCACGGAAAGAGGCCCTTTGGCAAAGTGTCTCCGTGAGTTCAGGGAACCGGTTATATTTTGAGAACAAGAGATATCTTCAGATAAAGTAGTGTCATAGTCTTTTGTTGTGTGTATTTTTGTTTTTACGTTAATAAATATTCTTAACTAATTGTCTATACAATGACTGGACTGGTTCCTCATTGGACTATACATTGTTTCTCACATTATGAGAATCAGTGTTTCAAGTTACCCTTCAGAGTTTTGGGATACTCGGATAACATCAGCGGGGTTCTTTACACTAAGGAAGACTGGATAATTATGGCCAGTGCCTCTGGAATTTCCTATGTCACCTCCCTCACTTTCCTTGACTGCATCTCATCCAATCTTAGTGTCTTATCGACTTTAAATACCGACAACCTTTCCAATGCACCTCCTTATCAATTTTAAAGCCTTTAATTGTCTGAACTACCCTTTCTTTCACCCATGAATATTTAGTACCCAGCCCTTCCTTGAACCAGGCCACTTTTATAGCCGAAACATTGTATTTTCAGACGTCAATCTACACCTGCAATTTACCAATCTTATTTACCACACTTTGCACTTTCACATACATTCATAATGGCCCTAATTTGGACTTTATTACTTTCTCCCTGACTCTGAACCCACCTAATAACTTACTATTTCCTCCTTGTCTGCCCCTATGTAATATGGAACTATTCTTTTCTCTCACACTGTTTAGTATTCTATCTTTATGCACTTCATTTCCCTTTTCTACTACTATGTGCTCTTGCCCAACCCCCTAGAATTTAATTTAAACTCCCACCAAACTCAAACTTCCCCACGGGATGTCTGGTCCCACTCCTGTTAAGACCTTTTGTAGAATTCAATGGGGAAAAGATCACCTGACCAAATTGGGCAGAATTCATAAAGGAGTGGCGTCAAAGCTATTTCACCTTGTACAAGAACGATTGGAGTAGATACTGTTCTATTCCTTGCCTTGTTCTCCAAGATAACCAGATATGTAGTGTTGACAAAGAATATAAACTAAGAAGTTTAAATCAAAAGTAATTTAATTTACACTACTAGTAGCATGTTATATTTCCACTACTAAACTTGATTAGTTTTACACACTTTACTGAGTAACAGATGATAAAATAAAAATACTGAATCTGTAGTACAGTAATCAATATTCTCTCTAACTATTAAACAACACTATAACTCAACTTCACACTATCCTTCTATCATTGACTTCTCCAACAGCTTCTCCCAGAATTCCAAGAGATGCAGCCTTATATACAATCACTTTGTAACACCATCTAGTGTTTGATTTACACATAGCTTCTGATGCTAATCCTTTACTCCACTTGTACTATACATATCATTACAGATACAGCCAGTACTTGAAATGGGGATAATTTCAAAACTAATTTGTAAAAACAATATTTCTATGGTCAGTCTATGGGACAGACTCTCCAGGGTGACCGTGGGAAGCAGAATTGATTTATTCAAGTCCAAATTAGATAGATTTATTTCAGGAAATCATATTTTGTAACAGTGTATGCGTAGTTTGAGACATGGCATGTGGTAAGTATAACATGCATGGGACGCAAAAGGTGGCTTTGGACTTTATAGTTCCTAAAGCTGTTCAACAGAGGTTTTCTTCATGTCATTTCAGGATGTATTGTATGGACTAATTGATAGATTGATCGCTACGATTCATCAACAGCTGCATTATCATTGTATCATGTAACTGACTGGCAGAAAGCAAACTAGATGGACCTTGATATTTTTTCCAAGTATTAATTCTTTTGTGCCTAAAGTTATAAAAATTCAGGTAGTCCAAACCAAACTCGTATTCTTGAAGAGAGACTGCAAAGAGTCTGATTAAAAATCAGCTTAAAGAACAAGTTAATTTTTACTACCCCTCCTTCCCATAATCCCCCTCCCCCCCCCCCCCCCCCCCCTCTTCATCTGTAAAACACATTGAGCAAATGAGTATGTTTCTCTTAATTTGAGGACAGAAAGTAAAATTTTTGGAAATGAGGCAAATGGTGTGTTGACATTCGTGAACTCAACTTTTGGAAATCCCCAAAAAGATGCATTTTTTAACCTTCAGTCCATGAACTTGTTTGAATTGATTTGTGCAAGCATCTCTGTCTGCCTTTTTAGTGGTAAAGGTTTTATTTATAAATATCATCCCTGGACAGTGTCAGTTTATTTTCAGTGAGTGTCAAACTGAAAATCAGATAATTTTAATCTAAAATTTCACCATCCAATTGACGGTCTGTGCTTTCCAGCATAAAAAATAAAACCAAGGTCTTAAGTGATTATTCAAGAGTACTACATAACAGCATTGGATTTTATCAAAGGTAATTGTTGAAGACCCTTTCTTACGAGCTCTTCAATTCACTGAGTATTGCAATAAAGTCTGAATGCATTTCATTATGTTACTACATGTAAAACTGTTAAATCTTTCGTTTGTAATATATTGTCTGTTTCACTCCTGCAGACGTTGGGTCAGACTTTTGTTTGGACGAGAATTTCCTCTTCAGGATCTCTTGGTGATCTGGGATACTTTGTTTGCTGACAGTGTCACCCTGGATTTAGTTGACTATGTTTTTGTAGCAATGCTGTTATACATCAGAGATGTTTGTAAGTATATGCATATATATATATTACATTTTTATTGCTCATTTCCAATGCTTTTTAAAATATTTGATGTAATATGTATGATAAATTTGCAATGATATTTCATTATATCAAAATAATGAAATGAAATGAAAATCGCTTTTTGTCACAAGTAGGCTTCAAATGATGCGAAAAGCCCCTAGTCGCCACATTCCGGCGCCTATTCGGGGAGGCTGGTACGGGAATTGAACCGTGCTGCCGGCCTGCCTTGGTCTGCTTTAAAAGCTAGCTATTTAGCCCTAAGCTAAACCAGCCCCAGATATTGCCCCAAATAGGAGTCAAGCTTTGAGTGTTTTGACCACTTTTGCAGCAAAATATTCGGGTGACGTTGGTTACTTTTTAAATACTGCATTTTAAAGTAGAGGGTAGTTACGCATTTTTTTAAATGGTTCTCTGAGATGGTTATTAATATTTGTTTTCCCAAAGGTGTAAACATTAACAGTTTGTCTCTATTATCAATTAGCACTTCATACCTATTCTGTTTTGAAGTCTCTGGTTCTGGCAGGTGTCTAAGCACACCTTCGTTTTCAGCTATGAACAGACAGAAATGTCAAAATCAGGTCCTGTTAATGCTGCATATGCAGTAAGGCTTTTAAATTGGAAATCTATGAACGCTTTCAACAAATCATAGAGATGAGAAATGCTGAAAAACTGGAAAGTCATTTTGTTTAAGTTGTGTAAGTCAGCCCACTGATGTGGAGAAACATGCTTTTTTCATATTATGCTGAGATAAGTTGTGCTCATTGAAACAAGTGAGTTCAATCCCAACTGATAATTCTGTATGTTCACATTACTGTTCAATAAAGCAGCTTATTGATTCATATGCGACTGCTTTAATTGGTGTCTTATCGGTCCATCTTTAGAAATGTTTGAATGCCACAAGTAAAAGACATGAATATCCAGTTTAAGTCATATGGGGTTATTATTGTTAAACCTTTTTTATGCTAATATATAAATATATGTAAAAGTAAGATACTCAAACCACATAAGGCAGCAACCAATGCCATTGGACCTGAGAAGGTTGATACTGTATATCTAAGTTTTAAACAGTAAGAAAAATAGGTATAGCAAAGCACAAGCATTGGTATGTGGAAGCCTGCCACCTTGTGACTAAAGCATCATTCCAACTTGATTGAAATAATTTTATAGTCTGCAAGTTGCATTGTAAATATAGCAAAGCTTTTGTTTGTACATGCTTTGGGAATGAGATGAAAAACAGACCTTAATAAAGATCTCTATCTTACTGCTTTAACTATATTACTTGAGGTGATTTTTTATTTATAAAGAGTCCAGATGTGTAGTCGATTAAATATCAAAACATACTCCTGACCGATTGGTTTAAATGTCAAACTCGTAAGTAAACAATAATCATTTAAGTTTTGTAAGAACGCAGTACCATATAGTTTTCTGTTCAGATAGCACTAACTTGCATTATTAATGTACCATGTGTTTTTGGTTTTAATGACTTTCACAAAAAGTACAGTAAATGGTCACAAGAGAACAAAAGTATTATGGAACAGTGAGCACAGTAAGAGAGTGCTTCACAAATGAAACCAGATGTATGAAATTACAAGCTGTCAGATCAAAAAGGAAATGAAGATGATAAAGTAGTTCTCACTATAAAATATAATTATTTGTTTCAATTACTTTCAAAATTCTTTGCTCATAATCTTTAAATGTCCAGATTTGCAATGACTACTAGCATACAACTGCAGTTAGTTGAGTGATGGGAGCACACAATATTGCCTTGGATGTTTTAATTTCTCTATTATTAAGGCATTTAATCTGGTAACAATGCAATTAATAACAATAATATTTAATTACTGAAATATTATCAGACATTTCATAGAATGGCTAAAATAAATTTGATGAAGGTCCTGAGGTTATTGCGAAAAGGTATATTATTCATTGCGTTGATGTTTTGTAATATTGCTTTACCCTGATTTATCTCTCACTGTTAAAAGTGGCCTTATCTTTAAGTAAAGCTGTTTTGCAAACATTATTCTGCCATTATTCTTTGTTCTTTATTTATGTGTGATATTTGTGTGATGAAAACTGTAGGATATCTGGCTATTTCCCTACCCAAACAAAACTATTGGACACATGCCTTCTGGGATAATATTGTTTTTAATTCCTAGATTTTGCTGTCTTCTGCGGTTATTAAAGGTATACCTATACATGTATGTGTGTGAGTGTACATATCCATACATGACTAAAAATACTTTTACTGTTTTGTGTTTTATCTTCCTCAGTAATTGCCAGTAACTATCAAACCTGTCTTGGACTACTTCTCCATTACCCTTCTGTAGAAGATGTACATTCCTTAATTCAGAAAGCACTCTTCTTACGAGATCCAAAGGTAACATACTATCATTTGAGTTACATTCTTATGTTTAAAAAAAATACTTTCAGAATTGCACTGCTCATTGACCCTCTCTGAAATTGAACCGTATAGAGATCTAACTTCAAATGATAAATTATGTAAAATTAAGTTATGTTTATTACCTATGAAATAAACTGAAATCAATTAAGATGCATTTTTGGTTCTAAAAGTTTCATAAGTGGGATTTGCATTTATTTTTGATGTATAAAATTACAGGGCAATGCAACAGAATGTAGCATGAAATGTTTGAATACTTAAAAATAATAATAAACAATTTGACGGTTGAGATTCAATGTTTAAACAATATGAAGTCAACCAAAGGAAAATCTATATTTGAAACATATATTTGTACAAATATTTGTAGTACAGTCTATGAAAATGGGTAAAATCTGTGACAAATAGGAACATTGTTGTGGCATCTCCACTATGGTTTACTGGTTCAATAATGGTCATTTGCTGGCTTATAAAAAGAAGAAAATGTTCTGAATTATTGTACATTTGAGGGCACATCTGTAACCAGAGGGGTAATAATTCACCAATTATAGCTTCTGAGCTGCAGTCAATATTTGTTTTATTGTACCCATGAGCTAAATTTATTTTTCAAATGGGAAATGTTTTCACCCATTTTGAATGGTTAATAGCCTGTGCTTTGTGGTCTGTTCACTGAAGATTATTGCCTACTGTCATCAGTTATTTGCCAAGACTGAAAACAATTTCTCATGAATAATTTTCAGCAAATCATGTATTTCAGGCCAAAATTATCACAAATATATAACCCCAAACCAACAGTGTTCGTATTTAAAAAGACACTGTCAGTAAATGCAAGTAACTTTTTTATCTGAAATATCTATAATTGTTTTTCTGTTTCTTGGTGGCCCTCGCTTGTTGGGCTTGTTCTGTTACATCAAGTTACAGTCTTGGCTCAGTGATAATAATGTTGCCTATTAGTCAGAAGATCATGTGTTTCAAACTAACTACAGAAACTTTAAAGCACATAATTTTAGACTGGCGCTTCAGAGCAGTACAAGTTGCACAATCTGAGATTAAACCAGGTCCCATCTGTCTGCTCAGCTCGATGTGAAGGACCCTGTGGCAATATTGGAACAAAAGGAGGGGAGGTTTCCATGTGTACTGGTAAATCAACTAACATCACTAAACAGATTATCTAGTCATTTGACTCATTGCTGCCAATTGGACCTTGCTGTGCACTGATTGGTTACATTAAATTGCAGCAGTGATTATACTTCAGTTAGACTTAATTGACTTATTGTATAGCACTTTATAGGTTGCTTTAGAATGCAAACCATTTTCAGTTACTTAAAAAACCTTTTGTTGCAGTTTTATCTATAGTTCAGCCCCACACTGCTGATCTACGGGCACCCAGTGAAGAGAGGAGGAGGAGGAGGGAGAAAGGAGGACCTCCTCCTGAACCTGCTCCTGGGCTGGCCAGACTTGTCATCAACAGGTCCAGGCAGCGGGCGATTGAGGGAATCGTCTGACCCGACTGTATGCCCCTCTACCGCACTACATTTGCAGCTGGATGTTCCTGGAGAAGGATCATGCGGTGTCCACTGGCATGCACAGGGGATGGGGTGCCTTATTAACTCCTCTAACCACATTTTGATTTGATGTTTTTAGTCTTATTTGTGATTCGCTTTTTGTTTAAGTCAGATTCCCTTTAATTTGCCCCTCAGTTTATTTGATTTAGTTTACTTATTTATTTATGTTGATCAAAATAGTTGGATGTCCAGTGGCCATGAACGGTACTGTGTAAATCAAGTTCTTTCTTTATCATCAAGGTTTTGCTGGCAAAGGATTTTCTTCAAATAGTTAAGAAACTGTAAAGGACAGTGTGATGAAGCAAGGTGATGCCAGCCGTAGCAAGTTCCCAACCCTAGTATCAGGGAGAAGCCCAAAGCCGAGATGAAGAGAATGTTCCTAGAAGGAAAAAAAATGTACCAGTGCACAAACTAAACTAGTACCTTTTAGGTGTCTCAAAGTCGCTCGCTGAGCAGTAGAGGCACAACAATAGGATTGTCCCTGAGCTTGGCTGATACAAGAGACATTACCATGGGCAGTGAAGAAATGGCAGAGATGTTGAACAAATATTGTGTGCCTGTCTTCTTAATATAACACCCAAATTGCGTAGCAGAAGCACGGTAGCACAGTGGTTAACACTGCTGGCTCACGGCACCAAGGCCCCAGGTTCGATCCCAGCCCTGGGTCACTGTCCGTGTGGAGTTTGCACATTCTCCCTGTGTTTGTACGGGTTTGGCCCCCACCACCCAAAGATGTGCAGGTAGGTGAATAGGCCACGCTAAATTGCCTCTTAATTGGAAAAAATGAATCCGATTCTCTAAATTTAAAAAAAAAATTGCACAGCAGAAATGGAGGGTAATGAAGTGACTAAAAAGTGAAAGGAATTTTGTCAATTAATATCAGCCGAGAAAAAGATTTGCGAAACTTAGAAAGGATTGAAATCCAACAAATCCCCAAGGCCTGCACATCTTTAGATGTGCAGGTTAGGTGGATTGGCCATGCTAAATTGCCCCTTAGGTAGAGTTGCAGGAATAGGATGAGGGATTGGGCCTAGGCAGGGTGGTTTTTCGCAGGGTCGGTGCCAACTCTATGGGCCGAATGACCTTCTGCACTGTAGGAATTCTATGATTCTATTATCAATGGACTTAGAATATTATAGTGTGATCAGGCAAAGTCAACATAATTTTATGAAAGGGAAATCATGCTTGTTAAGTTCATTAGAGTTTTTCAGGTTGTGACTGAGTTTCCAAAAGGCATTCAATGGAAGGTGCCACACAAAAGGTTAATTCACAAGTTAAGGGCTCATGGATTCTTCGTAACGGTAGATGATTGATTAACAGACAGGAAAAGAATATGGGGAAAAAAGGAGCTTTTTCAAGTGGACAGGTTATGGCTAGTGGAGTGCACCAAGGATGAGTGCTAGGATTTACCTGTGTTAATAACTTGAATGAAGAGGCTGAGAGTTATGTATCTTAGCTTCGTGAGAATGTAAGCTGTGAGGACACAAAGGAGATAGAGACAGGTGAAGTGAGCGGGCAACAAAGTAGCAGATGAAGTGTAACATGGGTAAGTGTGAGGTATTCACTTAGGCTATAAGACTGAAAAGCAGAATATATTTTAAAAGGCATGAAAACTGTAAATATTGACGTTCAGAGAGACTTGGGTACACTTGTACAAAGAATGCAAGCATTTTGCTTGCAGATACAGAAATAAATTTGGAAGGCAAATACCATGTTGGTCTTTTTGCAATGGGTTTGAAGTATAAGAATAAGGAAGACTTGCTGCAATTATACAAGTTTTATGGAGACCACACTTGGTTTTGGTCTCCATGTTTAAGGAAGGATATGCTTGCATTGGAGGAGGCATAGAAAAGGTTCACTAGATTGCTTCCTGGGGTGAGAGGGTTTTCCTGTAATGAGAGACCGAGTAAATTAGGCCAATCCTCTGGAGTTTAGAAGAATGAGAGGCCATCTCATGGAAACATACAGGATTCAGAAAGGGCTTCATAGAGTAAATACTGAGAGTTCGCTCCCCTGGCTGCAAAATTTAATACGGGCACAGTCTCCGGAAAAGAGATGGATCATTTAGAACTGAGCTGAGAAACCTCTTCAGTCAGAAGGTTGTGAATCTCTGTAAATCTCTACTCCAAAGGTTTGTGGATGCTCCATTGTGGGATTTATTTAAAGCTGAGATAGACAGACTTTTGGTCTCGCAGGGAATCAAGGGATATGATGAGTAGGCAGGAAAGTGAAGTTAAGGCCGATGATTAGCCATTGATCATATTGAATAGCAGAGTAGGATCAAGGGGTTGCCTAGTTTAATCCTATTTTTTTATATTTTCATAAGGTTATTTGGGTCATGGATGTTATGTAACAATAATTAAACTGTCAGGGTGTAATGCATATTTTTTTGTGAGTAATTTTGACAAATTGCTAAAATTAACTGGCAAGATAGAGCAAGCACATAAAATACAAAAGCAAAATATTGTGGATTCTGAAAAATGAAATGAAAATAGAAAATATTCGACATGCCTGGCAAGTTGTGCAGCATCTGTGGACAGAATAATAGAGTGAACTTTTCAGGTTGATGACGTAAGCACACAAAAAACTTAGAAAGCCATGAAAAACAAGAATGGGGCAAGAAGTAATTCGGGAATATTATCTTAAAGCAAAGTCTTACAAGGCATGTTTTATTCAAAGCATGTTGTCCATTTTTTGCAAATACTTTGTCACAAATAAAATAATTGCATCATAAAATGATTGCTTTAAAAAACACTTGCATTTTCTGATGGAAAGTTGATGTGGCATGTTGAGACCCATCTTCCCAAACTCTTCTGGTGACATCAGTAACAAAGATATTTCCTGTTTCTCTGAGTGACTCCATTTGTTTTAACTGAGAGAATAATGCTGGAGCTTCACAAGAGCAGATCCAGAACTAAATGATCCCAGGGAAACTATGCTTCATTCTTTGTCATTAGAATGGTTTCCCAGAGTCTTTGGCTTTGCACACACATGAAGCAGCACTTTAAATTCCTACTCTTTAAATCAACAAATTTGTGTACAATAAATGTGATTTTATACCTTAATTACTATTCTAACATAAATCCATGCAAGTAGAATGAAGTCATTATTGCGCTTATTACACACAAACTGGCTTAATTTGATTAATCGGTGTTTTTCTGTAAAGTACTTTATCATAACGTTATCTAGAATACTTGCTGTACATTTAAAATCTTTTATAACTATTCAAGCAGGGTTTACAAAAAACATTGTGTTTTTTTGCATTTTCTTCATAATACTTCAGTTTCTTTGTTATTTGTTTTGAGGGAATTGTTGAAGTAAAATGTTAAATAGGGCAGCAAAATTTGCTATTGGCAAAATCAGGCTTCATTTAAGATTGTAACAAATTTTAGCTTTGATGCAAGAGTTTATTCTAAAAAGAATAGCTGAAGTAGGAAGCAGCAGAGCAACAAATGTTGACCTTGATAAATTTATCTTAATACCGCCTTTTAGTATGTAGCTAAGCAACCACTATTGATAACAAATGCATCACATTGCAAAACTAATTGCAATAATGAAAGTAGTAACTGGCAATTAATAGAGAACAGCTAAACAAAAATAGAAGACTGGAATTCAGCCTGTGTGACATAACTGGCTAATATGTTTCACCTATTAGTAAATCTCGTTGTTTTAATTTTTTTTTCAAAATATAAAATTCATTACTTATGGTAGTAACTTCCATCCATTTTAGAAGATTATGGACTGTGCCGGGTGTATGTCACTTCTGTGTTGAACATTGTCTGTTGTGGCTGTAATAAAGGCTGATTCGTGAGTGGCAGTCCCTTCCGCAGCTGGTATAGATGAATAGCGCAGCCTGTGATCGACTGATGTTTTTTACCTTCTTTTCCACCATCTGGTCATTTCTTTTGCCCTTTGCTTTTCCACACCCTTCCCAACTGCTTGTCTCCAGGCACTCGGTCAGCAGCCAGAACCTCTCATAGAATCATTGAATTTACAGTGCAGAAGGAGGCCATTCAGCCCATCAAGTCTGCAGCGACCCTTGGAAACAGCACCTTACTTAAGCCCTCAACTCCACCCTAGCCCTGTAATCCAGTGTCCCCACCTAACCGTTTTTGGACACTAAGGGGCAATTCAGCATGGCCAACCCACCTAACATGTACATCTTTGGACTGTGGGAGGAAACCGGAGCACCCGGAGGAAACCCACACAGACACGGGGAGAAAGTGTAAACCCTACACACAGTCAACCAAAGCCGGAATTGAACCCGGATCCCTAGACTTGAACAACCTGTTGGTCTCATGTCAGTAGCAAGCTTGCCATAGAGCAAGTCTTTGGGAATGTGGCTGTCTTCCATTCAGCGCACATGATCCAGCCAACAGAGTCACAGCTGAAACATGAGGGCAGATATTCTGGGGATCCCTGCACGTTGGTGTACTTTTGTATTCCTGTCCATCCATGAGATGGCTAATAGTCATCCAAGGAAATGGAGGTGGGAGCTATTCAGCCACTTTTCTTGGCTTTCATAAGTTGTCCATGCTTTATTACCATAAAGGAGAGTGCTGAAAACATAAACCTGGTACACGAGCAGTTTTGCATTTTGGGTTAGTTTGCTGTTGGTGCACTCTCACCTTCTCAGCTTTGACATGGCAGTTATGGCATTGGCAACCCTGTTGTTGATTTTGGTATCAAGGGGCAAGTTGCTGGTGATCGTTGGTCCAGGGTATATGAAGCTGTTGACGACCTCCAGAGTGATGGTGATGGTGGAAGACGGAGTCTCATGTTCTCACTCACACCCATGCCCTTCCTTTTAAAAAAAAATTAGAGTACCCAATTCTATTTTTTCCAATTAAGGAGCAATTTAGCATGGCCAATCCACCTACCTTGCACATCTTTGGATTTGTGGGGGGTGAAATCCACGCAGACACGGGGAGAATGTGCAGACTCCACACTGACAGTGACCCGGGGCCCGGATCACACCCGGGTCCTCAGCACCGTGAGGCAACAGTGCTAACCAGTGATGCCTTCCTGACCCTGATTTCCAGTACAAAGATGTTGCAGGTGTGGGAGATTCGATCCACAAACATTTGCAAATGATAGGATATTGGCATGGTGTCATCAACAAACGGTAATTCATGGATAAGGACCTTGGGCACTTTGATCTGAGCACAGTTTTGCCAAGTTGAAGAGCTTGCTGTCACATGTGGTGTGCAATTGAACATCTTCATTTACGTCGCCAAAATCATACCATAACAGCGTGGAGAAGAATATGAGAATATGCCAAAGAGCATTGATGATAGGGCGCAGCCCAGCTTTACCCCGCTGCTAATCTTGAAAGTGTCTGATGATGATCCATTGTATCTGACAGCATGTTCTCATCGAAAGAAGAAATGACGCCCAGGAATCTAGGTAGGCAGCCTAATTTCTGCAGCAGTTTGAGGAATCCCTCTCTGCTGATGAGACCAAAGGCCATTGAAGCCAAAGTAGAGTGGTCTATGCGGTTTTCGGCACTTCTGTAACTGCCAATGTATGAAAATCACATCAACTGTCAATCTGCCAGTTCTGAAGCCGCATGGAATCTCAAGGTAGATGAGTGGCTGCATATGGTCAGAGTGACAGCAGCAAAGACCTTGCCCACAATACGTAGCGGGGAGATGCCTCCGTAATTTAGGTCACTGCTGACCCTTTTGTTTTTAACAAAGAAATTTACAGCACAGGAACAGGCCCTTCGGCCTTCCCGGCCTGCGCCGATCCAGATCCTTTATCTAAACCTGTCCCCTATTTTCCAAGGTCTACTTCCCTCTGTTCCCCGCCTGTTCATATATCTGTCTAGATGTATCTTAAATGATGCTATCGTGCCCGCCTCTACCACCTCCGCTGGTAAAGCGTTCCAGGCACCCACCACCCTCTGCGTAAAAATTTTTCCACGCACATCTCCCTTAAACTTTCCCCCTCTCACCTTGAAATCGTGACCCCTTGTAATTGACACCCCCAATCTTGGAAAAAGCTTGTTGCTATCCACCCTGTCCATACCTCTCATAATTTTGTAGACCTCAATCAAGTCCCCCCTCAACCTCCGTCTTTCCAACGAAAACAATCCTAATCTACTCAACCTTTATTCATAGCTAGCACCCTCCATACCAGGCAACATCCTAGTGAACCTCCTCTGCACCCTCTCTAAAGCATCCACATCCTTCTGGTAATGTGGCGACCAGAACTGCACGCAGTATTCCAAATGTGGCCTAACCAAATTCCTATACAACTGTAACATGACCTGCCAACTCTTGTACTCAATACCCCGTCCGATGAAGGCAAGCATGCTGTATGCCTTCGTGACCACTCTATCAACCTGCGTTGCCACCTTCAGGGTACAATGGACCTGAACTCCCGGATCTCTCTGTACGTCAATTTTCCCCAGGACTCTTCCATTGACCATATAGTCCGCTCTTGAATTAGATCTTCCAAAATGCATCACCTCGCATTTGCCTGGATTGAACTCCACCTGCCATTTCTCTGCCCAACTCTCCAATCTATCTATATTTTGCTGTATTCTCTGACAGTCCTCCTCACTATCTGCAACACCAATCTTAGTATCATCTGCAAACTTGCTAATCAGACCACCTATACCTTCCTCCAGGTCATTTATGTAGATCACAAACAACAGTGTCCGAGCACGGATCCCTGTGGAACACCACTAGTCACCCTTCTCCATTTTGAGACACTCCCTTCCACCACTACTCTCTGTCTCCTGTTGCCCAGCCAGTTCTTTATCCATCTAGCTAGTACACCCTGAACCCAATACGACTTCACTTTTTCCATCAACCTGCCATGGGAAACTTAATCAAATGCCTTTGTGAAGTCCATGTATATGACATCTACATCCCTTCCCTCATCAATTAACTTTGTCTCTTCCTCAAAGAATTCTATTAGGTTTGTAAGACGTGACCTTCCCTGCACAAAACCATGCTGTCTATCACTGATAAGTCTATTTTCTTCCAAATATGAATAGATCCTATCCCTCAGCATCTTCTCCAACAGTTTGCCTACCACTGACGTCAAGCTCACAGGTCTATAATTTTTGTACAAGGTAACTATGTTTGCCTCACAAGTCATGCAAATGTTACCGAATTAAATAGATATTTACACATTAATTTGATATATGTAAGTACAGTGCTTTGTATTTATCAAGAATTAACTAAATGCTTTTTCATTTGAGTCTAAAGGGATGTACCCCATTTTTTAAATGGCCTATTGCTACATCTTGGGGATGTACGATTGGGCAGAACCCAACACAGATGCAAGGATTGAGATGCAGGTTTTTCCTATGGCTGCTGATTCCATTGCAGGCAGCATCCAAACTTTGTGCTTCCTTTTTTAAATTCATATAGAAGATATAGGTGCTGCTGATCAGGCGAGCATTTATTGCCCATCTCTAGTTGCCCTTCAGAAGGTAGTGGTGAGTTTCCTTCTTGAACCGCTGCAGTCCTTGAGGTGCAGGTATACCCACTGTGCCGTTAGGGAGGGAGTTCCATGATTTTGACCCAGCGACAATGAAGGAACGGCAATATATTTCCAAGTTAGGGTGGTGAGTTACTTGGAGGGGAACCTCCAGGTGGTGGGGTTCCTAAGTATCTGCTGCTCTTGTCCTTCTAGAGGGTAGTGGTTTGGAAGTTGTTGTCCAAGGAACCGTGTAGGTGGTACTCACGGATGCCATTGTTTGTCGGTGGTGGAGGTTTGAATGTTTGTGGCAGGGTAGCAATCAAGTGGGCTGCTTTGTCTTCGATGGTGTCGAGCTTCTCGAGTGTTGCTGGAGCTGCATTCCTCCAGGCAAGTGGAGAGTATTCCATTACAGTCCTGACTTGTGCCTTGTAGATGGTGGAGAGATAGGCTTTGGGGGCAGGGGTGGGTCAGGAGGTGAATTACTTACTGTAGGCTTCCTAGTCTTTGACCTGTCCTGGTAGTCAAAGTATTAATTTAAGTAAGTGCAGTCAGCATAAGCATGCCTTTGAGTGGCTCAATGCCTGATGGCGTACTAAGGGGTACTAAACCGTGCAAAACTAGCACAAGTTAAAGCTAATCTGCCTTACTTCTTAAAGGAGAGGTGATTTGTAGTTAGAGCAGATGCTGGGTATCATTTTAATATTGATATGACATGGAACAGTTAATAATAGCATAATATTGCAGAAAGTGGTTTGGTGAGACCAGATAGTTGTGGCAATCAGTGCCAAATGACTAGCCATGAGGACCTGGACGCAGTGCTGCAAAAGGTTCAGTGGCCTCACAGGAATGCTCAAGATCCAGAGCAACCGGCTCCATTCCTTTCCCTGGCAACTGTCTGAGGCTGAAGCAGACAATAAGCTTCTGCACCATCATTACTGCTAAAGTTAATCACTGTTGTAATTTAGGAAACTGAGATGAAGCAAAGCAAAATGAAGCATCTTCTGATGAAGTGTCATAACTCAAAGTGTTAACTCTGTTTCTCTTTCCATGGGTGCTGCCAGACCTGTTGAGTATTTCCAACACTTGCTTTATTTCGAAGTTCTAGCATTCACAGTAATTTGCGTTTGAAGTGTTGCAAATGTGGCCACTGTTTTTTTCCTTTCTGCCCTTATTCAAGAAAGTGTACAAGAACAGTCCTAACAACTACAGACTAGTTAGCAGTTAGTTTAATATCCATGAGCAATAAGGCTTTAGAAACAATAATGGAGGCGGATGGGGCAGGGGGGGAGATGCAACAAGCACATGAAGAGGTTTGAATTCATAAAGGATAACTAGAATGGATTTGTAAAAGACAGATCATGCTTGATTAATCTAACTTAATTTTTTTGATGAAGTAGCAGAAAAGATTGATGAAGGGGATGTGTGAATGTGGTCTATATGGATTTTAAGAAGTGACAAAGTACCACATTAAAAAACTTTTTCACAAAATTGTTATGGAATGAAAGGTTAATGTCAACTTGGATAAAATATTAGCTAAAGGACAAAACTAATTATGATAAATATTTATTTCTCAGATGGAGGATGGTAGACCGTGGTATGCACCAAGAGTTAATGCTAAGGCCAATGCTTTTTTTGTGATTTATATAAATTACTTGGATATCGGAATACAGAGTAAGATTTGCCTGTGATTGCAAACTTGGGGGAGTAACAAACATTGAGGGTGATGCGGCGGCACGATAGCACAGTGGTTAGCACTATTGCTTCACAGCTCCAGTGTCCCAGGTTCGATTCCTGGCTTGGATCACTGTCTGTGCGGAGTCTGCATGTTCTCCCTGTGTCTGTGTGGGTTTCCTCCGGGTGATCCGGTGTCCTCCCACAAGACCCGAAAGATTGCTATTAGGTGAATTGGGCATTCTGAATTCTCCCTCTGTGTACCCGAACAGGCGCCGGAATGTGGCGACTAGGGGCTTTTCACAGTAACTTAATTGCAGTGTTAATGTAAACCTACTTGTGGCAATAAAGAATATTATTTTTAAAATTATTATTATTGCCTGCGACAGGACGTGGAAAGGCTCTCAGAATATGAAGATAAGTGACAGATGGAAATAGAGAAGTGTGAGCTGAAGCATTTTGGTAGAAGGGAAGGGGAGAGGATGGGGATTGTGCAGGGACAACGGAATGTGGTGGTGAATGTGCATTTATTTTTTGAAGGTGGCAGGACGTATTGACAGTGTGATTCGCAAAGTCTATGGAATCTTGGGCTTTGTTAATAGAGGCATTGAGGACGAAAGCAGGAAAAATATGCTGAACCTTTGTAAATCTCTGGTTAGGCCACAACTAGAATATTTAATCAATTTCTGGTAATCATGCTTTAGAAAGGATAGGAGGGTCATAGAGAGAGTCTGAAGAGATTTACCAGATTGGTTCCAGCCATGGGAGATTTTAGCTACCAGATTTGGTTGGAGAGGCTGGAGATGTTCTAAGTAAGGTGAGGAAAAACTGTTTCCATAATCTGATGGTAAAAGAATGGGGGGGGGGCACAGATCATAGAATTTACAATGCAGAAGGAGGTCATTCGGCCCATCGAGTCTGCACTAAAGAGCACTCTGCACAAGCCCACAACTCCACCCTATCTCAGTAACCCCACCTAACCGTTTTGGACACTAAGTGCAATTTTGCATGGCCAAACCTTTGGACTGTGGGAGGAAACTGGAGCACCCGAAGGAAACCCACGCAGAGACGGGGAGAACGTGCAGACTCCGCACAGACAGTGACCCAAACCGGAAATCGAACCTGGGACCCTGGAGCTGTGATGCAACAGTGCTAACCACTACGCTTTTGTGCAACCTAAAGGTTCTGGGCAAGAAATGCAGGAGAAACTTGAGGAAGAACGTTTTAATGCAGCAAGTGGTAATGACCTGGAACTCGCTGTCTTACGAAGGTGTTGGAAGCAGAGATTATCAATGATTTCAAATGGAAATTGGATGGGCACTTGAAGGAAATAAACCTGCAAGTCCAAGGAGATAGAACAGGGGAGTGGGACTGTGCATTTATTTTTTGAATAAATGAATTATGAATAAATGAGTGCATTATTCCATGGAGAGCCAGCATAGACCCGATGGGCCAAATGGCAGCCTCCTGTGACTCTGACTGGTATGTACGATTTGACTTGAGATATTTTGCAAGTGGCTTTTGGCCATTAAAATTATTGAGACAATGTGAACATGTACAATCTCACACATTGAATAGCACAACATGGTTGAATACAATTATGGTATAACACTAACAGTGTTAAACAATATATTAATAGAGAAAAGGTAGTGTATCATTGGAAAATTCAGTCATATTCCATAATTTTGTTTCGTGCGGAATTAATTGAGAATCAGAATTGTATTTGTATTTTTAAAAATTAGGAAATTCATATCAAAACCCAGCCATTTTTACTGGCCAACGCAATTCACAAGTGAGTTTTTTTTGCCACTTGTGAGTTGCTGTAATGCTTTTCATGAACGAAATAAGATGTAGCTTTCAGTTGCTTAAATGGAGAATAAATATATTGGTATGAGTGTGTTGCAAAGCTTTATCAGCCATATCGGCATCATTTGATCGAAGAGCTAGGTACTCTTCAAAACATTTTGCTTTGTTATTCTGCAATCGGATACATGTATTCCTATCAGGCAATTGGATAAGATTGATTATTGAGGTTACAATTAGGGTATTTTGAAATCTGTTTTCAGTCATTTTACAATGATAATTGTTCATCTTTAATTACTGAGATTCAGGTTAAAAGTCCCAATTCAGCTGGGCTATAAATATGCATCCTATATAATTTCAGTCAAGGTGTAGCATTATTACACCACAAATCTCCATGACACATACCTGTGCGTTTTTGTGTTACATGATTCATACCACAGTGATATAAAGTTTAACTTCAACAAATAGTACCGAGAAATAACATGCCCGACATGTTCCGTTGTGCTATGTAACTATGGGTGGGATTCTCCATCCATCCGGAGACTGGAGAATCCCGCCCGCGGTGAATGGAATTCTCTATTCTACGCGGCTCGCCCGTGGTGGGCAGGGTGGAAGAATCCAGCCCTATATTTTACCTGATATAAAATTTATAGATGTGTACATGCTGTATTTACAGTGAAGACATAGGTTCAATTTGTTTGCATTATTTTTGGCAATAGTTGTGTTCGAATTACCACATCTTCATTATAGTTCAATCACCAGACGTCACAAAGAGAAATAACTATAGAACTTGTGCCTGATGACGGTTGAACCTTTTTTCACATCCACTGTACTTTGCTCCTCAGAATTAAATTTGTGTATACTCAGTGTAGATTTCATCTCTCATCTCCTACAAATTATTTTCAACAAATGATTTATGATATCATTAAGGACTGCAGTACACTAATGTGAATGATGTTTAGCATAACATTGGGTCTTTGGTGCATTCTGGAAACCCAATGATTTTCATGAAAACATTTTAAAATAATAAATTGCTGAATATCATCCACAATATCTTAGCATCCCCAAGATTCTATAAGATTGATTCCTGTTTTGTCTTTGGGGTTGCCATAATGTTGGTTGATGACTTTCATTAAAACCACCATTTTTGGATTTGGCAGGTGGTATTATAACCAGGTGCCCTTCTTGCTGCTAACTTTTCACATTCCTCTGGGCTGATAACCCATAATATTCTATATATCTATAATATGTTAAAAGTCACGCATAGAACAGAATGCAACAGTCGACTGGCACATTTACTTGAAACGCTCAAGGAAGATTTTAACTCTATCTGTCCTATGGAAACTGATCTGCTTTTCTGCATGTTGCTTGGAGCTTTCAGCTCACTTTGCTGAAGTTTGTAACTCCTCATTCTTTCACTAGTTGGCACTGTATTGTGTTTTGACCACAAATCACTCAAACCATTCTCTGAAAAAACTTTCAGTGAGTTTTCCTCATTCACCCAAATTTCTGAATTCCAACATAAATACACGAAACCATTGAGACCGATTTTGCGATAAATACATTTGTCAATTGGATTGCCTTTTTGATTCTTTTAAATTTTCAGCCATGGCTCGGTTGGTGTCACTCTCATCACAAGGTTCCACGTTCAAGTCCCAGTCAAGGATTTTAGCACAAAAATCTACACTGATAATGCAGTACAAATCTACACTGATAATGCAGCACACTACCGAGAGAGTGGTGCATTGTCAGAAATGCTGTCTTTCTGCCTGTTCAGGTGAATATAAGTGACCCCATGGTACCCTGAGGTCCTGTTAAATATTGATCCCTCAATCAACATACAGATTACCTGATTATTATCAGTGCTATTTGTGAGGGTTTGCTGTACGCAAGTTGACTGCCACAGTTCCTGCATTACAATAGTGACAACACTTCAGAAGTACTTCATTGGATGCAAAGTACTTTGGGACATCTGTGGTAATGAGAAGTGTTACATGAATGCAAGTATTTCTAATGGAAGGGGTAAGGATTCTCTTTACCATCACAAAGACCCATACCTTTCATTGCACTGTCAACTTGTTCCTGTCAAAAATTCCTACTGTAGTAGCAAACCAACAGCCCGAGATTCCCACATTATTCTTCTTTATTGCAATACTGTTTAGGGGCTGTTTAGCACAGGGCTAAATCGCTGGCTTTGAAAGCAGACCAAGGCAGGCCAGCAGCACGGTTCAATTCCTGTAACAGCCTCCCCGAACAGGCACCAGAATGTGGCGACTAGGGGCTTTTCACAGTATCTTTATTTGAAGCCTACTTGTGACAATAAGCGATTTTCATTTCATTTCATACGCCACTGCCAGTGCCACTTCATCTTGGTACTCATTTCCCCAATACTCTTCGGTCTCACATCCTTGTCGGTTTGGGATCTTCAGCCATCATCTTTGATCCCACTGTTATATTACTGGATCTAGTAATATGTATCGTTACTCGTTGCTGTTGATTCAGATGGTCTGATGGTGTGATCCTGAACAAATCGCGAGTCTTCAACTTAAAGCAAACTAATTTATTAAAGTAACAATTGATTATATCTGAGTTCGACACTTTACAGAACTACCTCTAGAAATCAAGTAATTAAATATGATTGTATTAACTGATTCACAACTATAAATACTAACTATACTGAGAACTATCTATCATACACCACTGCTTACTCAACACTCCTGGGTTGAAAGAGACCAAGATCCTCTGGGAGCTGATACTTATAGGTGGATCTAGTGGTGCCCTCTAGTGGTAGTGTTCCAGCTGGCTGTTATAATTAACCTTTTAGTTATCTACACATATACATATCATTACACCCACCATATCAGATACCCATTTCCCCATGACACTTAGGCCGGAGAACCTCTATTATTCATCATTACCCATCAACCTAGTGCTTCATATCTTTGCATCCTATTTAAGCACTGATATCTCAGCATCTTCCATCTCTCTTAAAAACTTCATCCCATTGTTAGACTAATCCTGTAACTCCTTCCCACTGATTCCAAACGCCAAGAGTCCATTGATTATTCAAGCCCCCTTTCCACTTCTCTCATTTTGTATCCGCTCCTCTCTAACGGACCCTAGGACTACCATATCCAAGGAGTCTTTATTCAGTATTCTGTATTGAAATCTACCTCCGCTACTTTAGAATTTCACAACCAACTATTAGTTCTAATATATCCCCCACAACCCTTTCACTACTGTCACATACTGCATCCATTTCCCCGTGCATATTGCACACTTACACGCCATTTTATATTAATTCATTTATTCACAGGATGTAGTCACTGCTGGCATGGCGAACATTTACTTCTCATCTCTAATTGTCCTCGAAAAGGTGATGGCGAGCCATTAGGTAGTGACTAGGAGGATCTTGATGATGGGTGAATGGCCTTCTATTTCTAAGTCAGTGTGTGACCTCGAGGGGAACCAAGAGGTAGTGGTTTTCCTATGCACCCACTGATCTTGCCCTTCTGAGTGGTAGAGTTTGTGGGTTTCTGAGGTGCTGTCGAAAAAGCAGTGCATCTTATAGATAGTACACACGGTAGCTTTGTTGCACTGGTGGTGGAGGGAATAAATGTTTACGGTGATGGATTTGGTGTCAATTAAATAGCTGCTTTGTTCCTGGAGAGCATTGAGCTTCTTGAGTGCTGGGGCTACATTTAGCCCCTGAGCCAGGCAAGTGGAAAGTATTCCATCACACTGAGTTGTACTTTGTAGACGGCGGAAAAGTTTTAGGGGAGACATGAGATGAATCATTTGTTGCAGAATATCCAGGCTTCAATCTCCCCATCTATCTTCTGCTTCTTCCGCTGTTTAGCCTGCATGAAGTCTTGTGTTGTCATTTTGGCATCTCATTTTTAGATATGGCTTGTGCTCCTCCAGGCATGCTTTCCTATACTCCTCATTGAACTAGGGTTGGTCATCTGGCTTGAAGGTAATGGTAGAGTGAAGAATGAGTCTGTGCGGACTTTGCATCGGCCACTTCTGCCAATACTGTCATGTATAGAGATATTTGCGACATGTAAATTGGTGCGAACAAGGTATTTGCCTTTTTTGGTGTTCTCACACCTGTTGTCCTTCAGAACTTAGCCAACTTGGTCAATAGTGGTGCCATTGAGCCAGAAAGTATGCGTTCTTGACTGAGAGTCCAGAAATCGAGTAATCTGTTGAAAAACTTAAGCCCCAGGGAAAACTTTGCTTGATTGACAGCTCTGGCTGTCTAATTTCTGCTATCAATTGCACAATGTTTATTTACGCAAGATGGAGGTTTTAGTGCTTGCAGTTTCTGCTGTTACCTTTAAGGTTCTGGTTGATTGACACTTTTAATGCCCTGTACTAAAAGGACGTTTTTAGCATAGTGGAAAGTTATGAATTAATTACTTTTAAGGCTTTTTTAAAAAACACATCCCATTGTCACAATAGGGTTCACTGGTGCTATACAGTGTACAGTCGATCAATTGGTATGGAAGTGCCACAGCTTGGTATAGGGAGCATGAGGGACCATGAGGGGGTATATGTGTATGGGCATAGCCTGGCATAGGGACCATGAAGGGCTATGGCTGGGTGGGCGAATGGGGTAGAGAGCCTTACATTTAAAAAAAATTATACCTAAGCCAAAGTCCCATGGTATCGAGGTGTCTCTTTTAAATAGCCCACCTCAGCACCTGCTCCGAACTCTTTTCCCGGTCGGCGGCCTGACTGCAACCCATACCTGCCCCCCGGCAATGAAGAACTCGTCTTTGCAGGCAGTTTCTCTTGAGGCGGGCACATGAAGCCAGGAATTTTCCCAACTCCTGCTTTCCGTCTCAAAGATTAATATCCAGAACATGACATCAATTCAACACAGCAGTTAATCAGATTATTTAAAAATATATATACAGGAGCCCTGGCTTTATAAATAGAGGCATAGAGCGCAAATCAAAGGGGTTATATTAAAACGTTATAAATTATTGGTTAGCTGAAGCATCATGTCCAATGCTGGGCATCGTATTTTAGGAAGGACGTCAAAGTGGGGTGCAAAAGAGATTTACTTGAATGGTGAAAGCTAGAGAAAATGGGTTTGTTTATCTGGGGGAGGGGGGAAGCGAGGGGGAAGGAGAGATTTAATAGAGATACTTAAAACCATGTTAGGTTATAGCAGAGTATATAAAGCGAAAGTGAAGCCAGTGGAGAAGGGGCAGAAACCAAAGGACATGCGTAAATAATTGTCAAAAAAGCCAGAGGTGTGATAATGAGAATTTCTCACGCAGCAAGTTATCATGGTCTGGAATGCACTGGCTAAAAGGCTGGTAGAAGCAGATTCATTGCTAACTTGAAGACGTGAATTGGATGAATACTTAATGGGAGAAAAAGCAGCAGAGTAGTTCTATTTGGGGATAGCCCTTTCCATGAATCATCATGGGTATGGTGGGCTGAATGGCCACTTTCTGTGCTGTACGATTCAATGAAATCACAGCCATCTTTCAACAGTATTTTTAACCTTATTAAATTTCATTAGAAAGTAATCAGATTTTCATTGTGATATATTACTGATATAAGTGTGCCAATAGGAAAATGTTAAAAGATACCAGAGAGCAACATGTGAACTAATTAAAATTTTACAGGGTCTTTGTCAAGTTTTATTTGTTCAAAATGATCAAGTTCATTAGCTTGATAACAGATGTTTTTTAATAGCCTAATTATAATGACCTTGTTTGTACCCATCAGGTACATAATTTCTCACTGTTGGAATACTGCCCATTTTGAAATGCATAATAATAGTATTAACACTTGCAATGCTAAAATACAGAAAAATAACCTAATGTGTGAGACATAATGTGGACTTAAAAAATATTGCTCCAAGTATTAAAAAATAAGTTTTGACATTCACATTATGAGATAGAAGAATAGCTCTCTCTCATATATAACCTATATGTAGTAGCAAGAAATCATCAACCGCATTGCACAACAATACATTGTTGTGTGGATGTGTCAGGAAAATATGTGACTGATCAATCATGAGAATCTTGGGGAATTACGACAATTAACAATTGTTCGTCAGAACAGTGAATCTTAAAGAATTGAAACTGTGGATCAATAAGTCTCAATTCTTTAAGGCATGTTTCTGCTTTATTCGCAAAGTAGTTGCTTCTTTACTTCCAAATTCTCATAGATCAATGAATCGTGCCTTTTCCAGCATGTCCAAATTATTTACTGCCAAGTGATTTTTACCCACATGCTGCCATTTACTATACGTAGCAACATACCTAAAAATGAACCTCCAAAGCATTGCAACAGGCCTATCCCACTGCATCTTGCAGCATAAACCCGTTTGCTACATTTTACTAATATGACAAACTAGTTTACCATAATGGTACTACAGCACATTGGTATTTGATTCTCCAGGCTGAGCATGGAAAAGGTGGCTAAAGGTGGACCTTTTAAATCCACTGTTGTCAGGGCAGGATTTCACATTTATTCTAAACCATTATTGTTGGAACAGTATTGATAATAGAACAGCATCTCTTAAAGAAGTCTTTGTAGCCTTCAATCGGTTAACAACGAGCCTTCATTCATTACTTGTAACTATGTACATATATGCATTAAAGGATACAGACAAGGAGCTCTCTCCATGCAAATGTCTTTACACATCTTTGCTCAGCACCCAAGGTCTGAGCCATGTGCCATCTTGCATCATTGCATGGCCAGTACTGTACTCAGTCTCATTGTGCCCTTACACTATCTTGTATCTTATTGGCTGTCTTTAAAAAAAATCATTTTGCTTTATTCAAGAAATATCATAATTTAAGAAATTGCTTGTTGTCCACTTTCCTGTCATTTCATGTTGGCGATGCTGGACAACTTATTTAAAAATGATTCTTCCAGTGGGACTGGGAGAGGGGGGATATATATTTTGACTTGTAACTTCGTCCTTGAGATCATCCTTTCAATTTATCATTTCCTTGAGCATTGTTGCACTTGTTTTCATTAATATATTCTGTGGATTGTGATGGTGCTATGATTACTCCATAATGCTTCCATTAGATTATGTAGTTATATAGAAGTACTGTATTCCAAAATGAAACTTGGCAATGTTAATTCAAGACATTTTATCTTTGCAAATAGTTGGTAAATGTTAAATAGTATGCTATAATTTTTATTGGTCATACATAAAAGTATATATTTTTTCTAGTTTCTATAATAAGTTCCCCGAATCTTAAGATTGGTGGATAAGTAGCTTTAGCACTCAAACCTTTGAATTTTCTAGTGATTTTGCTGAAAGAAAAATCCGATCTCATGATTAATGACATCACATAAGTTGCTTGATGTATGTGATTTGTGTTATATACAGCATTCACATCACATGTGTTGGTAATGATGTTGGTAATAGATTTGATTTTTCAACACCACATTCCTGTCTCCAAGCGTTGAATTCATGTCACAGTTTATGTTAATCATGCACAGGTTTGTGTAGCCAGTGCTCTTGCTGGTAAAGTTACTGCTCATGATGTTGCATGGCAATTGATACGAGTGCCTGGGAGTCGGGGCTGTTGAAGAGAGCCAATCTTTCTGATTAGCTACTGAATCTATTGATAATTGCAATTTTGGAGCATTTTTAAATTGAATTGCCTTTATTTGGTTTGGTGAAACAAGTTGCAGTTATACATTTAGATTGTATGGAAAATAAATTTTTTGCATTGAACCATTGGCTTTTTGCTTAATTTATTCATGAGATGTAGGTACTGCTGGCTGGGCTGAATTTATTGCTGAACCCTTTTGGCACTGAGGAGATAATAATGGGCCTTCTCTATGAATCATTGCAGTCCTTGTTGCACTGGCTGGCATCCTTGCAGTGATGTGAGATAAGGAATTTCAGGATTACAACCGAATGACAGGAAAGAATCAGTAAAGTATGTCCAAGTTAGGGTGGTGTGCATTTTGGAGGGGAAATTGGGGGCGAGGGGGGTGTTTACTCCGGATATTATTGTTCATGCCCTTCTTGATGATAAAGACTCCATGGTTGGGAGCTGCTGTTGAAGCAAGCTTAATGTGTTGTTGTCGTGAGTCCTGTAAATCATACAAACAGTGGCTGTAATATACTGCATGTAGAGGCAGAGGGTGTTGAATCTAGTAGCAGGGCTGTCAGTCAAGAAGACAGCATCGGGATGAATGTAAGTATTCCTGACTTGAACCGTACCACATCATACCCGACCTCTGCTCTGCTTTTACAAAATATTTACAGCATGGAATAGGACCATTCGGCTCTTATATCAAGAGTATTATTGGTCCAGTTAGTTGTCTAGTCATCAGTAGATCTGACAAGGATGATGGCACTGAAACTCACAACAAGGTGCTTGTTCTTATTGTTGAAGAAAATATTATTTGATACTTGTGCTGTCAAATATTACCTGCTATAGTCTGAAAATGGAAAAAACACAAATTCAAAATAAGTAAGGAGTATTGAATTGAATCAATCAAGACATTATTATAGACTATGAATAAAATCAAAACTAAAACTTTTTAAAAACCATTTCTTTTGTACATTTTTGGGGGGGCTGCTATTTTGCACCCTACAAATCAAACCTGAAAAAGCCTTCCTTTTTTTAAATCAGCACAAAAATCATCTTTATTGATATTATATATATCTTACATACTTGTTTCCTAATGGGCACCATTTTGAATCTTTTATTTATTCAAATGTAAATTTTATTTATATGGTGTTCCTGAAGACCAAAACCCTTAAGGTATTGGTGGCTATATTAACATTTTAGTGGGATGTGTTAATCATCTGCTGCAACCATTATAATTCAATTCTAAATTTATAGTAATGCATTGGCTGTCAATAACAATCAGAAATCTTAATATTCCAGATGTTCAGAGCTTAGTATTCATTTAATCTTCAACAGAAGCAGGCTTAGTTAGTTTGCTCCATGAGGTCGAAAGCTTGTTAATGCTTGCTATCATAGCTGGCATATGAATATTAATCGAGAAAAGGTGCCAAAGAGAGGAGTTTATTGTTGATCTTGATTTTTCTTTTGTTCTGTGAGCATGAGTGGAACTTTTGTGTTAACCAGTGATTTATTGGTGAGGAAAAATAAAGCATGTTGCTATTCTAGACAAAACGCAAAAGAAAGTGAGACGCAACATTGTTCAATTTTTTCATAGATAACCTTTTGGAGATAATTTTCCAGTAAGAATACAACAGAACCTTTAGCATGCTGAGTACTTTAGGGCAGCAGGGTAGCATGGTGGTTAGCATAAATGCTTCACAGCTCCAGGGTCCCAGGTTCGATTCCCGGCTGGGTCACTGTCTGTGTGGAGTCTGCACGTTCTCCCCCTGTGTGCGTGGGTTTCCTCCGGGTGCTCCGGTTTCCTCCCACAGTCCAAAGATGTGCAGGTTAGGTGGATTGGCCATGCTAAATTGCCCGTGGTGTCCTAATAAAAGTAAGGTTAAGGGGGGGGTTGTTGGGTTACGGGTATAGGGTGGATACGTGGGTTTGAGTAGGGTGATCATGGCTCGGCACAACATTGAGGGCCAAAGGGCCTGTTCTGTGCTGTACTGTTCTATGTTCTATGTACTGTCATGAAAATTGTATTTGTCTTTTCAAACTCTTAAAAATGTTCTTTGGAACATTTGAGTTGATTATGTAAATATTTATGGTGAGCCAGTAAATTTCTTTTTTAATGGCTGCATTGCAGTGATTTTTGTAAATCATACGAGATTCATTTAATTTGTTCATTTCCTAAACAGTTCGTTGCCGAATAATTATTTTGACGGTGGTCCTGCTTAACCGGCTGATTCTGAGAAAGCAGCAACTTTGTTATTATTACAGCTGCACCATGTGTGCATTTAGATTTTCCAAATGAGACAGCAATTATTGTGTGTTACGAAGGTTACCTCAGCAGCAAGTAATATCCAACATTGTTTCTCGGATCGTCAATATTTTACTTTGTGCCCATGACTGGAAAGGGATCCACAAATGGAACCTCACCAGTCTGACGGAGGAAGTAAAAAAGGACCTGCAAAGATGGAACACACTCCCACTCTTCCTCGCGGGGAGAGTCCAAACGATCAAAATGAACGTACTGCCCAGGTTCCTCTTCCTGTTTAGATCCATCCCGATCTACATCCCCAAGGCCTTTTTCAAAGCGCTGGACAAACTAATCATGGCGTTCGTATGGGGGGGGGGTAAAAATGCTAGGATCCCAAAGAAGGTCCTACAAAAAACAAAATCCAGGGGGGGGGCTAGCCCTCCCAAACCTACAATTCTACCACTGGGCGGCGACAGCCGAGCGAATAAGGGGATGGATCAAGGAGCCAGAGGCCGAGTGGGTGCGCGCGGAGGAGGCCTCCTGCGTGGGGACCTCCCTCCAGGCCCTCGCCACAGCAGCACTCCCATCCCCACCCAAAAAACACTCCAGCAGCCCCGGTGGTGATAGCCACCCTCCAATCCTGGAACCAACTGCGGCAGCAATTTGGCCTGACCAAAATGTCAGACAAAGCTCCCAACTGCAACAACCATAGGTTCACACCAGCACTGACTGACGCCACCTTCAAAAGGTGGAGACAGGACGGAGGGACACTGACAGTCAGGGATCTATGCACGGACGGCAGGGTTGCAACACTGGACGAACTGACAGAGAAATTTCAGCTAGCCAGGGGGAACAAGCTAAGGTATCTGCAGCTTAAAAACTTCCTACGAAAGGAGACAAGGACGGACCCACAACCGCCACAACAGACACTACTGGAAGAACTACTGGACACAAGCATACTAGACAAGGGAAACTAGTGACGTGTACGACCGACTGACAGAAAGGGCCGACACCATACTGGACGCAACACGAAAGAAATGGGAGGAGGACCTGGGGATTGAGATAGGGCGGGGACTCTGGAGCAAAGCACTGCATAGAGTCAACTCCCCCACCACGTGCGCAAGGCTCAGCCTGACGCAGCTAAAAGTGGTACATAGAGCTCACTTAACAAGAACCCGTATGAGTAGGTTCTTCCCGGAGGTGGAGGATAGATGTGAACGGTGCCAAGGAGGCCCGGCCAACCACACCCACATGTTCTGGTCTTGCCCCAGACTTGTGGAGTACTGGACAGCCTTCTTTGAGGCAATGTCCAAAGTGGTGGGGGTGAGGGCGGAGCCATGCCCGAAAGTGGCGGTCTTCGGGGTCTCGGACCAGTCAGATCTATTCCTGGGGAGGAGGACGGATGCCCTTGCCTTTGCCTCCCTGATCGCCCACCGTAGAATCCTGTTTGGCTGACGGTCAGCAGCACCACCCAGAGCTGCAGACTGGCTGTCCGACCTCGCGGATCTCTCCAAATGGAGACAATCAAATTCACCATCTGAGGGTCAGACGACGGCTTCCACAGAACATGGGAGCCATTCACGCAAATGTTGCGGGACCCGTTTGTGACCAATGATGAACAAGAGGAAGAATAGCCAGGTAGCCAAGAATAAGGGAAATTAGTCAAGAATCAGGGGAAGATAGCCAAGGCATGAAAGGGAGAGATAGACTGGGAGGTGGGGGGGGAAAGGCAAAACCTGAGGAAAGAAAGGTGAACCACGGAGGGGGGGGAGAGACAGCTAAACCTGAGGAAAGAAAGGCGAACCGTGAGGGGGGGGGAGACAAGAGAGGAGAACCGGGGGGGGGGGGGGGGGGGGGGAACGTGAGCCGGAAGGAAGGCACGGGATGCCAAAACTTGCATGACATCTCCAGGAGCGGGGAACGAGGGAAATAAAGATGGAGGACTGGAGGAGCAGCAGAAGCGGAGGCGAGCGCGGGTCGGCAGCGAGACTCGTTCGGGAGAAGCAGGTGACAACAACACAAAACACAGCCAAGTATCGCACACTGTAATTATCTCCCCGACACCCAAATGTATATTTGCCTCCCCAACCCCAGCCCCCCGCAAACAGTCGCCTACTTACGTGGTGTAAATAATTTTGCCAGGTGTACAGAGCTGCCGCTGTCGAGCTGGTGCACAATACCCTACCAGTTATTCCATTTCATATTTTATTGTATTTTATGTTGGGGTGTGCCCTTCTCTTCTAAATATGTGTATGTATATATATATATATATGTATATTTATTCTGTGTACATAACGGTAATTATACCTTGTTTAAAAACCCAATTAAAAACCATTTATAAAAAATATATTTTACTTTGTTGGTTATACATAGAAAAACAAAGGACTCGACCACATAGTCAGTACCAAGCCTGTTATTAGAGGAAGCTGTCTACTTGATGGTTATACACCGGTCTGTTTTTTGCTCCTTCACATCTTTAAATTGAGTCTGTTAATTGCTAGTTAGGTAAAATACCCTATTTTGTGACACTTTAATTCCACATTTTATGTATCGGCATCGTATTTGCCTTAGAATACCTTGCCTTCTGGGGCATGTAAAGAAAAACTAGTGGACTTAAGAAGTAAAATATTTGCAGTGCTATGGGGCATGAGAAGAGGAGTCGCAATAATTGGTTTGCTCTTTCAAAGCAGACACAGGGACAATGGGCTGAATGGCCTCCTTCTGTACTGCAAGATTCTATGATTTGGGTCCGTCTAACTTTCTCAGTGAGCTTTCCAGTATTTCTAATTTATAATGAAAATTAACCTTTCTTCTGCTACAATGACAGGACAACTTTCATTTTTTTTTAGATTTCGTTACTTATCTTTCCACAAAGAATATTCTCTCTTATGTTAGTAAATTGTTTACTTTTCTAGAGTTGTGCTAAGTAATTTATTCTGAAGCTGTGATCAAGTATTCAGAAATATGTTTCAATGTTGTCCTTTTTACCTTTTATCAGCCTACGATAGCAAAGTATTTGCCATTAAGGAAGACAAATTTACAGTTACACCATGAGGGTGGCACGGCAGCACAGTGGTTAGCACTGTTGCTCCAGTGGTTAGCACTGTTGCTCCACAGCGCCAGGGACCCGGGTTTGATTCCCGGCTTGGGTCACTGTCTGTGCAGAGCCTGCATGTTTCCTCCGGGTGCACCAGTTTCCTCCCATAAGTCCCGAAAGACGTGCTGTCAGATAATTTGCACATTCTGAATTCTCCCTCTGCGTACTGTGGCGACTCGGGGCTTTTCACAGTAACTTCATTGCAGTGCTAATGTAAGCCTACTTGTGACAATAATAAAGATTATATTATTATTATGTAAAATTTTCCACTGGAAAGAGCATTGTTACGTTAAGAGAGTTCTTTGGAAGAATTAATAAGCTTTATCTAGGATTCAAAATACGTGGGCTGGCAGTAAATCCGCCCTCAAAATATCACGAGTAGTCCGCAAAGAAGACGGGGGACAAATTCAAGAAATGCCACTCCTGTAGAATCTTATCTTACATTATGGCTGCTCTTGGTCTGTGGCTGAGCAATTGCAGATGCACAATTTTGTTGAGTTTGATTAGAGGAGCAGCAAGCGTGGGAGACACAGAACCTGTGAGGAGCTGCTCCTCCAACTGCAAATGCTGTCTCTCCCAGGCTCACTGCTGCAGCTCCTTGAATCAGAGGGTCCGTCTCACTCGATCTTGCTTCGTCTCTAGAAGCAAATGTATGATTGGAGAAGCAACGAGGGTGAGGGGGAAGAAACCTGTGATAGGAATATCTGAAACAACATGGGAGACACAGGAGAGAGGGAGGCCAAGATGGTGGCAGATCAAATGCAGGTAAAGCAGCTCTGTCAGAGAGAGATAAGGAGGTGAGAAAGAGAGAGTTTGTGTGTGAGAGAAAGGAAGGGAATAAGACTGGGGAAGGAGAGGGAGTAATGGGGGAGAAGGAGAGGGTATTGGGGAAGAGAGAGTGACATTTTCACACTTAACCAGCTTTTATTTATTTATGTACATGATTTCTAAACTTTTTTTGAAATGTCTTTTTTCCTTCTAAAACCCTCTTACTGGGCCTTGATTTCAAGGTTACAAACTACCTCTGGAACAACAATAACCAAAGAAAAAATTAAATCCTTTCTGATGTATTTTTAATATTTTTCCAATATTTTTTTAGTTTGTGAATAAAGTTTAAAACTGAGATCTGGGCTAGTGGGATAAAAAATATTAGACCCGATTTTCAGCCTGTGTTAACTGTCAGCAAGAACGGCAGTGCAGTGGGAAATCCCGCGGGAATTGGAAAACCGTGATTCTCATTGTTGGGATTGTATTTTCCGATTTTCTACGGTGACGTAATGAGGTTCATGCCCAGAAAGGGCGGGAACCTCATCGAAATACATTTTAATAAGCATGTTGAGCATCCCTTGTTTGAAATACTTGGGGCCAAAAGTATCTCAGATTTTGGAATTTTTTAAAGATTGGAATACTTGTACAGGTACAGTTGTGAAATGTCGCATGGCTAACGAATCTCGGGTGAACACAATATTTTTTGCTAGAAACGTGATTTCGGCGCTCGAAAAAACACCTGGATTTCAGAGTTTTTCAAATTTCGAACTTTCACCCCCCTCACTGAATATGCAAACGTCGCCAATGTGACGTCATGTTGGCCAAGTTTACAACAGATTTTGAAAAATGTAAATCAGTCAAAAGGATAAGTATAGCACATGGGGGTTGAGGGACATGCCCAGACAATGCCCTGGCACAGGTTGGTAGTTCCCGTGGCTGTGCCAGGGGCAGTCTCTCTGGTGAACCCCATTGAGGGTGGGGTTTGCATTAGGTTTGTTGGAGGGGGAGAGGCCGCCAAGGCTAATGCTTGTGGTGGAGAAGAGAAGAGAGAGCCCTGATTTTGATGGGGGGTGTGGGCGGGGGAGAAAAAATCCCCAATTGTGGCGGGGGATGCGCGGGGTAGCCCCCAATGCTTGACGTTGGGGGGAGGAGTGTGGGGGGCTGTTCTGTGCTGATCAGGGTACCATTTCTAAAGGGCTACTTGATTTCTGTGGAGCCAGCTTAGCCGGCTCTTTCAGGCCCTGCTAAAGTAACAGCGTAAAACATGCCCACTGATTTTTTTGTTTTCAGCGAGGCTCAAAATCTGGTCTAAAAACTCAGCCGTGCAGTTGGAGAGCTGACAATCTGACCATTGTGCGGGAAATCCAGTTTATTCTAGGCCCCTCATATTTTTCTTTGAATATTTCAGCTGAAGACGTGTCTGTCAATATACGATGCTTGTTTTGCTCTTCGTTTGTGTGAGAGTAAAGGTTTGCACACGTGAAGTTGGAGATAGCCTGAGTGAATGAGGCAGCCAGAGTGGAGATTGAAAGTTGGTAATTTGGAGCAGTGTGGTAATTAAAGAGGGAGAAATCTAGAGAGCAGCCTGGGAAGCTGAGTGATATAACGACCAACCTCTTTTCAGGAGGAGCAGTGCGCTGTGTGGGGGAAGGTGAGTGCAGTATGGGGGGGCAGTGCTGTTGGGGGGGGGGGGAAGTTCTGTGGGGGGGAGGGCAGTGCTGCGGGGGGAGTGGCAGTGCTGTAGGGGAGTGGCAGTGCTCTGGGGGGGGCAGTGCTGGTGGGGGGGGGAAGTGCTGCGGGGGAGGGCAGTGTTGTGGGGGGAGGGCAGTGCTTTTTGAGGGGCAGTGCTGTGGGGGGAGTGGCAGTGCTGTGGGGGGGGGGGAAGAGGTGACCATGGTGGGGGGGCATTGCTGTGGGGGGGGGTGGGAAGTGCTATGGGTGGGCAATGCTGTGGGGGGGGGAGGCGACCGCGGTGGGGGGGCAGTGCTGTGGGCAAGAGGTGACCGCGGTGTTTGGGGGGGGGCAGTGCTGAGGGGGGACAGTGCTGTGGATGGGGGCGCACAGCACTTACCTTCCCCCACACCGCACTTACCTTCCCCCACATAGTGCTCCCCTTCCCCCACTGAGCACTCCCCTCCCCTATACCACACTTACCTTCCCCCACACAAAAGAAAGTTTCAATAAAACAAATTAAAAAGTAATTAAATAAAATAGAGATGGAGGATCAAGTGATGTGTTGTACCTGCATGATGTGGGAGCTGGTGGACCCATTGTGGTTTCCAGTGAGCATGTCTGTACAAAGTGTTGGTTGCTTGAGGAACTCCGGCTCAGAGTTGATGAGCTGGATTCTGAGCTTCAGACGCTGCAACACATCAGGGAGGGGGGAGAGATACCTGGACACTGTGTTACAGGAGGCAGTCATATCCCTTAGATTAAATACCTTGAATTCGGCCAGGGGCAGGAGGGTGGCTGCGAGTGAGGCAGGTAGAGGGATCCAGGAGGTAGGGTTGCAGGAGCCTCAATCCCTGAACTTGTCCAACAGGTTTGAGATTCTTGCTCCCTATGCGGATGGGAATGGGGACTGCGAGGAGGATGAGCAAACTGAATACGGCACCGTGGTACAGGGAGCCGTTCAAGTGGGGGGAGAAAAAAGAAATGTTATTGGGGTTAGAATAGTTAGAGGCTTTGACACGGTTCCCTATGACCAGGGTCGAAAATCCCGAAGGTTGTATTGCCTGCCTGGTGCTTGAGTTCAGGAGCTTTCCCAATATCTCATTGTACACTAGTGTGACACACACACACACAGGGTGTAACGATAGAACAGCCCCAGGAACTGAACTGGTGATTGTGTCGTTCTGCTGTGATGTGCGCTTCTCCAATTCTTTTATGAGCAGCCTGAAACACTCAATGCAGCAAGGCCAAACTGTTTTATTTTACAAGAAATAAATGAACACACAGATGTAATCAGATCTCACCTTAATTTTAACTAACTACAGGACCCTTCTTGAAAACAAGAATATGTCACACCTTCCTGAGCAGCAGGCTCATTTAACTTTTACTGGTCAGGGTTGAGATGAGTGAGTTTTCCCATGATAGACTAATTCTTCCCCAGACCCAGCTGGCAGACCTACTGCCCATGTTTAGCTGTTGCAGTTTTCATTTGTCCTTTTCATTTCATTACCAGTCTGTGAGAGGACAGTGCTTCTGAATTCTTCCCTCTTCAGTAATTCACCGGTAACTAACAATGGCTGCTCCCTACCTTGGACAGCACATTTCTGTACAGCATCTCCTGCTTTCTCAGAATAGGACACTATCTTCGCTTTTTGAACCTAGGATAAGATAATTTGCCCTCATTATTGCACTGAAGTAGAAGGTGAATCACTGCATTCCACAAACTGCTTGTCAAGTTTAATGTGAACTTCAATGCCTGCAACCGATGGCACTTTATTAATTTATTATATTTTTAAAAGTCTACACTACTTAAACATTACTTATTCTTAAATGAGTGAATAAAATTATTGAATAAAACTTCCAAAATGAGACATAAGTATTACAAAAGCATTGTACAATGTGAGCCTGAGTACAAGAGAAACAGTGGAGTGAGTTGGCTATTGAACAGTTTGAAGTATTGGAAGGAAAGGAGAGGATTTATTTAACTAAGACTGTATTTTCTAACAGGCAAAAGGATTAATTTTTAAAATATTTTAAATTTGATATTGCTAATGGTGAGTCATAAATTTGGCCTTACTCTTGTGTGAATCTGCATTTGTTTTGATTATCCCTGTTGCTTTTATCTTAAGGGCTCTTTGCCTTTATTTTAAATCAACAGTGTGTGGTAGTCACCACTGTTGTATTGTGTGTACTGCATACGAGGGTATTACAGTAAGGCCCTTGTATTACAGGTATGGGGGTAGATCCCTGCCTTCTGGCTCCGCCCAGTAGGCGGAGTATAAATGTGTGGGCTCTCCGAGCTGCAGCCATTTCGGCGATTACTCTCTACTCTCGTCTCATCGTAATTGATAGTGCATCAATTTATTACGCAGAGATTTTAAAACGATGGATCTCCGCATCAAACCTGATCGCCTGCAGCTGCACCGTCAAGCAGACAACGCCAAGTCGGCCTTCACACATTGGCTAGCTTGCTTCGAGGCATACATCGGATATGTGACTGAACCACCCTCAGAGGCACAGAAGCTCCAGATCCTTTACACGCGTCTGAGCTCAGACATCTTCCCCCTTATCCGAACATGCCTACCTACGCTGAGGCCATGGCGCTACTGAAGGAGAACTACGCTCAGCAGACCAACAAAATCTAAGCCAGGCAACTCCTGTCCACGCGGCATCAACTCCCCGATGAGTATGTGGAAGATTTCTGGCGTGCCCTACAACTCCTAGTGAGAGACTGTGATTGCCAGGCCGTTTCAGACGCTGAACATTCCGACCTGCTACTTAGAGACGCGTTCGTTACAGGCATAGGGTCGGCCTACATCCGCCAGCGACTCTTAGAAGGGGCTACCCTCGACCTCGCGGCGACCAAGAAACTTGCGCTCTCGCTCATAGTCGCCTCATGCAATATGCAGGCATATGCCCCCGACCGCACGGCCCACCCCTCCTGGACATCGTGGACCCCGCCAGCGAACACCATCCCCCCAGCCAACCCCAGGCCTGCGCCGCGCGGCAGCCAAACTACCCTGGGAGACCCAATGCTACTTATGCGGACAGTCACAACACCCCCGACAACGCTGCCCGGTACGGAGCGCGCTCTGCAAAGCCTGCGGTAAAAAAGGACCTTTTGCTGCTGTGTGCCAGATCTGCTCGGTTGCCCCGCCACCCCCATGTGTGACCCGCGGGCGTCGCCATCTTCCTCGACTCAGACCTCGTGCGGCCCGTGGGCGCCGCCATCTTCCTCGCCTCAGACCACATGCGGCCAGTGGCACCGCCCCCTCACAACACGTGCGGCCTGTAGGCGCTGCCATCTTGCTCGTCATCTTGCTCGCCTCACACGTGCGGCTCTTGGGCGCCACCATCTTGCCTCCCTCAGGACACGTGCGGACCCTGGGCGCTGCCATCTTCCCTGCCTCAGGACCCCTGCTCGTCGGACACCACATTAGGCTGCTCATCGCCTGCAACCGCCGCCGACCAGCCACGTCTGGCCTCCATCACGAGCGACCAGTCACGACCGAACAACCTCGCGACCACGTCGACAACAGTGAAGGTCGACGGGCACAAGATATCCTGCCTTCTGGACTCCAGGAGCACTGAGAGCTTCATCCACCCCGATACGGTAAGGCGCTGCTCCCTCACGGTCCACCCCACCAACCAGAGAATCTCCCTGGCCTCCGGATCCCACTCAGTGGTGATCCGGGGGTACTGCACCGCCATCCTCACCATCCAGGGCTTAGAGTTCAACGGCTTCCGGCTCTACATCCTCCCCAACCTCTGCACTGCTACTCGGCCTGGACTTCCAGTGCAACCTCCACAGACTAACCCTGAAATTTGGCAGGCCCCTACCACTCCTTACTGTATGCGGCCTCACGACCCTTAAGGTCGACCCACCTTCCCTGTTTGCGAACTTCACCCCGGATTGCAAACCCATCGCCATCAGGAGCAGACGGTACAGTACCCAAGACAGGACCTTCATCAGGTCTGAGGTACAGCGGCTGCTGCGGGAAGGTATTATCGAGGCCAGCAACAGCCCCTGGAGAGTCCAAGTGGTAGTGGTGAAAACTGGGGAGAAAAACAGGATGGTCGTGGACTACAGTCAGACCATCAATCGGTACACGCAGCTCGACGCATACCCCCTCCCTCGCATATCTGATATGGTCAATCAGATTGCACAGTACCAGGTCTTCTCGACAGTGGACCTGAAATCTGCCTACCATGAGCTCCCCATTTGCAAGGTGGACCGTCAGTACACCGCGTTCGAGGCGGACGGCCGCCTTTACCATTTCCTTAGGGTTCCCTTTGGCATCACTAACGGGGTCTCGGTCTTCCAAAGGGAGATGGACCGAATAGTTGACCGGTACGGACTGCGGGCCACTTTCCCGTACCTGGATAACGTCACCATCTGCGGCCATGACCAGGACCACGACGCTAACCTTTCCAAATTCATCCACACTGCCAAACTTCTCAACCTAACCTACAACAAGGAAAAATGCATGTTCAGCATGGACCGATTAGCCATCCTCGACTGTGTGGTTCAGAACGGAGTTCTAGGGCCCGACCCCGATCGCATACGCCCCCTCATGGAACCCCCCCTCCCCCACTGTCCCAAAGCCCTCAAACGATGCCTGGGGTTCTTCTCGTACTACGTCCAATGGGTCCCTAACTATGCGGACAAGGTTCGCCCACTCATTCACTCCACCGTTTTCCTGCTGACGGCCGAGGCTCACCAGGCCTTCAACCGTATCAAGGCCGACATTGCCAAGGCCGCGATGCACGCAGTCGACGAGACGCTACCCTTCCAAGTCGAGAGCGATGCATCAGATGTCACTCTGGCCACCACCCTCAACCAGGCAGGCAGGCTCGTGGCATTCTTTTCCCGCACCCTCCATGCCTCCGGAATTCGGCATTCCTCCGTTGAGAAGGAGGCCTAAGCCATCATAGAAGCTGTGCGACATTGGAGGCATTACCTGGCCGGCAGGAGATTTGCTCTCCTCACTGACCAACGGTCGGTTGCCTTCATGTTCAATAACACACAGCGGGGCAAGATCAAAAATGATAAAATCTTGAGGTGGAGGATCGAGCTCTCCACCTACAATTACGAGATTTTGTATCGCCCCGGTAAGCTCAACATTTCGGCAACAGCTGCGGGAGGCTCCACATGCGTAATAAAGCCTCGATTACTCTCTACTCTCGTCTCATCGCAATTGATAGTGCATCACAGTGAAGATGAAAATACGGCTGCAGGTGTCATGTGATGCATCATGAAGGTGATTAACCATCCTGAACCAACAAGACAGCACGGTAGCATAGTGGTTAGCACAATTACTTCACAGCTCCAGGGTCCCAGGTTCGATTCCCGGCTTGGGTTACTGTTTGTGCGGAGTCCGCACATTCTCCCTGTGTGTGCGTGGGTTTCCTCCGGGTGCTCCGGTTTCCTCCCACAGTCCTCCCTGCAGATGTGCAGGTTAGGTGGATTGACCATGCTAAATTGCCCTTAGTGTCCAAAATTGCCCTTAGGGTTGGGTGGGGTTACTGGGTTATGGGGATCAGGTGGAGGTGTGGGCTTGGAGAGGGTGCTCTTTCAAAGAGCCGGTGCAGGCTCGATGGGACGAATGGCCTCCTTCTCCACTGAATGCGCTCACAGCACAAATCAATCCACCGTGCAGAGGGAGGATCTGATCCTAGATCACTATGGAAGGAGAATTGTAATTTGGAGGCAAAAATGGGTTGAAGATGAATAAAATAACGGTAGAAGTGAAAGATAAAGGCCGCGATTCTCTTGCCGCGTTATGCTTGAGCAAGAGCAGAACAAGGCCAGAGAATCCCTGGAGAGCCTTCCAGCGGGCTTCCCCACAGCCTCTGTACCTCACGGGATTCACCCAGATCCTGTGAGATGAGTTGGAACTCCACCCCAAAGGGGTGGGACAAAAAGGCGCTCCTGGATTTAGGTCATAAACCTACTTAAGACCTACCTGCACGATACACTGGCCTCCCTCAATTTTCCGGCCTCCCCAGTAGAGGCTGCAGCCAGGCGCTGCTCAGCACTGGTCCACATTTGGAATAGCACCCGGGGGATCTCCCGGGCCATTGTAGACCCCTGAGTGGTCAGGGGCAGTGCAAAGTAGCCCCCTGACCCTCCCCCTGGAACGTGGACACCTTGGCACTGCCGAGCTGGCACCCTAGCACTGTCAAGCTGGCTGGAACTCTGCCTGGGTGCCAGGATGCCAGTGCAAGGGTGCCAGGGTAGCACTGCCAAGGGTCAGTGCCCCAGGGAGGCCATGCCCATAAAGGAGGGTGAAGGGGGGGTTTCAAGGGTGGGGTGTGCAGGGCAGGTAAGTCGGGGCCTCAGCGAGGTTGGGGGGGGGCGACGGGTGGGGTCCTGGAAGGGAGGGTGTGCTGTAAGGGGCTTGGAGGGCCTGAAGAACGGGCCCCAAGGGTACCATATCAAGGTGTCCTCACTTTAGGGGGTGTGGGGTAGTGTCCATGTGTGTAGAGGGTGACATTGCCTACGTGTGGGGGATATGGGGACCCACAAACTAATTTACAGATCAGGGCACCCTTTCAAAATGGTGGCCTGATCTCTGAGTTCAGCTCCTCAGTGCTAAAAAAAAATTCTAAGTGTGGGCTAAACCAGTCAGAAACTCCTGAGGGCCCAAAACAATGACTAAGTGTCATTGAATAGCGGTGGGGAATCGCCGGTAGAGCTGGCGGGAAACTCCCTGAGAAAACAGCCATAAATGAACTTAGAAATGTTTCCAGAGAATCGCGCCCAAAGAGTTCTAAGTGAAGGGAGTCAAAGAGATAAAGTTTAACGGGAAGGACAACTGCAGTCCTGAGAAATTACTTTATTTCAGAGGGGAGGTAAGGGTAATAACCTAAGAAAGGTATCTTTAGCTGTGAGCAAGGAATTGAGTACAGAACATGCGATGTAACGGGAAAGGTAGCAGGGGGGAATGAGCTGGTGTCAGTGAATTCAGCAGAGTGAAGACGGAACACCAGCTGGGAGTAAAATAGAAAACCACCTAACGTTGATGTAATAGCCTGCGTAGGAATCATTATCTTCCCCGTGTCTTAAAGAGTACAAGCTCCCCCGCTAGGGGTAGGGAATCTCTATTAACCTCTGTATAAAAGGTCTGCCAGTAAGGCACTGATCAAAACAGGAATCCGGCAGGGATCTACTGGACAGTGTAAATATTATGTGTAAATAAAACTATGTTTCAAGACCTCCGGTGGTGGCGATGGAGTGAGTGGTTGCATATTTGGCAGTTCCCGCTCAAGGCGGATATTTTTTACCTTTTCCCCGTTCCCGCAGGGTGGAGGTCTGGATGAAAAAAAGGTGCAGGAGTGATTGGAGAAAGTGCGTCTCCACTGGTGTCGCTGGTGGATGGATCCACGGACCAGAAGTGGGTCGTGAAGAAGGGATCTAGTGGAACAGGAGAATCTTTGTGCGCCACAGGTCAAGATGGCGGAGGGTAAAGGGCCTGTCCTGCCCGCCCAGTGGCCAATGGAGCAACTGGTGGACTTCTTGAACAAGAAGTTCAGCCAGCAGAGAAGGGAAGGCCATGAGGACCTAACCAGTGTGGTTGAGCCGCTGAAAGCGGGGATTGACTGCGTGGAGCAGAGGCTGGAGTTCCAGGGTCAGGCGATTCAGAAAGTGGAGGAGACAGTGGGGGAGCATGGGCTCGCCTCATTGATAGCCGAGATGGGGTGATGCGGGAGACCCAAAAGCGGCTGGCGGAGAAGGTGAAGGTTTTGGAAAACCACTCCAGGAGACAAAACCTGCGGATCCCCGAAGGCATCGAAGGAGCGGAAGCTGGAAGGTATGTGGCCAAGGTGCTCAAAAAGTTGATGGGGGAGGAGGTCTTCGACCAGCCCCTGGAGGTTGACTGAGCGCACAGGGCGCTGATGAGGCCGCAGGCAGATGAGGCACCGAGGGCGATGGTGGTGCAGCTACACGGTTTCCTGGACAAGGAAAGGATTTTGAAAACTAGGAAGTGCACCTGGGAAGGCAATGAACTGCGGGTGTACCAGGATCTGGGCGCAGATCTGGCGAAGAGGAGGGCCGGGTTTAGCCAGATTAAGGCTGCCCTCTTTAAGAAGGGGGTGAAGTTCGGAATGTTGTACCCAGCCCGCCTCTGGATCACCTTCTAGAATCGGGAACATTATTTTGCAACGGAATTTCTGAGGGACAATGGTCTGGCAGGAGAACGAAGACATTGCACTTTTGAGGAGGTGTTTGTTTCTTCTCTTGATGGTTGTTGGAGAACTTTACTCCTTTGAGTTTTGTTGGGCTTGGTGGCGTGATGCTGGGCGAGAGTTGAGGGTGAGTGCACCTTTTTCCTGTTTCTTTGTTTCATGGGGAGTGCGAACGGGGGGGGGTGAGGGGTGGCTCAGTGGGGTATAGGAGGCTTGGATGCCTTGGGTGGGGGCTGCCAGGCTAGCTGGGACTGGACATGAAGACCAGCGGGGTGGCTTTGCTGGTAAATAAGCGGATGGCGTTTGAGGTGGGGAGCATTGTGGCAGGTTCTGGGGTAAGGTTTGTGATGGTGAGTAGAAAACTGGAGGGGATGATGGTGGTTTTGGTGAATGTTCATGCCCCAAACTGGGATGATGTGGAGTTTATGAGATGGGTGCTGGGATCTGGACTTGCACCGGTTGATCATGGCGGTTAGGGGGTGGGGGGGTCGCCTGTAGCGAAGGAGCTGAAAGGGTTTATGTAGCGCATGGTGGGGGTGGACCCATGGAGTTTAGGAGGCTGAGAACAAAGGTGTTTTCGTACTTTTCCCATGTGTACCAGGTGTACTCCCGGAATGATTTCTTTGTGGTGGACAAGACGTTGCTGGCCGGGGTGGTCGTCCGGGGTATTCGGGGATCATGGTTTCAGACCACGCGCCGCACTGCGTGGATTTGTGTGTGGACGGGACAGTTGCCCAGTGCCTGCAGTGGAGGTTGGATGTGGGGTTACAAGCAGGTGAGGAGGTGTGCGTGTGGGTGAGGGCTGACAGTCCGGGGTTATGTATATCTCCCATCTTACAGGGAAGGTTACGGTCGCCACGGTGTCGGAGGCACTCAAGGCAGTGGGTAGGGAACAGTTTATTTCGATTCGGGAGCACAGGGAAAAGGAGGAAGGAGCAGAGATAGCAAGATTGGTGGATGAGATTTTGAAGGTTGATAGGAGGTGCTCGGAGGCCCCTGAGACAGGGTTTTTGAAAGAGAGGCAGAGGCTCCAGATAGAGTTTGGGCTGGTGTCCATGGGGAAGACAGTAAGGCAGTTGCGGAGGAGAAGGCCAGTAGGATGCTGGCCCACCAACCCAGGAAGCAGGAGGCGGCGAGGGTGAGCACATTTAATGAGACTACGGAAAGGGGGGATCTGCCCCTACACTATCGCAGGCGTCTATTTCCCTAACACTGAAGAAAGACAAGGATCCGGAGCAGTGTGGGTCGCACCGTCCGATATCGTTGCTAAGTGTGGACGCCAAGCTGTTGGCAAAGGTGTGAATTGAAGACTGTGTTCCGGGGTTGATAGGTGAGGACCAGACGGGGTTTGTGAAGGAGAGACAAGATTATGAAGGGCATGGATAGAGTGGATGGGCAGGCACTCTTTCCCAGGGTGGAGGAGTCGGTCACCAGGCACCATAGGTTTAAGGTCCGTTTTACACAGAGTGTAGTGAGTGCCTGGAACGCGTTGCCAGGGAAGGTTGTGGAAGCAGATACATTAATGGCATTCAAAAGGCATCTCAACAGATGCATGGATAGGATGGGCACTAGGAAGTGCTGAGGGTTTTGGCCATGGTAGTATGACTGGTACAAGCTTGGAGGCCTGTTCCTATGCTGTATTGTTCTTTGAGACAGTTGTTGGCGAATGTAAGGAGGTTACTGAACGTGGTGATGATGCCTTCGGAGGGGCAGAAAGTGGAGGTGGCAGTGGCAATGGATACAGAGAAGGCTTTTGACTGGGTGGAGTGTGGTTATCTGTGGAATGTGTTGGGGCGGTTTGGGTTCAGGCAGAGTTTGTGGATTGGGTCTGGCTGCTGGTTAGGGCGCCGGTAGCAAGCATGTGGACGAACCGGGTGAGCTCAGAGTTGCACCGTTGGACAAGACAGGGATGTCCACTCTCCCCATTGCTTTTTGCCCTGGCGAGGGAGAAGAGGATAGGTGTAGTAGGTGCGTGGGGAGGCCTGCAAAACCATACCATATGTTCTGGGCATGTCCGAAACTGAAGGGATTTGCGGATGTCATATCTGAGTGGTGGGGGGTAAAGGTTGTCCCAAGCCCAGAGGTCGCGATATTTGGGGTGTCGGAAGACCCGGGAGTCCAGGGCGCGAGAGAGGCCAATGTCTTGGCCTTTGTCTCTCTCGGATAACCCGGAGACAGATTTTGTTTGGGTGGAGGGACTCGAAGCCACTCTTCTGGGGGTGGGTGGGGTAGTAAACAACCTGGCGAAATTCCTGAGTTTGGAAACGATTACGTTTGTCTTGAGAAGGCCGGTTGATGGGTTTGCCTGGAGGTGGAAGACGTTCAACGACTTTGAGGAGGATTGAGATGTCAGCAGAGGTGAGGGGTGGATAAGGGGGTTAAAATGGGGAAGGCCGGACGGGAGGAGGGGAAGGTGTTGGTTATTTATTATGTTGTACAAGTTTGCTGTTGCTCTTATTTGTGTGTTTGTTGTTTACATAAATGCCTGAATAAAATAAGTAAATAAACCGATGTTTCTTTATTGTCCTTGGTGTGGACTCCTCATGTCCTTATCAAAGTTGATTAAAATAGATGACAAAGTGGAGTAAGATGGTACATTTCTCATTTCACAAGGATCCACTGTGTAGATTTCAACCCACCACTTCTCTTCACTAAGCAGATAACAGTGTGACAGTGTAGAATCAACGGGTAGGTCAGGATTGGAAAAGACCAAACCTAATAATAGCAACGGCTATGTGGATATGTCAGAGAAGAATTGCCTCAAGGTCAAAAATAATTGCAGGATCACAAGGTAGAAGAGAAAATGTATTTAAAATATTTCTGTTAAGTTGTAGACAAAGACTCACTGGGCAGATGGTGTGAGCAGCAAACGAGGAAAAATCTAATTCACATCATCTTCACCAATCTATCCATTACAGCATTGGTAGGAATGATCGCTGCACATTTTTGGACATCAAGTTGTTTTCTGTTGAGGGCATTCTCCGTTGTATTGGCTGGCACTACCATCACACTAATTGAGAAATGTTAGGATTAAGTTTAACATATAAAACTTGGACACCCTCAGGGCCATTAGCAGCAGCAGCAGCAGAATTGTTTCCATCATAATTCAGTCCTGCAACCATCAACACACTGTGATTGCAGCGTCTACAACCCACAGGATGCACTGCTTCAAATTGCCACGGTTACTTCAGCACATCCCAAACTGCATCCTCCAACAACTAGAAGGACAAGGGTAGCAAGTTTATGGGAACGCTTTCACCTTCAATTTTTCCTTCAAATCACTTGACTTGGACATATTACCTTCTGCGAAAATCATCAAATGGCCTCACATTATTGTAGGAATATTTTCACCCCATAGGCTGAAGCCAAAATAAAGGCAGACCACCAGCATTTTCATGAGGGCAACTAGAGTTGGGCTATAAATATCAGCCTTGCCAATTATCCCCATATCCCAAGAGTTATTTTTTTTAAATGTGAGCCATGCCACAATTGCACTAATGGCAAAGGCAGGTGTGAGGGAATCTATGTTTTGGGATTCTTGCCTGCGTTTTGGTGTGGAGGCATGGTACGTTAGCGCCTGTGGTGGTGACCTTTGATTGAATGGAGATTGTAACCTTTAAAGTACAGAATGTAACATTAGACTCTGCCCCAGAACAGTAGGCTTTGTATTCTTAAGTATATGAACAGCAAGTCTTAAACAACTCATAACTATATACATATATACGGTAAAGGGTACAGGTATGGAGCTGACTCTATCCTAGATCTTTCCACATTAGGTTCTGGCTCTGGGTCATGTGCTTCTTAGATCAGTGTGTGGGTGGTACTGTACTCAGTCCCAAATTAACGCTTGATGTACCAGACCCTATTACTACACTCCCATCAAGTCTTTATCCTTTGGATACAGAGTTACTTTAGTTTACTTAAAGTTTATAATGTTATAAATGCCATAGGCATTTGCCTTATTGTTACAAGGTTAGTGCTATTCCAACACTACTGCTATTACAGCCTTACATTAACAACATTCTCACTATCCCTTCTCCCCCTTCAACTCATTAAGAAGATAAGATATACGTGCAGAATTAGGCCATTCGGCCCATCGGCTCTGCCATTCGATCATGGCTGATATAGTTTCTCATCCCCATCCTCCTGCCTTCTCCCCATAACCCCGATCCCCTTATTAATCAAGAACCTATCTATCTCTGTCTTAAAGACACTTACTGATTTGGCCTCCATAGCCTTCTGCAGCAATGAGTTCCACAGATTCACCACCCTCGGCTGTAGAAATTCCTCCTCATCTATGCTTTAAAGGATCGTCCTTTCAGTTAGAGGTCATGCCCTCGTGTTCTAGTCTCTCCTAAAAGTGGAAACATCTTCTCCACATCAACTCTATCTAGGCCTCACAGTATTCTGTAAGTTCACCACCTCATCCTTCTAAACTCAAGTTCAGACCCAGAGTCCTCAACTGTTCCTCATATGACAAGCCTAGCATTCTGGGGATCATTCTCAGGAAACTCCTCTAGAACCCATTCAAGGCCGTAACATCCTTCCGAGGTACGGGGCCCAAAACTGCTCGCAGTATTCCAAATGGGGTCTGACCAGAGCCTTATACAGCCTTGGCAGTATATCCCTACTCTTGTATTCTAGCCCTCTCAAAATTAACGCTAACATTGCATTTGCCTTTCTAACTGACACTGAACCTGCATGTTAACCTGAAGAGGATCCTGAACTCAGATCCTAAGATCCCTTTCTGCTTCATATTTCTGAAATCTTTCCTCATTTATAAAATAGTCTATGCCCCTTCTTCCTACCGAAGTGCATAACCTCACACTTTTCCACATTGTCTTCCATCTGCCACTTCTTTGCCCACTATCCTAGCCTATCCAAGTTCTTCTGTAGCCCGCATGCTTCCTCAACATGACCTGTCCCTCAACAATGAGGACGACACAAAGGTTGGTGGAATTGCGGATAGCGATGGGGACTGTCAGAGAGTACAGCAGGATTTAAATCGTTTGGAGACTTGGGCGGCGTACAATGAATGGTAGAACCTTTAAGAGTATTGACAGTCAGAGAGATCTTGGTGTACAGGTCCACAGGTCACTGAAAGGGGCAACACAGGTGGAGAAGGTAGTCAAGAAGGCATACGGCATGCTTGCCTTCATTGGCCGGGGCATTGAATATAAGAATTGGCAAGTCATGAAGCAGCTGTATAGAACCTTAGTTAGGCCACACTTGGTGTATAGTGTTCAATTCTGGTCGCCACACTACCAAAAGGATGTGGAGGCTTTAGAGAAGGTGCAGAAGAGATTTACCAGGATGTTGCCTGGTATGGAGGGCATTAGCTATGAGGAGAGGTTGAATAAACTTAGTTTGTTCTCACTGGAACAAAGAAGGTTGAGGGGCGACCTGATAGAGGTCTACAAGATTATGAGGGGCATAGACAGAGTGGATAGTCAGAGACTTTTTACCAGGGTTGAGGGGTCAATTACTAGGGGGCATAGGTTTAAGGTGCGAGGGGCAGGGTTTAGAGGGCCTGTTCTTGCGCTGTACATTTCTTTGTTCTTTGTTATATCTTTGTATCATCTATAAACTTAGCTTCAATGCTCTCAGTTCCGTCTTCCAGAATCACTAGATGTGGAATCACTAGTCACTGAGTCCTTGATTAGAAATTCAGGTGATCTGGAGACCTTAAACCTTCCACATCTCTTTCACTTTTCAGTCGGGAGGGTGATATGTTCTGGATCTTGTTGTTGGCATTGAGGTTGAACTGGCATTTTGATATGGTTTCATCTGTTTCCTCGATTGCTTGATGTTAAGCCACGACTGACTGGTCTGGCTGGTTTGGCGGTGCATGGTTGGTGTTGCTAATAATTGTTTCATGCAGGGAGAACAAAAATGGTATTTATCTGCTTGATGGTGCTTTTTGTGTTTCATTTTTTACTGTCAGAAGCTCCCTGAGGCTGAGGCAGGGCGTTCCTTGACAAGAAGAAGATTGAGCAGCATGGCCACCTTGACCTTTGGTTAATGGTGCAAGACTACAATGAGGTCCGGGCATCTCTGTGGTTCTGGCACACTGGTTGGAAGTTAGCAAAGTGGTTGATATGTCTACCGATTATGCCATCGTTGTAGATGGAGGCACCTCAGACTGTTAATCCTTCTGTGGTACCACTTCCACCAGGTATCCTAGTCATCTGCAGTAAGTTAGTCTGACCACTGATGACTTTACAGAACCTGAAATGATGATGGACGAATCTGCTCTGCAAAAAGAGAAGGAAGATGGCAGGTGAAATCAAAGTCTGAATACTCTGGAGTTTGGGGACTCAGGACTGTGCTGTGTAGCAGACTAATTACAGTGGCAGTCTTGACTCTTCTGCCATCTCAAGGCGATGTAGGGCTATGCAGACATCCCTGCTCGAGAAAGAAAGGCCAGTTCAGCTCAAAGGTCTGGTGCCATACCTTAGTGGTGCAAAGATCATGCCAATGACCAGAAGTTGGTCTCCACTTGCTTCATAAAGTGGAGTGTCCATCTGTCACGCAGGTATCTGAATCCAATTTAAAATTTGTTTGATAACCATTTACCAGAATGCCAGCATTCCAAAATGAAAAACCCTTTCTCTAATGTCACCCAGGAAGCATGGTTGTGTGTCTTCAGGGATTTTGGTCTTGGCCTTGTGGTTTACCTTTAGGGTGTCTGTGCGGTCCTGGGGTTTTGATTTGCACAGTTTACCAAAGTGCCCCTGTTGGTTGCACTGGAAGCATTGGACAGTAATTGCTGGACACTGACCTTTCCCGTGAAGCTGCTTCCCACCACAGCACTGGCAAGTTTGCTCTTGAGTTGACAAATTTGATGGACCCTGCATTTTCTGGAGAGGATGGGGAGGGTTTAAATTAAAATGGTGTTCTAGTGATTTATTTCAAATTATGTCTTTTGTTCTTCAAATACTTACCTCCTTTTGCTGGGATAAACCGCTGATAAATACACAAACTTGTTGTGGTTTTATTACAGCTGGTAATTGTGCATTGTGAAAATCATAAGTTATCAATTAAAGCTTTGTTCGACCTTTGTAAATCACGGGTCAGTCCTCCGATGGAGTAATGTGTCTAGTTCAGGGCACAATACTTTTGGAAATATACCTTGAGAGGGTAAAGAGGCAATTTATTACAGTGCTAGCAGGATGAGGGAGTTAAATTATGTGGAGAGATCGAGAAGCTGGGCATAGTCTCAGAATAAGGGGTGCCAATTTAAGACTGAGATGAAGACAAATTTTTTCCCTCAGAGGGTTGTGAGTCTTTAGAACTCCTTGCCACAGAGAGCTGTTGGGGCAGAGCCCTTACTTACATTTAAGGCTGAGATAGATAGATTCTCGATCAGTAAGGGAATTAAGCGTTACGGGCAAAGGGCAGAGAAGTGGATGTGAGGAACGTTGGATCAACCAAGATCCCGTTAAACGGTGGAGCAGGCTCGAGGGGCAGAATGGCTTACTCCTATTCCTATTACTTATGGTCCTATGGTTCTGCTTAAAACAGAGAAGATTTAAAGGGAGATTTAACAGGGATATTTAAATTATGGGACAAGATTTTCTGTTTGGGAGACTATGTTATCTTGTCGGAAGTGAATCACTAAAGCCCAGGAGGCCCGATACTGAAGTCCAGCAGCTATCTCCCCCTCCATCCAACAAATCCTGCCCCCCCCTGCTGACAAATAGGGGAGCCATCTCCCCCCACCCCCCCAATCAACCATGTGAATTGCAGTCATCCCACCCTTGCACATAATGCACACATGAGGGTGACCGAAACCCCCGGTTCAGAGACCTCCCACCAGAGTCCCTCACATCCAGAAACATTCCCCCCACATCAGAGACACCCCCCCCCCCCCCCCCCCCCCCCCACATTGGAACCCCCCCCCATTGGAGACACCGTCTTCCCCACATCGGCGACACCCCACCACATCCAAGGCTCCTCCCCCACCTGCACATTAGTGACATTCTCTCTCTACCCCTCCCTCCCCCATATCGAGACCGCCGTCCCCCATGTGCATTAGCCTTCCCTGCCTGGAAACTAAAGAGCAGTCCAGCAAAAACAGTGAAATATCATTGCTTTTTCACTTACCTATCCCTTACACCTGTTTCCTTGGTAGAGGTGTAGAAAGCAGCAGCTGTTACTTCACAGGAACTCAAAACCACATAACAGGGCTTTAAACCCTGTCAAATCCTTTGATACTAAAGACTTCTATTCACTTTCATAGATAATTAACCTAACCACAATGTTTATGGACATCAAACTATAATTGACAGATCCTGACCACATCAAAAGCGGTTAAGAGCTTTTTGCTGAGATGAAGCGGAAGTGAAATACTTAAACTCCTAGATGGTTATAAATATTGTGGTTAGGTTCAAAGCAGGGTACTTAGATGCATTCAAGCGTGAAGGAAAATGGAAATTAAAAATCCAGGCACCTGGCTGTCTGAAAGCTATTACGCTGTCCATTCCACCCTAGATCAAAGGACATGATGGGGTTTAAAGCCCTGTGATGTGTTTTGGCTCTCTATGAAGTAACAACTGTTGCTTTCTACACCTCTGTCTGAGACAGCAGGTGTAAGGGTCAGGTAGGTGAGAAAGCAGTGATTTTTCACTGTTTCTGCCTGGAAATGGGGGGTCTGCTAGGGGTCTCTGGTACAGAGCTCTGATGGGAGGGGCTGGGGGTGGGGTGGGAAGGATTTGTGTGGGGGGAGGGCGCCCTCTTTTGGACTTTGGGGGCAACTATGTTAAATACTTACTCCCTTGGCCCACTGTGAGGTATTGTGCGAAGCAACTAATGGCATTATGGCGCATTGGCAAATACTTGCACAAATCCACACCCGCAAGAATCCCAGCCCAGAGGGCCGGAGCATCTTGGAGGCGTAGAGAATCCGGTGTCCAGCCCGTTAATAGGAAGCAAATGAGTTGAAATGACCTATTTGCATCCTCCTGACAGCGTTCTGCACAAACCTCGATGCCATCGCCAGTGGGAGACAGAAGCATCACAACGCCGCTGATCCCGTTTTTTGACCGACGCAAGATGATTCTCCACATCAGGAACTCCGGTGCCGACAGTGGGCAACTGAGAGTCCCGGCCAAGATGGATATTAGTAGAGTAAATGAAAATAATGTTTTCACCAGCGGAAGGGTCGATCACCATCGGGCACAAATTTCAGGTTATTGGCAAAAACAAAGCTCAGAGATGAGTTGAGGAGACCATTTTTTTCATGCATTGCATTGTTATGGTTTAGAATGTTCAGCCCAAAACAGTAGTATAAACAGATTCAAGAGAGAATTTACTATATGTTGGTGAAAGATTGCAGGGCTATTGGGAAAGAGCAAATTTGATCGTTCTTTCAAAGTGTTGCACAGACGCAGTGAACCAAATGGCTTACTCCTGTGCTGTATGATTGTATGAACTACATAGTACATATTCCCCAATAAATATTAATTTTAAGGCTGCAATATTGCTGAGGGGTTCAAATAACTATTTGCATTTTATTATGCCCTCTAACCTTGCAATAATACTAACTTATAATTAGTTTCAGAAATGAATTATTCTACATGTCTGAAGGTATGCACTTACATCACAAAAAGTACTATTCTTTAGAGACATCAAAAATGTTTGCTTGCCTTTCCGAGCAAAGTTAACGTTCTCTAAAAGAAACTCCCTAATGAGAAATAAATTGAATTTCAAGCGTGCCTCTCAGTGAAGACCGAAACGAGATGACATTTGCGCATATTAAATTGAATTCACATGTCTACATATGCTACACTTATCTTTTCAAGAGGAAACTTCAACTTCTGTTAACAGCATGTTTACATGTTTAGCAAAAATGTCTGCATTTTCAGTACAGGAAACAGTCTTCTCCATGTTAAATGTTGTTTAACAAATTACAAGGGAGAAGGGGAAGACCAGGTTTGGGATGATCAGTGCCCGTAGCATAAAAATAATAGATTGGTGATCACAGAGTAGCAACATGCCCAACCAGTCCTGTCTGTTTAAATCTTTCCAATTTTGCTACGTCACTGGCCCAGTAAAACATATAGCTGTGGGTAGGAAAAGCTGGTTGGGTAACAGCCACCCTGAAGAAGAACATTAATTCTAATTGGGGGAACCACTGATGGTTGTGGAGACGTCTGAGGTCCAAATCTGTTAGTCCTCCCAGCAGTAATGTGTGTTCATTAGAGAGCTGCAGTAATGTCAGAGAATGGGTGGAGCTGGGATGTCTGTCTGCTTTACTTTCGTTTTAGGCTGTTTGCTACAAAGTGTGGTTAGTTTTGTTTTTGAGAGCTGGATAGCTGCAGGCAAAACAAGGAGCTGCATAAGGATCACTCTCTGCAAACTAAGGACTGTCTCCAAATCAATTGGGTGATTTCAAAGTGCTGACTGTTATCAATAGTGAATTTAAACGTGATTTTTGTGTTAAAAGGGTATTTTGTCTTCCAGATATTGTTTGGGAATTTATTAAGGGTTATCTGTTGATGCGCAAGGGGCATAGTGTATGAGCACAGGGAGAAGACAGGTCGTCTGTTGGGGTACCAACTGAGGCAGTGCGCGGCCTCTTGGGTGATAATGCATGTCAAGAATTTGAAGGTTGGGTTAATGACAACACCGAGAGAAGTCAATACAGCTTTTCAGACGTTCTACAGGGATCTGTACAGATCGGAGCCACCGGAAGGGGTGTCAAATGTGACGAGAGTAGAGGAGGAAAATAAGGAGGAGAGGCGGATTTTGAATGTTATCCTCTCGCCTTCTTTGACCCCCGAACTATGGATGTCGAGAAAGCATTCGACAGCGTGGAATGGACATACCTCATTGAGGTACTTGGGAGGTTTGCATTTGGACAGAAATTTATTTCATGGTGTAGCTGCTGTCCACAAAACCCATGGCTAGCGTTTGTACCACTGTGACGAGATCGGGACACTTTTGTCTGAGCAGGGGTACAAGACGGTGCCCATTGTCGCCTCTCCTTTTCACTCTGGCCATAGAACATATGGCAATGAAGGGCTTCTGGGGATGGAGGAGGATTGATCGGAGGGCAAGGGAACATAGGGTGTCGCTTTATGCTGGTGAGTCGAGCCTCTGGGCTCTAGTAGCAGCACCACTCCCTCTCTCTCCAACGAGATATACCTCAAACCCAGTGGTGATCTCCACCTTGAAGATATGGAGGCAGCTCTGACAACATTCCAAACTGAGTGCCATGTCATTATTGGCTGCTATAAATTGTAACCATTTGTTTCCGTCATCGGGTTTGTGTTCGATTTTTATGGCATGGCAAAGGACGGAGCTAGAGTGCTTAATAGACCTGTTTATAGACAGATGGCTTTGTTGAAGTGGAGGACAGGTGCAAGCGATGTTCTCATACACCCGCCAACCTTAACGCAGGTGTTCTGTTTCTTGTCCAAAGATGGTGAGATTTTGGGTCTCCTTCTTTGACACCATGTCAGCAATTCTTGACATTGATCTGGAGCCTTGCCTGTTGGTGGATTGGGCTGATGGACTCACCGGGGTGAGGGCGGATGTGCTTGCTTTGCCTCACTGATAGCCCAAAGATGAGTTCTGCTGGGATATAGAGCATCCGTTCCATCTCGTGCCTCGGCCTGGTTGGGTGCCCTTATGGACTTTTTAACACCTGGAAAAGGTCAAGTACACCGTCAGGGGATCTACCTGAGGTGGCAGCCATTTAACTCATGATTCAAAGAGTTAATTACCATCAACTGGGGGAGGTAGGATTAATGGATGGTGTTTGGATATAAGGAGGATTTGGATATAGCTTTTGTTGTGTGGTTTTCTATATCTGATTTCTTGTGTTGTTAACATGACAATTGTACCTTGTTTGGACAATTTGCACAGTTGTGTCACAGTTCAGTTCATGTTTGTTAAATGTGAAACCTTCAATAAAACATTTTTTTAAAAAAACAGCAATTAGCTTCTCAGATCTGGCTTCATTCACACTGCTTGTTAGGAGTTGGACTGTGATTGTTGCTATCTGTAGAGATCTAAAACAGCTATCTACATATGTTTCAGTATCCCCTTAAATACGTGCTTTCCCTTTGATCTCTCCATTGTCTCACCCAGAATTGATTACTTTCATCTCTTTACTTTGGCATTTGGAATTTAAATAAAACGTAAACTGACTCTGTCCATACTTTACCCATGGCACTTTTCTCTTGCACCTTGCAAATCCTCCCCTTTGAATCACATCAACCCATTCAAATCCATTCACATTCTGTAACTATCCTTACTAAATTACCTCATGTAAACATCTGTTTGAAGTCCTGCTAAACTCATTACTATATTAAACCCACAATTTAGATTTGCACAATCACTCTGTACTTTGCTTTAATTACCAACCACATAGCCCAACTACTGAAAAACATGACAAGAATATTACCGGCAGAAAAATATTACAATTTCTTGAGTTTTCCTGATAGGCTTTCTTGACAATATGACCAAAAACTTAGTCAAGGAGTTAAGTTTTAAGAAGTGATTTAAAAGAGGAAAGCAAGGTCAATGTGCAAATAGGTATAGGGAGGCAATTCCAGAGATTGGGGCCAGGGCAATTGAAGGCATGGCCACCAATGGTGGAACGTTTATGATTGGGAATGCAGGCCAGAATTAAAGGTGCGCAAGTATCTCAAAAGACTGTGGAGTTGGAGGAGTTTACAGAGATTTGGAGGGATTTGAAAACAAGGATGACAATTTTAAAATCGAGATGTTGCTTGACAGAAATTGTGCGGAGACTCCAAAGCCCACAGACTGAATGAGCAATAAGTGAAGAAGAGAGTCTATTGACCGGGCAACGTGATGACATATGATGTGTGTTGAATTAAATCAGCTGTGATGTTTCATCATCTTAATGTTTAAATAACTTATGACACAAGTAGGTTTGACCTAATTGCCTGAATACAACAATTGAGGCACTGGCATTGGGTTCTCAGTTGACAAGCTTTGTAGCTTTCATTTTTGAATATAAAATAGTTTACTACATTTTTCTGTACAGCCTATAAATTTGTTTCACACTTTTTTTTCCCAGAACAACCCAAGACCTGTGAATTACCAGTTCCAACAGAATCTAGATTATTACATGGCACGTGGTGCAGAAATTGTAAATAAGACACGGTAAGATTTAGAGATAGATACAGAATTACTCTTGCTATTTCTATCAAGTTTTTTGACAAAGTATTTATCTTTAAGATATATTAATTAAATTGCCAATCCGTAAAGAATTGGAGAAGGATATGCAACTCTGAGCCGACTTTGCCATTAAATGCGATCATGACTGGGCTTTTACAACAACTCCTCTTTCCTGCCCAATTTCCTGATTCCCTTAGTACCCAAAAACCTATTGATCTCTTGTTTTGAATATATTCAAGTGATCATCTACAAACCTTGAGGGTAGAGAAATCTAAAGAATTGGAACCCTTTCAGTGAATAAATTTCTCCTCACCAAATGATTATCTCTTTATCCTGCGACTTTCCCCGATCTTAAACTCTTCAGCAGGGAAAATAGACCCTCAGCATCCATTTTGTCACGCCTGCTAAGAGGTTTATACATTTCAATAGCATCTCTTACTCTGGAGAACAGAGGTAATTTCTACTCCATCTCTCCTCGTAGGGCAGCCTTCCATTCCTGGAATCAATCTAGTGAATCTTAATTGCAACCTCTCCACGGCAGGTCTATCCTTCTTTACAAAAGGACACCAGAATTGTATTAAGCTCCAGGTGTGGTCTCACCAATATTATGAGCCAGGGTTTAGAGAACACCAAAGTATATCATGGAGTTCACCTGACCCACAACTTTATTGGTTATGTGAAGCACAAAGGCCCACTTTACAGGTGTGATGCAACAGAGAGCTAAAGTATGTTTAAAACAAAACAATGTTTATTCTATGAACCCAGTTAAAATTTTATAAAAACACAGTAAACAGTTTATCAACTACTAATCCTGACCAGCCCCCAAAATATACAATATTCTATAGATAACCCTTGATAATTTTCCAAACAACATCCACAAGTTTAACCCTTTTTAAATAAAGACAGCAGGTTTTAATTCTCTACAGAAACAGGTATTACTTTGAAATCATCAAGTGATCTTTAGATTGCAGAGAGAGATCACAACATCTACTTGCTGTGAATGCAGCTCTTCACCTCTGAAAACGGAACCAAAAATACACTGCAGCTACCAGCTCAAAAACAAAAGTGAACGACAGACAGCCCAGCTCCACCCCCACACTGACATCACTGCAGCTATTTGATAAACACCCATTTCTTAAAGGTACATCCACCTGACACCTCCCAAGAAACATAAATAAACCATCAACTTCAAGATGGTTTAATTTTTCACCTTTCCACTTTCCTTTAAGAAATATTGATAGTGAATACACATTTTTTTAAAAGAAACGAAACACGCAAACATTTATAACAACATAGTCCATTTTAGTTGTTCTTCCTCCACTGAACCTACTTCTGTCATATCATAGAAGTTACAGTGCAGAAGGAGGTCATTCGGCCCATCGAGTCTGCACCGGCTCTTAGAAAGAGCACCCTACCCAAGCCCACACCTCCACCCTATCCCTATAACCCCACAACCCAGTAACCCCACCCAACACTCAGGGCAATTTTGGACACTAAGGGCAATTTAGCATGGCCAATCCACCTAACCTGCATATCTTTGGACTGTGGGAGGAAACCGGAGCACCCAGAGGAAACCCACGCACACACGGGGAGAATGTGCAGACTCAGCACAGACAGTGACCCAACCCGGGAATCAAACCTGGGACCCTGGAGCTGTGAAGCAATCGGGCTAACCACTATGCTACCGTGCTGCCCAATCTTTTCATCACATTCGTGACAAAGCATCGGCTATCACGTTTTCTCGTCCTGTCGCATGTATTATTTTTAAATGAAATGGCTCTAACAATAAACTCTTATCAAAACAGTCTTGCATTGTTATTCTGAATCGCTCCAAAAACATCAATGGATTATGATCAGTATATATAATTGTGTCAGACGGATTGCTGGTCCCATAAATATGAAAATGTTGTAAAGCCAGCACCAAGTTCAAAGTCTCCTTCTCAATCGTTGAATACTTCTTCCGGTGCTTATTTAATTTCTTCGAAAAATAACCAATAGGCAGCTCTTCATCATTGCCTTGTAGAAGCACCGCACCTACGCCCACATCACTCGCATCAACAGCCACTTTGAATGGTTTTGTATAATTTGGGATGGCTAACACAGTAGCAATGATTAACACAGCCTTCAGGAAGTCAAATGCCCGTTGACACTCCGCTGTTCACTTAAATTTGCTACACTTCTTTAGCAGGTCCGTCAGTGGAGCAACCACACTGCTAAAGTTCGGCACAAATGTCCGGTAAAATCCACTCATGCCAAGAAATCGCATTATTTCCCTTTGTGTCGAGGGTATTGGAGACTCCCCAATAACTTTTCTTTTCACATCCCGTGGGACCATTCGACCCTGTCCGATTGTATGGCCAAGGAAAGTGACTTGAGCTTTTCCAAATTCACTTTCGGCTAGGTTTACCGCCAAACCTGCCTCCTGCAGTTGATCGAATAACTTCATCAGATACTTGAAATGTTCTTTCCATGTCTAACTGAAAATTACCAGATTGTCGATGTATACCGCACAATTGGGTAATCCTGAAACAACTTTGGTAGTTAACCGTTGAAATGTGGCTGGGGCATAACTTTGAATTGGTATATACCATTTGGAGTCACAAAAGCTGAAATCACCTTCGCCCTTTCGGATAAAGGTACCTGCCAGTAACCTTTAAGTAAATCCAGTTTGGAAATAAAAGCTGATTGCCCCATCTTCCCAATGCAATCCTCCAAGCGTGGGATAGGATAAGAGTCCGTTCTTGTAACTGCATTAACCTTTCTATAGTCCACACACAACCGTTGGGTACCGTCCGGTTTCGGTACGATCACTATGGGTGAGCTCAATTGGCTGCAACCCACTTCAATTATGCCATTTTTAAGCATACTCTCAATCTCTTTGTTAACCTGTGACAATTTTAAAGGGTTAAGTCAATATGGATGTTGTTTAATTGGAACAGCATTTCCCATATCTACATCATGTATAGCCATTTTAGTACTTCCCAACTTATCTCCACAAACTTGCCCATGTCATATCAATAACTCTTTCAGGTCAGTTCATTTTCCCTCTGGAAGGTAACTCCACAATTTATCCCAATTTTTAAGTACATTCTCATTTTCCAATTTAATTTGAGGGATGTCAAATTCAAAGTCATCTGGATTTGGTTCGTCACTTTGAGTTAAAATCATTAAAACCCTACTTTTCCTCTCCTTCCCTTTCAAAAGTACCTTTTAAGCATATTCACATGACACACTCGGTGAGTTTTCCTTCTACCTGGTGTTCTTACCACATGATTCACCTCACTTAATTTCCTTTCAATCTGATAAGGTCCTGAGCCAGACTGTATCTCAGGTAATTTTAAATACTCAGCTAGCGCCGTAAGTACCTCTTTTCGTATTCTGTCAGGTAATGTTAACTGCAATGTTTTTTGATAAATCTAAAGCCCTGTTTTTAGTCTCGGTTTGTCAGGTACTGCGTGTGACCTTCTCCACCCCAAAAACTTCCGAGCCTCTGAAAGATCCATTGTCCACAACAAACTCTCTCCTTAAACTGGTATACCACGCCTGAAAAGCAAACACAAATATGCTCACTCCTAACTGTCCTTAAGTACACTAAGCCAACCCAATCACGAAAGATAGACTTTTATCTCACGAGCTCCCAAATTATTATGGGCCAGCATTTAGAGAACAATAAAGTATATCATGGAGTTCACCTGACCCACAACTTTAAATAGATTTTGGTTATGCGGAGCACACGGGCCCATTGCCCATTTTACAGGTGTGATCCAACAGAGAGCTAAAGTATGTTTAAAGCAAACAATGTGTATTCTATGAATCCAGTTAACCTTTTTTAAACACAGTAAACGGTTTATCAACTACCAATCCTGACCACACCACCAAAAGATACAGTACTCTATAGATAACCCTTGATAACTTTCCAAACAACATCCACAAGTTAAACCCTTTTTAAATGAAGACAGCAGGTTTTAATTCTCTACAGAAACAGGTATTACTGTGAAATCACCAAGTGATCTTTAGAGTGCAGAGAGAGATCACACATCTTCTTGTTGTGAATGCAGCTCTTCACCTCTGAAAACTGAACCAAAAACACACTGCACCTGCCAGCTCAAAAACGAAAGTGAAAGACAGACAGCCCAGCTCCACCCACACACTGACATCACTGCAGCTATTTGATAAACATCCATTTCTTAAAAGTACATCCACCTGACACCAAAGCCCTATGCAATTTCAGCAAGACTTCCTTACTATTATATTCCAATCTCCTTGCAAAAAGACTGTTGTTTTGCTATCCCAATTGATTGTGATACCTACATGTTAATTTTCTGCCACTTGTTTACAATGTTACAATCTCTGTGGGTGAACCATAAACCAAAATAGCCAAATTCACCAAATGACCCCTCAAATAAAGAAATTACAGACAAGATTTCAACTAACGTGTCAGCCGTGTTCGCCGTGTGGTACATTTGCTTGTACTGGAAGCTATATATATATTAATACACAAGGCACTGTTCTTTGCACACAGACAGAACATATAGACACATTGCATTTAATTCAGCTATACAAAATAAGTGACAGCCATTCACTGATTCATTCCCCAGGGCAATGCTTTGACCAATCAGGGCCAAGCTATCAAGTATACATTTTTAAAATTTCACATTTATCTGTTAGTCAACGTCAACTGATGCATACTAAATACAACGTCCAGTTGCCAACAAATCCACATTCTCTTACAGCATAAATTGTTGTTTTCCTCTTTTATATATTGGTATTCTTGGGAAGTGTCCTAATGAGTGCAGGATGAAAAGTTTCATTGTGTCTATTTTTCAGCAATACTCAAGATTTAACTTTTTGTAACTTTTACTTCAACACAAATCAGAATCAACTTTAATTAAACATGAATTAAACAAGGGGCTGGTTTAGCAGGGGCTGTTTTAGCACACTGGGCTAAATTGCTGGCTTTTAAAGCAGACCAAGCAGGCCAGCAGCACGGTTCAATTCCCGTACCAGCCTCCCCGAACAGGCGCTGGAATGTGGCGACTAGGGGGTTTTCACAGTAACTACACTGAAACCTACTTGTGACAATAAGCAATTTTAATTTTCATTTCATTTCAATTAACAGGCAACTGATATTTCAAATAAAAAGGTAAATTTCACTAATGCGACAAAGATATATCAACACAAGCACCTGCATACTCACACGTGGCACCACATGCAGTTCCAAAATCTCTAACTCATCTCTCACTTACCCACACAATCAGTTGGACTCTCGAATCATATTCACCAGCAGCCATAGAGCCATCCGAGTCTCCAGATATAATTCACACCTCTCCCTTGGGCCAGGTCACATCCTGAAGGTGCAGCTTCCCAGAGTTCCTTTTCCAATGACAAAGTCAGTTAGTCTTGGTTCATAACCTCGGACTCTGACACAAACTCTCAGCTTTATCGTAAGCCCTGTTATTCACATTACTTTGAGAATTTTAATCCCTTTTATCACGCTCAAACATCAATTCCTCAAAAGTTTCTGGAATTCTATTTTTCTTCTCTCTACCAAGAAGAAAGAAAAGAAGAAAGAAAGAAAATCGTTTATTGTCACAACTAGGCTTGAAATGAAGTTACTGTGAAAAGCCCCTAGTCGCCACATTCCAGCGCCTGTCCGGGGAGGCTAGTACAGGAATTGAACCGTGCTGCTGGCCTGCCTTGGTCTGCTTTCAAAGCCAGTGATTTAGCCGGCGACTAGGGGAACTTCATTTAAAGCCTACTTATGACAAGCGATTTTCATTTCATCTCCAGGTCATAAGACCAAAAGACATAGGAGCAGAAGTAGGCCCTTTGGCCCATCATGTCTGTTCCGTAATTCAATAAGATCATGATCGACCTGATATGATAATCTTCAACTCTACTTTCTCGCTTAATCCCTATGAAACTTGATTCCCTTACTGATTAAAAATCTGTCTATCTCAGCCTTGAACATATTTAACAAACCAAACAACCCACCCTCTCTCTGGTAAAGAATTCCACAGATTTACTATCCATTGAGAGAAGAAATTTGTCCTCATCTCTGTCTTAAATGGGCGACCCCTTACTCTGATTCTACTAAACTCTAATGAGTACGGGCTCAATTTCTCATAAGAAAATACCTCCTTACCTGGGATCAACGTAGTGAACCTTCTCCGGACTGCCTCCAATGCCAATATATCTTGCCTGATATAAGGGGACCAAAATGATTCACGGTGCAATTAGTACCTTGCATAGATTTAGCAAGAGTTCTCTATTTTTGTATTCCATTCCTTTTGAAATAAAAGCCAACCTTTGCCTTCCCTAGTACCTGCTGAACTTGCATGCTAGCGTTTTGTGATTTATGTACAAGGACTCTCAAATCCCTCTGTACTACAGCTTTCTGCAGTCTTTCTCCATTTAAATAATATTCAGCTCCTTTACTCTTCCTACCAAAGTGCATAACTTCACATTTTTCTATATTTTATTCCATCTGCCAAATATTTGCCCATTCACTTAACCTATCAATAGCCCGCTGAAGACTCTTTGCATCATCCTCACCACTTGCCTTCCCCCTTATTTTGGGTGCTCCCGTTTCCTCCCACAAGTCCCGAAAGACTTACTTGTTAGGTGAATTAGACATTCTGAATTCTCCCTCTGTAAACCTGAACAGGCACTGGAGTGTAGTGATTATGGGACTTTCACAGTAACTTCTTTGCCGTGTTAATGTAAGCCTACTTGTGACAATAATAAAGATTATTATATTATTATTTTTATGCCATCCGGAAACTTGACAGCAGCACATCTATTTCCCCATCCAGTCATTAATATGGTAAATAACTGTGGTCCCAGTACTGATCCCTGTTGCACTCCACTCATTGCAGTTTGCCATCATGAAAATACCCTGCTTATCCCAATTATCTGTCTTCTATTAGTTAGCCATTCCTCTATCTCTGTTAATATACTACCCCCAACACCACGGGCTCTCATCTCATTAAGTCGCCTTTTGTGTGGTACCTTATCAAACTCTTTTTGAAAATCTAAGTATGTCAGATTTACTGATTCCCCTTTATCCTGCCTATTACCACCTCAAAGAATTTTAATGAATTTGTCAGGCATAATTATTAAGTTTACCCTTCACTAAGCCATACTGACTCTGCTTGATTACATTATGTATTTATACATGTTATGCTATTACATTCTTTATAAATGACGTTAACATTTTCCAACTGATAGATGGCACTCTTTATTGTTTTTATTATTTGCTGGCTTCTAAACTTCCCCAATTTTCTGGCCGACCACTGTTCTTCAGAGAATTGGATGCCTTTCTTTCAATTTGAAACCCTCCTTAACTTCCTTAATTAGCCACAGTTAGCCTCAGAATCTTTTTTTATCTATAGAAGATATCTTTGTTGTGAGTTGTGAAACATCTCCTTAAATGTCTGCCACTGCTTCTCTAGGGTCTTTTCATCTATGTACCCATTCCACATCAGCCAATTAGCATTTTACCCTTGTAATTGCTTTTATTTAAATTTAAAACAATGGTTTCAGGCCCAAATTTCTCACCCTGGAACTGAATGTGTTGGGTTACGGGTATAGGGTGGATATGTGGGTTTGAGTAGGGTGATCATTGCTCAGCACAACATCGAGGGCCGAAGGGCCTGTTCTGTGCTGTACTGTTCTATGTTCTATCTTAAGACATGTTAACCGATTTATTTTAGATGGGTTCAAATTTTCATTGAAATAATGGAAAAATAATTTGACAGTAACATGTTCACCATTTGTACTTTGCTCAGTTGTTCTTTTTCCAGTCTTTCTTTATTCTTTCATAGAATCATAGAATTTACAGTGCAGAAGGGGGTCATTCGGCCCATCAAGTCTGCACCGGCTCTTGGAAAGAGAACCCTACTTAAGCCCATGCCTCCACCCTATCCCGATAACCCCACCTCACCGTTTTGGACACTAAGGGCAATTTATAGTGACCAATCTACCTATCCTGTACATCTTTGGACTGTGGGAGGAAACCGGAGCACCCGGAGGAAACCCACGCAGGCACGGGGAGAAAGTGCAGACACCGCACATTCAGTGACCCAATGGGGAATCAAACCTGGAACCCTGCAGCTGTGAAGCAACAGTGCTAACCACTGTGTGACTGTCCTGCCCACTGCCCAACATGAGATGTTTTTTGCTGGCAAGAGCAGCTTTTGTTGCTCATCCCTAATTGTCCTTGCCAGAGTCAACCAAATGACTGTGGATCTGGAGTCACATGTAGGATAGACCAGGTAAGGATGGTAGATTTCCTTCCCTAAAGCACATTACTAAACTAGATGAGTTGTTACAAAAATTGATAAGACTAGCTTTCAAATCCAAATTTTATTAGTTGAGCTGAAATTCCACCAGCTGCCGTTGTAGTTTCTTTAAATAAATTTAGAGTACCAAATTTTTTTTTTCCAATTAAGGGGCAATTTAGTGTGGCCAATCCACCTAACCAGCACATCTTTGGGTTGTGGGGATGAAACCCACGCACACATGGGGAGAATGTGCAAACTCCACACGGACAGTGACCCAGGGCCGGGATTCGAACACGGGTCCTCAGCACCACAGTCCCAATGCTATCCACTGTGCCATGTGCCGCCATGTGGTTTTTGAACCTATGTTTCCAGAGCATTAGCCAGGGTGTCTGGATTACTAGTCCGATGACATTGCCACTGCACTACTGTCTTCTGTTGTCCATTCATCTATTCTCATTTCCCACCCGATCAATCTTTACTTCCACTTTTTCTTATACCTTTCTTAATATACCATCATATTCCCTTTTAAGCCAATATATGGACTTCACTTCAGCAATGATTTGTGGCAGAATTCCACATTTTAACCAACCACCACGGAAATAAATTGTTTCCAATCTCCTGATTAATTCTATGTGTGATCACCTTAAGTTTGTACCATGCTTTGTTCAAAGAATAGATTTATTCTTAGCATGGTGTGAACATTATTAGTTTAAGGGTGGGATTCTCCGTTGAGAGACTAAGTGCTGTCGCCAGGATTGAATGGTGGCTGTTCCATGGTCCCGATGGCAGTGCCCGGTCCCAGAGCATTTCAGGACATGAAAATAGACCAGCACTTATACCACGTGGAATTAGTGCAATTCCAACTCATGCCAGCGTCTGATTCGCTGCGGTCAGGATCGACACTCGAGAGCCTGACAGGCTGGACTTGTATATAAGCACTCCACTCCCCACACATTCTCTTTCCAGCCGAGAAGATGTCACCCCAAAGAACAGCCCAAGATCCGCAGACGTAGAGCTAGAAATACTGCTGGATGCTATGGAGGAGAGGCGGGGCACCCTGTTTCCCCGGGTGGCAAGGCGGCTGCCACCTGCCGCGTCACCCGGGCCTGAACGCAGGTGGCAGAGATTGTGAGCGTTGTGGTCCCCACCGCAAGGACCAAGCAGCTGTACTGGAAAAAAGCTGAATTACTTCCTCAGAGTCACCACCTCCGTGCCCCCAGCACCACCCCTGCCTCACACACTCTTCTTCCCCCCCCACCCCCCCAAACCCCCCCAGAGGACAACCACATTCGCACCCCACCCTGTACCACATCCCATCCACCAGTAGCCCCCTCGCATCCCACACTGCACCACATGCCAACATCCATCCCACCCGCCATGGCCGCGTGCCCCACACACACTGGCCAACAGCCGCAGACACCCTGAGCTGCCGTCGTCCGGGTGTCTCACACTGTGCATTAGCTGTACCCCCAGGAAATTGCGGCCCACAACCATCGGAAGCAGGAGAAAACTGGAGGGAGCCCATCGGACCTGCGACTCCTCACCGTTGCAGAGCAGAAGTCGTTGGACCTGGTCGGCAGGATGGGAGAATGGGCAGTCGCAGATGCAGAGATCGACAAGGCACAATCATGTACCAGGGCCACATGGACATTGCTGCGGTGGTCCAGAGCAAGGCCCAATCATAATTGTCCATGGCTGCGGGGGTCGAGAGCATTGGTCTGGCGCTATTTGACCTGAGCCAGTCACAGCGGGACCTGGCACGTGACATGGACCAGTCCCAGGATGATTTGGCATAGTGCCAGAGGGATACAGCTCATCGCGGAGCAGGTCATCATCATCATCCTCCGCCCCATGGACCAAACCCACTGATACTGCCAACCCAGGGTCAACACCCTGTAATGCAGCTGGTGGGGTTGGTGTGTGGGGCTTGCAGTGTAGGCGAGAGGGTCCATTGGGGGCGATGGATATGGGGTTGGGTCAGGACAGTTGAGCTGCTGGTGGCTAAACCCTGTCAGCAAACTTGGAGGCATTCAAATTGTCCCCTGTGCGGCGTCCCTGGCGCACACACTGGGCGGCCCCGTGCTTGCCCAGACCCCATGTCCTGGCCCTCCGTATCCTCCTTGTAGTACGAAGCATGGCTCTTCCAGCATGTCACCCCTCTGCTGCGCGATATTGTGGAGGACTCAGCAGGCCATCACGATGCAGGAAACCCTCCATGGGCTGTTCTGGAGGACTACTCCAGAGCGGTCCAGGACCTGAACCACACCTTCAATGCACCGTTGTACCTCTCTATGACGCCCCTGGTCGCTGCATGGGCATTAATATAGCGGTTCTCCGAATTCATCTGAGACCTCCAGACAGTCGTCATCACCCACGACCGCAGCGAATAACCTCTGGCACCCAGGAGCCAACCTCTAACCCGAGAGGGGGTGGGGGGGAGGCGCCTCATCGGGTCTGCTAGAACAAAGGTGTCGTGCACGCTGGCTGGATACCGGGTGCAGACGTACGCGATGTGCAGCTGTTGATCACACACCAGCTGCACATTGAGAGAGTGGGACCCCTGGTTGATGAAGGGCACCCCCTCATGCGCCACTGCTCATAGAAGGACATGTGTCCTTCAATCACTCCCTGGATGTGGGGCCTGCCTGCGATGGCAGTGAATCCCACGGCCCGGGCAACCTGCTGAGCATGGTCCATGCCGAAGGCAATGTATTATGCTGCCCGGGCATGCAGTATACAGTAGGGGCTGGTTTAGCGCAGGGCTAAATAGCTGGCTTTTAAAGCAGACCAAGGCAGGCCAGCAGCGCGGGTTGAATTCCCGTACCAACCTCCCCGAACAGGCGCCGGAATGTGGCGACTAGGGGTTTTTCACAGTAACTTCATTTGAAGCCTACTTGTGACAATAAGCATTTTTCAGTACATCCGTTGGGGCGGCTTCAATGGGATCCCAGACAGGTCGGCAATTGGAAGGACCCTGTGGCTTCGAGATTTAAGGCAACCGTCACCTTGTCGGCCACCGTGAGCGGGTGTCCTCCCTCATACCCTAACGATTCCCGATGCGCCATGACCCGGCAGAGATGTTGCACGGTCTCCCTGCTCAGCTGCAGTCGGCAGCGGCACGCCCAGTCCGGCAGGTCCTCATACGACAGGGGCTGTCGGTATACACGAGGCCTGATGCGACACCTCCTTCCCATTTCCTCCTCGGCCTGTTGGGCGGCCGGCTCTCCATTGTCAGCAGTTGGCTCCTGCTCCTCTGGGGCAGGTTCCTATTCTGCAGCTCCAGCTCATGCAGCCTCAGTCCATCCGCCAGGGCTGCGGCAGCCAGGAAGATGCGAGCCACATCCGGCTGTACATTGAAATCTCTTTCCTGCAGGGAGTAATGGACAGACATGTTAGCATGGTGAGTACACCCATGCCCACCCAAGTCCAGTGGGCTACATGGTGGCCCTGGCCTGCACTGCAGCCGCTACCACTGCATGTTCCCCTCCTGCCCCACCATGTGCCACTGCCAGTGGCCCCTGTCTTACGCCCTCTTGTGGGGTTTACAGTGGTTGCCATCCTTTGGTGGGCTGCGTGATACCCCGCCAGCAGGGTGCCATCTGGTTGCAGAGGGGGCACCATGTCTAACCAACCTGCCTGGCGGCATGTGTGCAGACAGGGACCATGGACAGGGCTGGGCGAGGGGGTGGGCTCCTGTTGGGACCGGAGCTGTAGTGTCCCTTTGGTCCTCTGTACGACTCACCGGTAGTATCTACCTGTCTGGGGTAGGGTGGATGGGAGCAACGGCGCAGTTGGCAGGTAGGGCATGGTGTAGGCTGGTGTTCCTACGGAGTGGGCTAGCAAATGTGCCACTGGTGGGCCTTCTGCCCAGTGGGGGGGCAGTTCGCGGGGGGGGTCGCAAGGACAATGGTGCATGCATCCGTTGTTCGGGTGCACTCTGGAGCAGTGTCTCGGGTAGGTGAACTGAGGGGTGCCAATGCCACTGGCTGCGCTGGATCATGCCCATCACATTGATGGGTCGGCTGGCATCTGTAGGTTCCTGGGGGTAGCCTGGGTGAGGGGGGGGCACCCATACAGTCGGTGGCATTCTGCACATTTATGTGACACAGTGGGCAGTGCAATGCCCTGGCAATGGCAGTCCGTGCTGAGACATCCCTGGCCCAAAGCCCATCTCCTGGTGCCTCCCCCGTGCCCTGGTAGACACTTTCCCAACCAGCGGCACAACTGGCAGCCCACGATTACAACTTGGCTTACCTCCTCTCATTGCCTCAGCAGCCACGGCACCTGGTTCCCATTTCAAATACCACAAGTGAACTACGCCAGCGTCACATCTGCCTGGCAGAAGAGGAGCATCGCAGGAGACCGGAGAGCACCCAGTCGGGTGTTGATATATTAACAAGTGTTACAGTACAATTTGCATGCTCACGCCGTAGCAAGGCGAGGAACACATTCATGCTGTTATTAAGGCACTGGAGCATGATGTTCCATTGGGCACCTGCGCCAATCTCTATTTTTGGCTGACACCTGATTCTCTGCCCCATTCACAATTCCAGCACGCTTATTGGAGAACCCCACCCTCTATCTTTCATTCACAGACATGTAATTTTTAAATTGATTATTGATTATTGGGACCATTAAGGTATATAGATAAATTTTATATACATGTAAAAATAATTCTCAAATATTTTATCATTTTTCAGTGCTGGGCCAAAGGTTGCTCCTCTCAACATCAATAAAGTGTCCAGTAGCTTAATGAACCTTGGACGGAAACTGATAAATCCAGCTATCTTAGTTGGTGGGACCAGCGGTTTTCAAAACGTTGGGACAAACTACAGCAGCAATCCTGCACCCCACCCACCCTCCCACAAAGTCATGGTGGAACACACCCAACAACATCAGCAACAGCGAATGATGAAGTCTGAAAGCATGCCAGTGCAGCTCAGCAAAGGTAAAAGTTAATCAATTATAAATGATGTGTTGTAATTTAGTACCTTGGGTAGTATTACAAAAGAATGCATTTCTCTCGGGGTTTAGCACACCAGAATTAAAAGTTGGAAAATCATAAGATGCAGATGTGAAAAACCATTTTTCGCCTATTAGCACAGAGCCTGCAGTCTCTTCTAATTCCCCTGAACTCATTCATTTTATGTTTACCACACTAATATGCTGTTGTTTTGTCAGCCCTGCTGAGGCATGAGGGCAGGGAATTTTTGAGATACACATGTCAAGCCTTCTACCTGACACTTTCCCACCTCTGAATGATCTTGCTGAAGGCTGGGTGATCCCCGACCCAGCCAGAATGTTACCGGTGATGTACAGGACCCCTGCCGTGACCAAAGCGCAGCAGGCACCTGGAGGCAACCTCCCAGTAACAGACCAGGAGCTCTAATTCCCCCAACCCTAGAACCTTAGATGCCTGAGGCGGCAACTTTGGCCACAGCACGGTCCGGGAAAGTGTTCCCCCACCACACTGATGGTCCGGCACCTGTGGTCATGGTTTAGTTAACCTTTCTTCAAAGTCTTCAGAGGGTGTCTCCACCTTGAGGTGTCCTTCGTGGTGTCCTTACATCGACAGCACCCAGTTCTCTCAGAAGAGAGCCAGTCACCAGGATTCTCAGTGCTCCACGTTCCCTTTCTGCCTATGACATGCTCTCATTATTCTTAATTTGGCCACCTCCAATAAGCCTGCACAGGCAGATGGACCTCAGAAACCATTCGGGCTTGGAAGTGGAAATGGACTTGTCCCTCATTTAAAAACTAAGGCTAAGATGAAGCCAAAGTGAGCATTTACACTGCAGCACAGCACCTAAGCGCTGTAGTTTGGGCCCCAGTCAAACAGAATCATGTTTGCATTTTCCGGTTCCTGTCTGACCAGAGCAATAAGAGTGCTTCATACACACCATTCTCCCAACAATTAAAACATTTTAATGTTTATCCATTGAAATCCCTACATTCTAAATTGAGATTAGCTGGGTTTTACAAAGTGTCCGGATGGTCCCACGGAATGCTTTGCAAATCAGAATCAACATGGCGCTAGAGTCGCACTTTGCATTTCATTTAGTGTCAAAGAAAAACAATATAAGTTTATCCTTCAGGATTTCTCAATCTGTGGTTATGTTAGGCCATGTGTCCAGATTTCCATTGCCAGCAAATGCACCCTTGTGTGCTTCTACCAAGGTGCCCTCTCAAAAACCTCTGCCCAAAGTTGAATAATTTGGGTTTCTCAAAGCTCAGTCTGTTTGGTTTAATGCTAGTTGATTCTGGGTTTTATTATATTCATTTTGTGCTTTCTTTAGAAATTCCTTTATCCCTCTTTTCCTTTTAGATTTCTATGTGACTTCATGATCTTCCTTAATCTGTAAGTGCCAAATGGTTGTGCCTTTCACTTGAGGCAGAATTTTTCCTGCAGGCCTATGAATCCCACTCTCAGGCTCAATGGGGACCACTGTGATTTTCCCCAGCATGCCCAATTAATGACCAGAAGGTGGACACGCCATCCAACAAAGGACAATGGCAGACTCCTGAAACTGCAGGTCCAGTAGCAATCCCTCCATTTTGAAAGCAGTAGGCATGCCGTGACAAAATGGAGACATTCTCTACAACTTTTTAAAACTTAAAATAAAAAATCAATTCCGCATCCAGCTACCAGTGTGAGGATGGGTGACGAGTGATGGAGGAGTCTCCTTCTATAGGCCGGCCTGCAGCTACTGCTGCACCCAGTCAGCTATGGAGAACTTTCAATCCTGTCTAGAATGCTGGCCCCCATGTCTCTCTTCAGGAGGCCACTGCTAGGCAGCAAAGTGTCCCTGGCCATATCTGGGAACCTGAGGAAGCCAGTCAACGTCCAAGAATTGACCTTAAGTGATTGAATTTATTAGGTGCATAGAACTTGCAGTGCAGAAGGAGGCCATTCGGCCCATCAAGTCTGTACTGGCTCTTTGAAAGAGCACCCTACCCAATCCCACAACTCCACTCTATCCTCATAACCCAGTAACCCGACCCAACACGGGGTAATTTTGGACATTAAGGGTAATTTTAGCATGACCAATCCACCTAACCTGCACATCTTTGGACTGTGGGAGAAAACTGGAGCACCCGGAGGAAACCCACGCACACATGGGGAGAACGTGCAGACTCCACACAGACAGTGAACCAAGCCGGGAATCGAACCTGGGACCCTGGAGCTGTGAAGCAATTGTGCTAACCACCATGCTACCATATCAATTGGTTATTGATCGCCACTTACATGTGGTAGCTCTGCTGCCTCCCCATCCCACCCTTGGGATGGGCTCAATCCAGGAAAAGTCCATCCTGCCTCCATTCCAGTCCTGCCCTCGGACTGGCCTTAAACTCCTCTTAATTCCTGATCAGTATTGGTGGTATTTCATAAGGAGATCATCTTCACAATCTGGTCTGATCGTAACAGCAGTCTGTTTCTTCAACCCTTACTCCTTCCACACATGAGTTCACAAAGAGATAGAACTTCCCCCTGCTGTAAGCAGTTTCGCCTTGAATACTAACAGATTTGTTAATAAAAACAGAAAATGCTGAAAAACTCAGCCGGTCTGGCAGCATCTTTGGAGAGAGAATCAGAATTAATGTTTCAATTCTGTATGACTTCTTCAGAAATTGAGAGATTTGGCAATTCTTGTCCATTAAAATCAGCTGAATTTCAAATATCACTTGAAGCTGGGTTCAAAGTTATGCCTTCAGAATGGTAGTCCAATTTTATAATAAAAACACAAGAAATATGAGCAGGAGTAGACCATCATGCCTGCTGCCACTCAGTACAACCATGGCTGATCTTGGGCTTCAACACCATTTTCCTGCCTTCTCCCCATTATCCCTTAATTACCTCCGGGACCAATAATCTGTCTAGCCCACCCTTAAATATAGATAACGATGGAGATCCACATCTCTCTGGGTTAGGAAATTCAAAAGATTCACAACTATTTGAGTGAAGAACCTTCTCCTCATCTCAGTTCTAAATGATCGACCCCTTATCCTGAGACTGTGCCCCCATGTTGTAGATTTCCTAGTCGTAGAAATAACTTCTCGGTGTCTACTCTGTCAAGCCCCATCAGAATATTGTATGTTTCAGCGAGATCATCTCTCATTTTGCTAAACTCCAAAGAATATAGGCCCAATTTACTTAGCCTCTCATCACTCAGTGAGCCCCCTCATTCAGACTCCAATCTAGTGAATCTTTGCCATACTGCCTCCAGCGCAAATATCCTCTTAAGTACGGAGACCAAAACCTCACACTACTCCGGGTGTGGTCTCATTAAAGCCCTGTAAATTGTAGTGGGACTTTGTTATTCCTGTACTCCAATCTTCTTGCAATAAAGGCCAAGATGCCATTTGCCTTCCTAATTGCTTGCTGTAACTGCATGCTAACTTCCTGTGTTCCTTGTACAAGTGAACCCAAGTCTCTCTCGACATTAACATTTACAAATTTCACACCTTTCAAAAAATATTCTGCTTTTCTTATGACCAAAGTGAGCAACCTCACATTTCCCTACACCATGCTCCATATGCCATCTTGCTGTCCACTCACTTAAACTTCTGTATCTCTTTGCAGCCTCTCTGCCCTCCACACAATTTAGATTTTCACCTATCCTTGTATGATAAAGGAATCTTGGTACCTTTTGTTTGATTTTTAACTTTTTCTGAAAGAAAAAACAGGTTCACAAAATAACTTTTGTACCAATAGCAAAAATATAAAATAAGGTGACGGTGGAATTACATCAAAATTATGCACTTAAAATTTGTTCCGATAAGTAAACAATCAGCCAAATCCCTTACCAAACAGGTATCAATAAAGCAATTTGTAGACCTGTAGAAGTTGTGCAATGTTTGTGATCTGCTAAATTCTAATTTTCTGTTATTCTATTTAGCAAGAAATAAGATAGCCTTTATTTGGGTTAGCAGTAACAATGAGTCACTCAAAAATATTCCATCTGAATCGTAGTGATCATGTTACCATTAATGTGGATTATACTTCATTGAATTATATATTGCCAGTGTTGTAGTTACTGCAGTGTTTGGGTTTGAGCACTTGGAGGAATGCAATTTTTCTCGCACTTAGAATTACTTCTTTCGGCATGAAGTGATGAAAAATGGGTCCAAAGAAGATAAAATTAATGAGCAGAGTGTTAATCTAATTTTTAAACATTGAATATAATTAAGACAAAAACAGAAAATACTGAACAATCGCAGCAGGTCTGACAGCATCTGTGGAACATCTGTGGTCTCCATCGATTCTGTGAGACCTGCTGCGATTGTCCAGTATTTTCTGGTTTTGTTTCAGATACCAACACGGCGGCAATTTGCTTTTACGTTCGATATAATTTTTTTTTAATAAATGTTTTTGTTGGGTTTTTGAACAAAGTATATTTACCGTTATGTACACGGAATAAGAAACATATAAAGAAGAGAAGGGCACACCCAAACATACCAAAAAAAAGTAATAATAAAAAATAAAATAGAATAACTGGTAGGGTATTATGCACCAGCTCAACAGCAGCAACTCTGTACAACTGGCAAAATTATTTACAACACACAAGTAGGTGACTGTTTGTGTGTGTGTGTGTGTGTGGGGACTGGGGAGGTAAAAATACATATGGGGGAGCCGGAGAAACGATTACAGTGGGCAATATTCGAATGGGTTTGATGTTGGTGTTGTCACATGCTTCTCCCGGACGGATCTCGCTGCCGTTGTCATCTCGCGCTCACCTCCACTTCAGCAGTTCCTCCCGTCTTTCGCCTGTATTCTCCTTGTTCTCTGTTCCTGGGGATGCCAAGTTTGTTATCGTATCCCATGCCCTCCTTCCGGCTGTCATTTCCTTGCCCCCCAACACACCTCCCTGGTTCTCCTCTCTTGTTCCCTGTCCCTTCCCTCCTTCCTTTCCTCTTGGGTTTAGCTGTCCCCCACCCCCAGTCTATCCCTCCCTCTCATGCTTTGGCTACTTTCCCCTGATTCTTGGCTACCTGGCTATTCACTGCTTGTTCATTGGCAACAAACGGGTCCCGGAACAATTGGGTGAATGGCTCCCACATTCTGTGGAAGCTGTCGTCTGACCCTCGGATGGCGATTTTGATTTTCTCCATTTGGAGAGATTCCGAGAGGTCGGACAGCCAGTCTGCAGCTTTGGGTGGTGCTGCTGACCGCCAGCCGAACAGGATTCTATGGCGGGCGATCAAGGAGGCAAAGGCAAGGGCGTCCGCCCTCCTCCCCAGGAATAGATCAGGCTGGTCTGAAACCTTGAAGACCGCCACTTTCGGGCATGGTTCCACCCTCATCCCCACCACTTTGGACATAGCCTCGAAGAAGGCTGTCCAGTACCCTGCAGCAAGTCTGGGGCAAGACCAGAACATGTGGGCGTGTTTGGCCGGGCCTCCTTGGCATCGTTCACATCTATCCTCCACCTCTGGGAAGAACCTACTCATACGGGCTCTTGTTAAGTGGGCTCTATGTACCACTTTTAGCTGCGTCAGGCTGAGCCTTGCACACCTGGAGGCGGTATGTTCGATATAATTAAGGTTGGATGAGCCATTATTAAAAGTATTCATTACATTGCTATGTAATCCTAAATGTAATAAGTATACACTAGCTAATGTTTCTAATTTTTCAAATTTTTTTTTTTTTTGCTTTATTTTAAAAAGTGTGTCCAAGCTTTTTATGTAAACGTTTCTGTTTTCTACAGATGGGGCACTGCCCTGTCCCAGTTACATAAATATAACCATGACCTTAACAATGGCAATAGAGACGTTCCATTTTAACTCTCCAATATCTATTCCATATATTTCTTACTAATTGAAACTTTGGAAGTTACTCAGTGATTTTTAAAACAATAATTCTCAGGATGTGGATATCACTGGCTCGCATTTATTGCCTACTTGAAATGAAATGAAAATCGCTTATTGTCACGAGTAGACATCAGCGAAGTTACTGTGAAAAGCCCCTAGTCGCCATATTCCAGCGCCTGTCCGGGGAGGCTGGTACGGGAATCGAACCGTGCTGCTGGCTTGCTTGGTCTGCTTTAAAAGCCAGCGATTTAGCCAAGTGAGCTAAACCAGCCCCTTTATGTTGGATTGAGAAGGTCCCACCTTCTAACATTGCTCTGAATAGTTTAATGCAACTGAGTCGCTTGCTAAATTAAGGACAGTAAAGAATCAATCATACTTATATGATACAAGTTTCCTTTGCTGGAAGACATCAGTAAACTAGTTGCGCTTTTACAACAATCTGACACCCTTTTTTTAAATGTGCAGAATTCAAATATCCAACAGCCGTGCTGGGGTTTGACCTTCTGTTCTCGAGATTATTATAATAATATTAATCTTTATTGTCACAGTAGGCTTTCATTAACACTGCAATGAAGTTACTGTGAAAAGCGCCTAGTCACCACACCCCGGGACTTGTTCGGGAATCAAACCTCGGACCCTGGCGCTGTGAAGCCATATTGCTAACCACTATGCTACCATGCTGCCCACCCGCTCAGGTTCATGACCACAGTAACATAACCACCACACTATCGAGAACCAATAATCTCAAAATTTAGTGAACAATGAACTTTTTAATAATAATAATCAATAATCTTTATTAGTATCACAGGTAGGTTTACATTAACACTGCAATGAAGTTAATGTGAAAATCCCCTCATCGCCACATTCCAGCACCTGTTCGGGTACACAGAGGGAGAATTCAGAATATCCAATTAACCTAACAAGTTTGTCTTTCAGCACTTGTGGGAAGAAACCGGAGCACCCGGAGGAAACCCATGCAGACACTGGGAGAACGTGCAGACTCCGCACAGACAGTGACCCAAGCTGGGAATCGAACCCGGGTGCCTGGTGCTGTGAAGCAACAGTGCTAGCTATTGTGCCGCCCATGATTTAACGACTCAATCTATTTGTTTTGATGGTACACTTATGTGTGAGAACTGAAACTTGGTTAAAATAGACTCAAACTGCTTCTTATTCCTAAAACAGTTGTGTTTGGCAGCCTTGATAAATGTATCGAAATACTGCTAGCTACATAAATGTGTCACAGAATTTGAATATATTTTTTACTCTGATCTAGTGAACAGAATATTTAGATATGTTTTTACTGTCCACTGCAGAGAACAGAAACATTTTTATTATAAAAGCAAAACTACTGTGAATACTAGGCCGCTCAAAACAAAAACAGAAATGCTGGAAATATTCAACTGGTCACACAGCATCTGAAGGAGAGGAACATTTCAGGCCAATGACCTTTAATCAGAAATGAAAAATAGTGATATAGTGTTCGTGATTTAAACAAGTACAGGGGCAGTTAAATGAGGGCCTGCGGGAGGGGGGTTGGAGGTGAGGAAAGAATAAATGGGAAGCTCTGTGATGGGTTGGGTGGAAGGCAGGAATGATTAAATAACAGAAGGGATGATGGTGTAAGGCAAAGGGGTCTGGTATTAAGATAAAGGGAGAAACAAAAGATACAAAATAAAACCTGAAAATACATACCCAGCAGATCAGGCAGCATCTGTAGGGTAACAGAATTAATGGTTCAGATCACTAACCTTTCATGAGAACAAAAGTTCAGGAACATTGACATTGCCTGGTTATGATCTGAAATTGTTTAGCTGAGTTAGGAAGACTTTTTCTGCTTGTGTTCTCTGCCCGAAGGCAGGTCCGGCGACTGCCACCACAGGTTGGGCAAGGAAGCAGGTTCTGAATGCTCCTCAAGTAGAGCAGGGATCAAACCGTGAGCTGCTGGCAGCAATCTCTTCAATGCATTTTCATGTAAACAAATAAAAGCAAAAGAACAAATAACATTATAAACAACCAACACCCACTCCACCCCCCCAGCTCCCCTAATACCGTCCATGTCTCCCATTTTAACCCCCTTGCCCCTCTCTCACTTACCCCCCATCCCCCAGACCCCTCAAACCTCCTTAAAGAATTCAGTAAACAGCTTCCACCTCCGAGCCAACCCATCCACCGACCCTCTCAAGACGATTTGACCTTCTCAAGCCTCAGAAATTCCACCAGGTTGCTTACCCACACCCCCGTTTCGGTGGCTCCAAATCCTGCCACCCGAGCAAGATCCGTCTCCAGGCTATCAAGGAGGCAAAGGATAAAACATTGGCCCCTCTCACTTCCTGGACTCCCGGATCTTCACAAACCCCGTTTGGTCTTTGCCTCGCCTATCACCACTGGGACGCAGTCCTCGATTCGTGAGGCCAACCCCGTCACCAACAACTCGGTGTCTACATTCAGTAACGATATCGGGCGGTACGACCCACATTTGTCTGGATCCTTGTCCTTTTTCAGTATCCGGGAGATGGAAGCCTGCGACAATGGAGGGAGGAGTTCCCCTCCCTTCGCCCTTGCTTCTTCATATGCCCTCACCAGCAGTGGCCCCAAACCTTTTATAGAACATAGAACTCCACCGGGAACCAATCCCCCCCCCACCCCCCCGCCAAGCCACATGCAAATCCACCCAGTGCGACACGTGGTCGGTAAACACGATCAGCGAATGCTCCGGTCGACCACCCCCACCTGCAACGCTTTGACATAACTCGAAGAAATCGATCCGGGAGTACAGCCGGTGCCCATTGGGGAAGTATGAAAATTCCTTCGCCCTCGGCCTCCTAAACCTCCACAGGTCCAGCACTGCCCCCCCCCCCCCCAACACACGCACGTGCTCCATGAACCCCCCCCCCCCCAGCCATAGTCAACCAGTGCGTGTCCAAGTCAGGAATCTTCCCGAACACCCACCTTATAAAATCAATATCATCCCAATTTGGGGCATAAACGTTTACCAAAACCACCAGCATCCCCTCCAGCTTTCCACGAACCATCACACATGCTCCCCACCTTGAACGCCACCCGCTTATTCACCAACACCAACACCCCCCTCGTTTTCATGTCCAGTCCCAAGTGGAACACCTGCTCCACCCACCCTTTATTCAACCTTGTCTGGTCCCCCATCTTCAGGTGTGTCTCCTGCAAAAAGGCCACGTCCACCTTCAGATTCCTCAGGTGCGCGAACACACGTGACTGTTCGACGGTCCATTCAGCCCCTCACATTCCACATGACCAGTCTGGTCGGGGGGGCTCCCCGCCCCCTTCCCCTGCCGATCAGCCATATCCCTTTTTGGGCCAGCCCCTGGCCCGCGTCACGTGATCCTCTAGGCCACTCCACGGATGTCCACCGACATCGATCCTTTACCAACTGTGTCACGTCAACCACACCGTTGTCAGCAACATTCCCACACCTCCCTCCTTCCTGAACAAAACACCAACCCTGTTTTCCTCACCCCCACGCCTGCCTCCTGACAACCCCCTACTTCACTCCCGTTAACTAGCCCACCCAGCTGGCCTCTGCTCCCGCCCCCAGCCACACTACCCTAAAGTGTAACAAAAGGTGCACTCACCCTCGATGTTCCCCATGAAAAATCTGCTCTTCAGTAAACCCACCATCAAAATACTTTTTTTTTAGACTTTTAAAGAAACACACAAGTTCTTTCAAATTTCAATGTCATCACTCTCCTCCCAGCCCATTGTCCCTCATGAACTCCATCGCCTCTCTGGCGTCCTAAAATAATACTCTCGCTTCTGGAAAGTCATCCACAAGTCTAGGTACGATACTCCAAACTTCACCCCGCTTTTAAAGAGGGAAGCCTTGAACTGGTTGAACCCAGCCCTCCTCTTCGGCAGTTCTACTTCCAGGTCCTGATACATCCACAGCTTGTTCCCTTCCCAGGTCCATTTCCTGGTCTGCCTCTCCCATCAGAGAGTCTTCTCCTTGTCCAGAAAGCGGCGCAACCGCATCAGTATTGCCCTCGGCGGCTCCAACCGCCTGCGGCCTCATCAGAGCCCTGTGTGTTCGGTCGACCCCCAGGGACCGGTCAAAGGCCCCCTCCCCTATCAGCTTGTCCAGAATCTTGTCCACGTACACGCCAGCCTCCTTCGGACATCCCCAGTTTCTTAAGGTTTTGTCTTCTGAGCGATTCTCCAGATCCTCCACCTTCTCCTTCAGCCTCTTTTGGATCTTCCGCATCACTCCCTTCTCAGCCATCGACGAGGTGAACTGCTCCTCGTGCTCCCCACCGCCTCCTCCACTTTCTGGATCGCCTGGCCCTGAGACTCCACAGCCTCTGTTCCATTCTCTCGAACCCCGACTTAATCGGCTCCACCACCTTGGCTCGGTCTTCCAGGCCTCTTTCCTCTGCTGGCAGAACTAAGGAACTCTATCAACTGTTCCATTGACCACTGGGCAGGAAGACCAGCCGCCTTGCCCTCTGCCATCTTATCCTATGGCGCACCATGAGCACTCTCCTATTCCAGCAGCTCTTTCCTTCTAGCCCCACTCCTGGTCAATGCATCCATCCACCAGCTGCACCAGAGGAGTAAAACCTTCCCCAGGCACTCCTGCACCTCTTGCACTCAAATGCTTCGCCCTTTGGGCGGTGAAAAAACTGAAAAAAATCCACCTTGAGCGGGGCCATTCCATGGCCGCCACCGGAAGTCTCGGAATTGAACCTACGTTATTGGCATTATTCTGAATCAGTCATCCCTCTCTTTAGGAAGGCTAATATCTCAATCAAAAGATGAGGTGGTGTTTCTCAAGATTTTGTTTAATTTCTTTAGAACAGTGTATGGTGCCAAGGTCAGGGAGGCCAAAGTAGGATGAGGACAGAGAATTAAAATGACAGGCAACTAGAAGCTCACGGATGAGACTGCATTGTGACCAACAAATATGGTATACTAATTAAATTGAAGAAGAACAATGAGGTCATTATTTCACCTGAACAGTGACCCGGAGCCGGAATCGAACGCAGGTCCTCGGTACTGTGAGGTAGCAGTGCTAACCACTGCGCCACCATGCTGCCAAAAAATCCAGATGTGCCACTGCATAGCGGCCGAATACTTATTTTTTTGGTCCGAGTGTAAATAGCAGACGATGGCTCCGATCCATGCAAAATCTGTTTAAAATCTGTTTGTAAAACGTTAGTACACTTAGATGTGCAGGTAGATTGGATTCAGAATTTTTCAAACCATGTCAACTTTGATTTTCTTGTAGATTAGATCAAGTATAGCAACAACAAAAACTGCAGATTGAACTTGCGTTGATTCATCTTTATATTCCTGAAAAAAGTATTTTATGTTGGTTCCCCTAGTAGTTTGAGAAGTAAAAAAGAATGTCAATGTCGCCACCACAGTCCCAGAGGACCATAAGCTGCTCTTCCTTTTGAGAGCTGACTGTTGATGTTTACCTGAGGGTCACCACCCTTCAGGCAAGTGGCTAGGTTGAGAAGGTCGGTACGGGAATTGATATTGGTATTGCTCCCCATCACGTACCAGCCGTCCAACAAACATGCTGGAAATATGTCCAGGATGGTCAGATTTTGCTCGTGGCATTCCTGCTAGAGTAGTGCATTCCAAGTGGCCCCTTAGTTTCTTCCACTGGAAGCAAGTATCTTAAATCACTGGCCATTTGTTAGAATTTCTATAAGGATTGTGTACTCTGAAATGAGAGCTGAGACAAATGCAGCATAGGAGTAGAATTTTAGATCTTACATCCAATAACGATTGTGTGTCTGCAGGCAGATAACCAGACATCATTAACAAAAATACTCATCTGACTGTAATCTTCATTCTGGGCAGATTCTTATTTATTACAGAATAAATAATTAATGTTGGCTCCCCTGAAGGTGCAGGCAGTTAAACATTTAGTTCTTGAGATGTACAGACAAGGGCAATGTGAATTACTAAAGCTTGTATTCACTGGAGTTTAGAAGAATATGAGGCAACTTAATTGAAACTTTTAAGATCCTAAGGGGTGTTGACAGGGTGGATGTGGCGAGGATGTTTCTTCTTGTGGGAGAATCTAGAACTGGGAGTCACTGTTTTAAAAATAAGGGGTTGGTCGTGTTAGACAGATCATTTTTTTTTCTCTTGAGAGCAGTGAGTCTTTGGAAATCTCTTCCTTAAACGTAAGTGGAAATAGAGGGCTGGATTCCCTGTTTTTCAGGCTAGGTTTTACGACGGCACAATCGGCGCCAAACCCTGACTGATCCTGAAAGCGGTGATTTGCGAGCAGCGTGCTGAGTAAAACAACCGGGTAGGATATAAACGCCTGGAGAATGGCGGACCCGACCTGCCAAATAGTACCTCCTCGACCACCCCCCACCAGTCCTCGCGGAAGCCCCCCCCCCCCCCCACCCTGTCCAGCAGCACGGCTCCCGGCCAACTGTGACCGCTGAGACCACACATCCCCCGCGTGGTCGGGAATTCGGCCCATCAGGGGAGGGCCTTCAAGTGATGTGCCAACGTCATTCCAATGGCGTGCAGCACGCAACGCGATGACACCGTTTCAGAGGGTGATGAGGATGGAAACCCCGCGTCAAACAGGCACTGCCCCCGACTTGGGCGTCAGAAGAGATTCTGCGCTCAATTTCCGATTATGATATCGGCGTCAGGGAATGATGAATCCCGCCCAGAGTCTGAATATTTTTAGAACTAGATAGATTCTTGATTAACAAAGGGGTGAAAGGTTATAAACAGATCAGCCACAATTTTATTGAATGATGCAGCAGGTTCAAAGGGCTGGATGGCCTGCTCCTGCTCCTTGTTTGTATGTATATTGCAGGGAAACATGTGGACATCTTTTAAGGACAGATTTGGAATCAGCTGTGATGCTTACTGTCATAAAATAGCCTGCTAATACTTGATGTCTAACCTCACAAAGAAATAATAACTACTTGGATCAATGAGTGAAAATGTTTTATTGTAAAGTCAATTTTGCTTCATTGGTTTCAGCTGTTTTTCCATTCTACAATCATTTATGCATGTTTCCTTCTGGGCTGAGACAAAGAATACCAAAAAATTAAAGGAACATCTTGTCTTGGTATTTCAGCAGGTAAACATAGCCCTCCCTAATGTGTCATTGGGCTCTGCATGCTGGGAAGGTTGGGTTTGATCCCTGATCGGGGCAGCACAGTGGCACTGTGCTGCTTCACGGCGTCGAGGACCCGGGGTTCGATCTTGGCCCAGGTCACTGTGCATGTGGAGTTTGCACATTCTCCCTGTGTCTGCGTGGGCCTCACGCCCACAACCCAAAAGGATGTGCAGGTTAGGTGGATTGGCCATGCTAAATTGCCCCTTAATTGGAAAAAAAAAGGAATTGGGTATTCTAATTTTTATTTTTTTTTAAAGGTTTTGATCCCTGATCAATGTTTGAGTTAGCTGAACTCAATTTGGGTAGAAACAGAGGGACACTGTACGTGATTTCACTGCCTTTCAGCTGGGGGGAAATTAATCAGTGTCTCAGACCTGAGCACTGGAAAGGCATGTTTCTGTGTTGACTAGTTTGAAGACTACATTGTGTTAAGCTGTGATTTCCCCCATGGGGAGAGCCGAGTGACACTCACTATTAAAGCTCATCGAGAGGGAAAGTAAACTGAACAAAAACAATTTGTCAAACTAAAATGTTTCATGGTTTCCTCATTGGTAGTTTATAGATTTATTTATTGAAGCTAAGTTGTTAATATTCTGCACTGTTACAAAAGCAACTTCGGATTTCTTTCCTATGAATTTATTATGCAGAAGCAAAGTACAGATTTTTATAACGGACTAACTTTAAAATGACATCAAATAATTAGTTCTGCCTATGCAAATAACTTCTTTTATTCACTAGGGCAGATAGTTACAGGAGATGATGCTAAGGCTTGTACCCCTGTCAAGACTATTACTGAGCTCCCAGGTAACAATCGCTGTAGTAACTCGCTTTTTAGCTGGCTGTTGTAGTGGCATTTGCTCGTGCTCATTGAAGCATTTTGTGGTTTGTTTCAATGTGCTCATTACGTCACATTCATTTCTAGTTGCTGTGATCCATTGTCAAGTTCTCGCCACTGTGGGGCAGTGTTATTCAAATAATTAATGAATTTCATGAACCTTATTGTGCTTGTTTGCATGTTTAACTCGCAAATTAAATCCCAAGTGCAAGTTTTCCCTTCTGATTTTATAAACCAATGCACAATAATGTATTTCTTAAAGAAGTGTAACTACAGTACTATATGTGTATGTGAATAGATTATTAAAGATTATTATTATGTGCCAGAAAGTGGGAGAATTATTGCAATGATGCTGCAAGTGGGGAATTAATGCTTATTTGAATACTTTAACATCAGTTTTACCTGCATATGTGAATATGAGCATATAATGATTGCGCATTCACATCGACATGATCAAAAGTCATAATTGTCACCCTCAAGTCAAGTGGATAACAAGCTATATGTATAACATAATGTTAGTGTGTTATCACATACTTCATTATTCTGTGGCCTGTTTGGTGATGCAGAACAAGGCTAGCAGCTGGGGTTCAATTCCTGTATTGGCTAAGGTTATTCATGAAGGTCCCGCCTTCTCAACCTTGCCCCTCGCCTGAGATTTAGTGATCCTCAGGTTAAATCACCATCAGTCAGCCCTATGGTCATCTGGAACTATGACAACTTACCTTACCTTATTTCTGCACTGTAAATTCTATGATTTCATTATTCCAAAAGGACATACTAGAAATGGCTCTAGGTGTACCATTTGCATGGAAAAAAATTATTTTCTTGTTAAAATTACCACAAATCAAGGGCCAGAATTGGGCAGCGACAGCACCACTCATCAGCCGGGAAGCTGGGCAACCACGCACCACTGACCCAGCAAACCATGACCAGGTTTTATAGCTGGCAGGCAGCAAATTGCCGAAAATCATGACTTGTGTCCATCTAAATCAGGATGTCCTCCCTTCAAGAGCTGCCGGCCAATCAAAGGGCCAGCAGCTCCACCAGCAGCTGTGACCATTGCTCGGACTTTAGCAATCTTATACCAAGGGCAATGGAGAAAGCCTCAGAGTCGGCACTTGCTGGGGCGAATCAGGCAGGTCCCAGTGAGAGGAGGGAGTGTTGATTGCGAGGGCAGGAGGGGGTCCCCCAGCGGGCGCGGCCCTTGCTACATGGGTGGGGTGGCCCTCCGTGAGCCACAGATTACCCAGTCAGTTGGAACCCCCCACCCCTCCCCACCCTCCAAAACCCACAAGGACTCTGCCAAGCTTTATTGGACAGTCTTCTCCACATGGCAAGATAATCATCCCCCATGAGTGAAGTACCAGTAGCAGAAGAAAGAGTGTAGGCCGCTTAAGATCGAAGGGTCGATGGGCTACCCTTCCCTACCACTGGTAAAATGCCAGCTGCGATAGAAAAAGATGGACAGCATCTCTCATCATCCCATCTGAGTTTAGTGTTTGCCCTTCTGGAATATTGGACTGCTAAAACTCAGCTAAGCTTATGTTACCAGAGCCCATTCCCCACCATCTTATTTAACCCCCTTCCAACACAGGCCAGTCTTGCTGCTTTTTTTCCTGCTTATGTTCCTAGGACTCGCCTATCCTCAGTTCCACATGTAGGCTGAGTGTATTCTTAAATACTGAAGCACTACTTGGGTTTGATGAAGTGAACTTAACAAAAGAACACAGAATTAAAATTGTAAATTGAATGGAGGTCAGAAATGTTGAAATCTATGAACAATTCACAGGCAAACTTCAACTCCAAATCAATGTTTTTAAAATATTCATGTGATACATCCTACGTCGGGGGGGTTTAAACTAATTCAGCAGGGGGATGGGAACCTAAATTGTAGTCCCAGTGTACAGGATGTTGAGAGTAGTGAGGTCAGGGATAGGGTTAAAAGTTTGAAAGAGGGCACCGGCAAGCAAGACGTTGGTTTGAAGTGTGTCTACTTCAACGCCAGGAGCATCCGGAATAAGGTGGGTGAGCTTGCAGCATGGGTTGGTACCTGGGATCTCGATGTTGTGGCGATTTCGGAGACATGGGTAGAGCAGGGACAGGAATGGTTGTTGCAGGTTCCAGGATTTAGATGTTTCTGTAAGAACAGAGAAGATCTTTTTTTAAAAAATAAATTTAGAGTACCCAATTATTTTTTTCCAATTAAGGGGCAATTTAGCATGGCCAATCCACCTACTCTGCACATCTTTGGGTTGTGGGGGCGAAACCCACGCAAACACGGGGAGAATGTGCAAACTCCACACAGACAGTGACCCAGAGCCGGGATCGAACCTGGGACCTCGGCGCCATGAGGCAACAGGGCTAACCCACTGCGCCACCGTGCTGCCCTAGAACAGAGAAGATGGTAAAAGAGGGAGGTGTGTGGCATCGTTAATCAAGGAAAGTATTACGGCGGTAGAAAGGACGTTTGAGGACTCGTCTACAGAGGTAGTATGGGCCGAGGTTAGGAACAGGAGAGGAGAGGTCACCCTGTTGGGAGTTGTCTATAGACCTCCGAATAGTTCCAGAGATAGAACATAGAATAGAACAGTACAGCACAGAACAGGCCCTTCGGCCCTCGATGTTGTGCCGAGCAATGATCACCCTACTTAAACCCACGTAACCCGTATACCCGTAACCCAACAATCCCCCCATTAACCTTACACTATAGGCAATTTAGCATGGCCAATCCACCTAACCCGCACATCTTTGGACTGTGGGAGGAAACCGGAGCACCCGGAGGAAACCCACGCACACAGGGGGAGGACGTGCAGACTCCACACAGACAGTGACCCAGCCGGGAATCGAACCTGGGACCCTGGAGCTGTGAAGCATTGATGCTAACCACCATGCTACCGTGAGGCCCATGTAGAGGAAAGGATTGCAAAGATGATTCTCGACAGGAGCGAGAGTAACAGGGTAGTTGTTATGGGGGACTTTAACTTTCCAAATATTGACTGGAAATACTATAGTTCGAGTACTATAGATGGGTCAGTTTTTGTGCAGTGTGTGCAGGAGGGTTTTCTGACACAGTATGTAGACAGGCCAACAAGGGGCGAGGCCACATTGGATTTGGTACTGGGTAATGAACCCGGCCAGGTGTTAGATTTAGATGTAGGTGAGCACTTTGGTGATAGTGATCACAATTCGGTTATGTTTACTTTAGCAATGGGCAGGGATAGGTATATACCGCAAGGCAAGAATTATAGCTGGGGGAAAGGCAATTATGCTATTCGGCAAGATTTAGGATGTATAGGATGGGGAAGGAAACTGCAGGGGACGGGTACAATCGAAATGTGGAGCTTTTTCAAGGAACAGCTACTGCGTGTCCTTGATAAGTATGTACCTGTCAGGCAGGGAGGAAGTTGTCGAGCAAGGGAACCATGGTTTACTAAGGAAGTTGAAGCACTTGTCAAGAGGAAGAAGAAGGCTTATGTTAGGATGAGACATGAAGGCTCAGTTAGGGCACTTGAGTGTTACAAGTTAGCCAGGAAGGACCTAAAGGGAGAGTTAAGAAGAGCGAGGAGAGGACACGAAAAGTCGTTGGCGGATAGGATCAAGGAAAACCCTAAGGCAGGGGTGGGCAAACTACGGCCCGCGGGCCTCATGCGGCCCGCCAAAGGTCTTTATGTGGCCCACCAAGATCAAGTCATAAAAAAAAAATTTTTTTTTTTTAATTTTTTATTTTTTTATTTTTTAATTTTAAGGGTAATGGGGGGGCTGTTGGGTTACTGGTATAGGGTGGATACGTTGACTTGAGTAGGGTGACCATTGCTCGGCACAACATGTGTTTCATGTGAAGTTTCTACTTTAAAATATTAATTAATAAAAATTAATTGCTTTTTTTTCTTTAAACTGAGTTACTTTGTTTTTCAAATAAATGTGTTTCATGTAAAGTTTCTACTTTAAAATATTAATTAATAAAAATTAATTGCTTTTTTTTTCTTTAAAAACCTTTTATTTTGGCTATTTTAAATATTAATTATTTTACTTAATATACTATGCGGCCCTTTGTGAATTGTGAATTTCTGAATGTGGCCCTTGCACGGAAAGGTTTGCCCACCCCTGCCCTAAGGCTTTCTATAGGTATATCAGGAACAAAAGAATGAATAGAGTAAGATTAGGGCCAATCAAGGATAGTAGTGGAAAGTTGTGTGTGGAATCAGAGGAGATAGGGGAAGCGTTAAATGGATATTTTTCGTCAGTGTTTACACTGGAGAAAGACAATGTTGTCGAGGAGAATACTCAGGTTCAGTCGACCAGGCTAGATGGAATTGAGGTTCACAAGGAGGAGGTGTTAGCAATTTTGGAAAATGTAAAAATAGATAAGTCCCCTGGGCCAGATGGGATTTATCCTTGGATTCTCTGGGAAGCCAGGGAGGAGATTGCAGAGGCTTTGTCCTTGATCTTTATGTCGTCTTTGTCGACAGGAATAGTACCGGAAGACTGGAGGATAGCAAATGTTGTCCCCTTGTTCAAGAAGGGGAGTAGCGACAACCCTGGTAATTATAGACCTGTGAGCCTTACTTCGGTTGTGGGTAAAATGTTGGAAAAGGTTATAAGAGATAGGGTTTATAATCATCTTGAAAAGAACAAGTTGATTAGCGATACTCAACACGGTTTTGTGAAGGGTAGGTCATGCCTCACAAACCTTATTAAGTTTTTTGAGAAGGTGACCAAACAGGTGGATGAGGGTAAAGCAGTTGATGTGGTGTATATGGATTTCAGTAAGGCGTTTGATAAGGTTCCCCACGGTAGGCTATTGCAGAAAATAAGGAAGTATGGGATTGAAGGTGATTTAGCGGTTTGGATCAGTAATTGGCTAGCTGAAAGAAGACAGAGGGTGGTGGTTGATGGCAAATGTTCACCCTGGAGTTCAGTTACTAGTGGTGTACCGCAAGGATCTGTTTTGGGGCCACTGCTGTTTGTCATTTTTATAAATGACCTGGAAGAGGGTGTAGAAGGATGGGTTAGTAAATTTGCAGATGACACGAAGGTCGGTGGAGTTGTGGATAGTGCTGAAGGATGTTATAGGATACAGAGGGACATAGATAAGCTGCAGAGCTGGGCTGAGAGGTGGCAGATGGAGTTTAATGCGGAAAAGTGTGAGGTGGTTCACTTTGGGTGGAGTAACAGGAATGCAGAGTACTGGGCTAATGGCAAGATTCTTGTTAGTGTAGATGAACAGAGAGATCTCGGCATCCAGGTACATAAATCCCTGAAAGTTGCCACCCAGGTTAATAGGGCTGTTAAGAAGGCATGTGGTGTGCTAGCCTTTATCAGCAGGGGGATTGAGTTTCGCAGCCACAAGGTCATGCTGCAGCTGTACATAACTCTGGTGCGGCCGCTCCTGGAGTACTGCGTGCAGTTCTGGTCACCACATTATAGGAAGGATGTGGAAGCTTTGGAAAGGGTTCAGAGGAGATTTACTAGGATGTTGGCTGGTATGGAGGGAAGGTCTTACGAGGAAAGGCTCAGGGACTTGAGGTTGTTTTCGTTAGAGAGGAGAAGGCTGAGAGGTGACTTAATAGAGACATATAAGATAGTCAGAGGGTTAGATAGGGTGGACAGTGAGAGCCTCTTTCCTCGGATGGTGATGACCAACACGAGGGGACATAGCTTTAAATTAAGGGGTGGTAGATATAGGACAGATGTCAGAGGCAGTTTCTTTACTCAGAGAGTAGTAGGGGTGTGGAACGCCCTGCCTGCAACAGTAGTAGACTCGCCAACTTTAAGGGCATTTAAGTGGTCACTGGATAGACATATGGATGAAAATGGAATAGTGTAGGTCAGATAGACTTCAGATGGTTTCACAGGTCGGCGCAACATTGAGGGCCGAAGGGCCCGTACTGCGCTGTAATGTTCTATGTTCTAATCCCTTTGAACAAATGCAATTTGACCTTATTTCATAGTTTGCTGCTGTTTCCCTTTGCAGTGCTGCTTGCTCACCTCTTGTTCTTTGTTTAAAATAAACCTAGTACTTCTGCATTCATGTTTTTAATATTGGTGAGTCCCATTCTTTTGAAAACTCTGCATATACAAGAGAGCATACTTTTCAACCCCAAATAATGCATGTGACTGTTGAGGCCACTTATCGGAGACATAAGTTAAAAACCGTCATATTGAGTTGTCAAAAGATTCAGATGTGAGCAGCAGCTAACGTGTTGGCTGTCACTATTTCATTTATCTGGTGATTAAATGAAAGGTACCTGCCAATCAACAGCACACAGTGAAATCTGATTGGGCGGAATTATCCTTCCTCCCAGCCAAGTGTTTCTCAGCGGCGAGAGGCAGCGTGCCATTCACAGGTGATGGGATTCGCTGCTCCCTGTAAATAGGAATTCCCTTTGAAGCCACCCCATGCCGCCAGGAAACCCACAGGCAGGGGTGCACTGCCGGCGGGTCTAGAGATTCCCGCTGCCAACGAAACTGCAATTATTACTTGCATCAGCCCATGCATTGACTTATAAGGTTAGTAAGACGTGCATTTCTGAGATGAAAAATAATAATAATCTTTATTAGTGTCACAAGCAGCTTTACATTAACACAGCAATGAAGTTACTGTGAAAATCCCCTAGTCGCCACACTCCGGCGCTTGTTCGGGTACACAGAGGGAGAATTCAGACTGTCCAATTCACCTAACAAGCACGTCTTTCGGGTCTTGTGGGAGGAAACCAGAGTACCGGGAGGAAATCCACACAGACACGAAGAGCATGCAGACTCCTCACAGACAGTGACCCAAGTTTAGCAGAAAATGGGAGTCAATTTATACAATGAGGTTAGGCCTAAATATGATTTTTGGTGCAATAAATGGTATCATCTTGTACGCCAAGTCGACTTATATGTCTTGATCTATGGTACTTAAGTTGTAAAGTACAAAAATAAATAACAGTAAGAATTAGCATTTTTATGGAGATTTTCACATTCTAAATACGCCCTAAAATAATTTAAAACCAGTGAATTTCTTTCAAAATCTATTCATTGCTATTTTGTCACCAAATGCAGATGTTAATTTGCATATCACAAAATTCCACAATTGTAAATGAGATAATTGACGAGTTAATCAGGGCAAGGTCACACTGATTACAAAATAGTATGCAAATCTAATGGTATATCCCTTAAATGGGGGTTAAATTGGCTAGTTCCTGAAAATTGGTGGAAGGGCTGTGACTCGTGATTAAACTGCAGCCATTGATTGAAATGCAGTGAGAACATCAACTTCATACCACCAGACATTCTAACTATTTCTGCTCATAGTCAGCATTAACTGTGCTATCCATCAATTACATGCATCAGTAGAGGGCCCAAAAATCATAATTCAGGGGCCAACTCTGCTTAAATGCAGCCTGTACCTCTTAAAGTGAAAGTGCATTTGCACGAGAGCAGGTGGTGGGAATTGTGCAGGAAGTGAATCTGTTGTGGAAAACAATGCCACAAGAAGCTCAATGACGTCACACAAGTGGTCAAGGTAAGTAGATACACCTTGGATATCTTATTGCTCTTTCCTAGCAGCTGCACTACTAACCTCAGGAGCTGCTCAATTGACTACAGTTCCCATCACTCACCTACCAACAAACTCTGTCAATTATTACTCACACCTAGCATTCATATGCTGCACCTTACCATCACACGCTTTGCAATGCTGCAAGCCTAACATGGACATCCCACAGCGTTGTGTTCCATGGTTCCCCCGATGAAGAAGACACAGACAGAACATGAATGTATTCAACCAGCACGATGATTTATTGTCCAACATGTGGGAATGTAACTAACAGATCTACGTACAAACAAAGTTCCTCGGGAGCCACTCTAAGTGCGAGTGCTCTACTACCAGCTGCCCCCCTAACCCGTCAGTCATGTGATGCCTCTCTGGTATCATACACTGGCAGGAGGTCATACCTGTGATTACATAGATTGATACATGGCTTTATACATTTGTACAGTTGTATATAGATATGCATGTACGCATATCAACCACACACAGCAGCGCAAGAACACCAACAAGAGAATGATGATGAGGACACAGTACCATTATTTGATTTCACACTCCCAGTCACCAGCTCTGATTCTGACACTGCACGTATCATAGAGGATACATTAGAGGTCGGATCTGCACGTGGTAAGACACAGTGCAAGTGTGCTGCAGCTAGAGAAGGGAACAAGGATAACAAAGGTGTCAGCTTTCCCAGAGGGTGAGGTCAGAAGTGATTTCCACTGCATAGGACTCAGACGAGTACTCACTTTGATGGGGAAGCCTATAGAAAAATGGTAAGTATTGTGTAATACTTGGTGCAGTGGCAAGTCTGCATTCACTGTCAAGATGTATTAACAAATTGAGAACTAATTTGGCACAGGGCTTTGTGCAAAAGTGTATAACATCAATTGCAGCACAAGCAGCAACCACCCAACATCTGTGTGCTGAGTGGGAACTCAGATTGTTGTCTTACAATGTCACCATGATGCTATCATGACTGTGGATTAGGCCCTCCAATAAGTTATTTGGAATGCTCAGCCTCCTCCCCAGTCGGGTGGCAATGGCTGTGTGGAGCATGAGTGAACCTGCTGTCCACACCCAGACTGACAATATTCATCCTTCCACACCTGCTAATCCTCCAGTATCCTTGCTGCTGTCAACTCAGACGCCTGCTACCTATGCTGAGGTGAAGCAGTCCGCAGGGCTGTTTAAAGTAATCCCCCAAGACTGTTTACAGTCTCTTCCACTGAAAGTCAGCAGTCTTCCACCATCTGGGGTAGGAACCTTGTAGGAACATGAGGACAGATGGGGGCACACAGAATACTCCTCCTAGTTCTTATTTTCGTATGGAGTGCAGGCAGCAGAAGCATTGCTTCAGCACAGCAGAGGAAGGAGCTATCATATTTCATGTGATAGCTTGGCTTTCATTGGATGCTTGCTAAGCTCATGTCCAGGGGTTGCACACCGGGAACTCTTGTGGCCAGAGGATAACCCTTGTCACCAGTAAACACCCTTTGGTTTGCCATCTTTGCATAGAGAGCCTCCTTCCAGCAACTGTGAGATGTTGCAAAATCTCAGCTCCAGCCTGGAAGGAGTCAGGCACTCCTAAATTTATGTAAAAATTAGTTACCACTACTACCTTCACAGCCATTGATAACATAGTCCTTTCCCTGCTCTATGATTGCAGTTGCGCCTGATGCAGATGGCAAAATTCTTGTGGCGTGGCCTCTGTACATTCTACCAATCATGCTGTATTTTAAGGGGAATATCTGTTAGTGCATCCAGAATTTGGTCTGTGCAGAAGCTATTAAGTCACAAAACATATTTCAGATCTGACCAGACTACTCCTTGTAGATATTTTACAACTTGAAACAGCTTGAAAATGCACTAAACGCTGTGGGAAATAGAGCAACAGCCAGAAGAAAACAACTAACCTATAAGTGGTTTATGATTCCTTTGGATTGTGCTGGTGGGTTGGGGGTACAGGGTGGTGATTCTTCTCACTGATTCACATATCTTTAGCTATACAAGTTTATGAAAGGGTATTGACTGGGGTGAAGAGCTCTGAAATGGTGCCACTGGCATCAAATCAGTCTTGACCACTGGTGTCATGATCTGCCCACTCTGCATACTTCTAGTAGATGTTAGCTTTGCGCACACTATGATGGGCAAACCAGCTTGGAGTAACGAAGATAATGATGAAGATCTGTTCTAAAGTATTGACTGCAATATACCTCATCAGAAAGGTACAAATAAGCTCTGTAGCAAGGTTAAATGGATACCTGATGAGGATGAGAAGTTAAAGAATTTGGTAGGAAGGGACTGTGTCTTTTTTGCAGTTGGAACTGAGACCGTAGCTCATAACTGTAAAGCGATACTGGTTAAGTGCTTGTTCTGTGTTTGATTAATTGTTTGCTATTTTGATTGGGCAAAACGTCTTTTGTGATATATTGTAAAATTATTTTTATACTGGGATTTGGAGTATAAGTAAACACCTTTGCGTGAAGGTGTCACTGTGTGCTTTGCCATTATCAATATAGATACAATTTTTAGCCCACCCTTGGGTCGACATTATCCTCACCCAAGCCTGGGTTATGACACACAGTAACATAGATTCATAGAATTTACAGTGCAGAAGGAGGCCATTCGGCCCATTGAGTCTGCACCGGCTCTTGGAAAGAGCACCCTACCCAAGGTCAACACCTCCACCCTATCCCATAACCCAGTAACCCCACCCAACACTAAGGGCAATTTTGGACACTAAGGGCAATTTTGGACACTAAGGGCAATTTATCATGGCCAATCCACCTAACCTGCACATCTTTGGACTGTGGGAGGAAACCGGAGCACCCGGAGGAAACCCACGCACACACTGGGGGGATGTGCAGACTCCACACAGACAGTGACCCAAGCCGGAATCGAACCTAGGACCCTGGAGCTGTGAAGCAATTGTGCTATCCACAATGCTACCGTGCTGTCCAACATTAAATTAAATCACTTAAAACTATACCTTATTTCTAATGTTTATGATGGAGCTGTATAAAACACTTATTAGGACACAGCTTTGAGTACTGTGTGCAGTTTTGGTTGCCACACTATATTAAGGATATGACTGCACTAGGTAAGGTGAAGGGGATTCACCAGGATGTTGCCTGGGTTAGAGCTTTCAGCTAAGAATGTAGGCTGTGATTGTTTTTCTTAAAGCAGAGAAGGCTGAGGGGGACATGATCAAGGCAGACAAAATTATGAGGGACATAGATTGAGAAGATAGGTAAGAACCCTTGGTAGAGGGGTCAATAACCAAGGGACATAGCTTTAATGTAGGGATAGGAGATTTAGAGGGGGTTTGAGAAAAAACCTTTTCACCCAAAGGGTGGTGGGAATCTGGAGTTCACTGCCTGTAAGGGTGGTAGAGCCGGAACCCTTGACATTTAAGAAGCATTCAGATGAGCATTTGAAATGCCATAGCATGCAACTACGGACCAAGTACTAGAAATAGAATTAGAATAGAGAGGTGCTTGATGGCTGGCGCAGAAACAATAGCCCTCTTCTTGTGCTGTAAAAGTCTGTGACTCTACCCTATCTGAATTTGAGACTCCTGTTGCATATATTTAAAATATGTGAAAGATAAATGAATGAGACAGAGATTAAAATTATTTACTTCTAGTTTGGCTTTTCTCATTTCGTCCTTTCTCAAACTCTCCGAACATTATTTCTATCTGTGATTTAAAGTCTTTGGATATCTGATTTTAGTAATTAATCATATTACTTTGTAACCACAGACTAAACTACATGATGCCTTTCATGAAACAAACAGAATTAGGGCTAGGCTTTATACAGTGGGTGTACCACATAATGCAGATACCCTGAAAGTAAACCCCTGAGAGAAGAAATGGCATAGATTTTGTCTTCACCATCTGATGGCGTACACAGGCTACCCACATGTTATAGCACCCATCTGATCTGTCTCCCATAATGATTCTGCTCTTAACTGCCTTTGCATGTTTTGCTGTGTGAAAAGTATTACCAACATATGTTACTGTTATGAATGAAAGACAAACTATTCAAAGAATAAGAGGTTAAGAGATCATTCTTCTCATGTTCTTTTTTTGAACAAACTACAGATTTGTGTGTCGTGTTCTGCTTAGTTTTTCATTTCATTATTACATTCTAGATCATTAATGTTCCCATATTTGTAAAACATTTTTAATTTTGAAGAATTTGGCACTTTTAAAAAGTATTTTCTACTATATTGCATAAATTAAGAAGAATTGAACGTATGCATTTTCCAAATTTTGCGTGATCATTAGTTAAAAATATGCACATAGAGTATTAGAAATATTGCAAAGAACTTCTTGTGGTCCAAAGTTAAGTGCATCCCACTCTTCTCATTTCCCAGGAATTTGGAACATGAGATAACTTTCACTTTCAGAAATTGGCAGTAGCATTAGAAGTTTTGATGGGAATAGTCATACAACACTTTAGTATTGATTTTTATTTTGAACAGGACTAAAAGAACCATTGTTTTGAGCATAGGGCAGTTTGTTCACAGGATTTCTCTCAATTTAACTCGCTGTGCGTGAAATCACTTTCAGTTAGATTTGTGTAATTTTCATTCACAAATTAGCGTTGAGAAATTTTCATATTGATTTATATTCAATGAGCTCATCGTGATCATGTTTAAAGAAATAAAGATGTGTATTTTTCAAACACTTTTCAAAACCTCAAGAAAGCACCGTAAAGCCAATTAAGTATTTTACTTGAATTTTAGTTTCAATTGTAATGTTGAAAACATAGATTTGGAGAATGAGATGTACAATGGACGATGCATCTATAATAATCTATTCATTCTGGGAGTTAAGAATCTGATTCTTTTTTGGGGTTCAATTCCTTCTCACATATAAAATTGAATCTGAAATCCTTATTATTTGATATACTAGTGGACTGGCTATATGGATGGAGGGGAAATTGATGGCATTGTGGTATTGTCATTGGACTAGTAAGCCAGAGACCCAGAGTTCAAATCCCATCACTGCAGATGATGAAATTTGAATTCAATAAAAAAATCTAGAATTAAAAGTCTAATGATGACCATGAAATCATTGCCGATTGTCTTAAAAACCCATCTGGTTCACTAATGTCCTTTAGGGAAAGAAATCTTGACACCCTTACATGGTCTGGCCTACATATGACTCCAGCCCCACAGCAATGTTGTTGACTCTTAACTGCCCCTCAAGGCCAATTAAGAATGGGCAAGAAATGCTGGCCCAGCCTGCGACACTTGCGTCTCATGAACGAATAAAATATAATGGCACTAGGGAATTTATGTGTAGCAGATATAGTGAATCAGACATTTACTGGTACTCAAGGATATTGTAAGGATCCTTCCTGTTTGTTCCCTTATTTCTCCCCTTTATTTTGCAGTTATTATTTTTGATCCATGAATGATTAATGGACATGTCTTTAGAGGGTGGGGGCAAGTTAAAGTGGGAAGTTAGGAATAAGTTAATGGTTAACCAGTTATATTTGATGCCTAGTTCATATTAGTTCCTGAAATAAATAAACAATAATTGTGTTTAAACTTACAAACCTGGTGACTGTGATTATTGGGCAACCAAGGTCCAAAGTCTTTGGGTATTTTTATAAAAATTACTGATTAATTCATTTGTGTTGTGACTCCGGGGCAAGTGGGGCTGGAATTGCACAAGGAGTCCAGATATCAGAGATTGAATATTAACTAATTTGATGCACATTGAACCTTAATATATACTCATCCAATGACACTGCTATATTTTAATAATGGGAAAACCAGTGGAGGTAACAACTGGCAGTTAAAAGATACTAAATCTTCAATAAGGATCTAGCTTCAGAAATGTTTTAAAATTAATTCATGGCATGAGGTCGCCACTGGCTAGGCCAGCATTTATTGCCCATCGCTAGTTGCGCTTGAGATGGTGATGGTGTTAGGAAAACAATGGTAGTTTTAAATGAAGGTATAGTTTTAGGTGGGTTTAATTTTATGATTCTGTGGAAGGAAGGATAAAACCTATTGTTAGAATCATGCTGGACAGAGGTGTTTGTATGTGTGGGGGTTGGTTTAATTCAAATTGTGTTTTGTTGTGCTGAGAGAGGGTTATGGCGTGAAGAGTAAATACAGACTGTCAAAAGTAGCAGTTGTTGCTTAGCAACTGGGAGTCTTTTAAGGCAGAAAGACTTTTGAATTTAGTTTTTAGCTGAATTTGTTTGCAGTTGGAGACAGGACACCGGGAGTGAATATCTCTCAACTCTGCCAGGCAAAGGAAGGCAGCTCCAAAGAGGCAAACTTCCCAACGAACCAGATGCAACCCAGATGCAACCCAGATAACCAGGGAATTGGGACAGAAAGAATGTATTGAGAAGACTACAGTTAAGAGAACAGAGAGCAAGGTGCTGTTCAGAAGAGAATTCAAGGGAAAGCAGACAAAGCGTTATGAGAGAAAGAGACAGTTGCAGTAGCCAAATTAATTTACTTCAGAAGTAAATATAAAGTTTGATGATATTTCCATAGAGTCTGAGAATCAGTAGTTAAAGCAATTGTGAACAGTTGGTACAACAATCAAGACAAAGAAATCATTAAGGGGGAGTTGAAAATCACAGATGCTGGATTTTTTTGTTAAAAGTAGAATGGACATTTTATTTGAAAGAGTCATTTGGAAAGCCTGGACTGGGTTTTGGAATGCAAATTGCTGATGGAAGCATGGCTGTGAAAGAAGATTTCAAGGCGGGTTTTTGTCAATGACATTTGGAAACTAATGTGACAATCATTTGGAGAGATTTTGAGGAGAAATCCACAGACACAAACTTGGGTTCATGGCAAAATGTGTGTTTTGACCACAGCCAATCAGTGTTTAAGGGACTTGGTGTTACTGAGCCCATTGTAGCTTAAGATGTTCTAAGTAATCTGTATTAATCTTAAAACCTGTGTACATTTGTTAAGATAAGAAGGGAGTTAAGTAGTATTGTATAATAATGCTGAATAAATGTTTGTTTCTTGTTAAAACTAATTAGCGATTCTGTGACTCTGTTTCCATGCTTTCTGCACAAAAAGGAAAATCTAGTCTTTTGAGCAAGAGTTCCATTCTGGAATCTTCCCATCCAGTTATAACATTAACTAGTATCATAACACTGGTGAGCTGCCTTCTTGAACCACTGGGTGTACCTACAGTGCTGTTAGGGAGTGAATTCTAAGATTTTCACCTAGCAACGGTGACGGCCTAGGTTGATGTTGGGTGATCCATCTAGTTTCATTCCTTTTTATTTTTGTTGTAATAGTTATATACAACTGAGTGGATTGTTAGGCCTTTAAGAGGGAATTTAAGAGTCAACCACATTGCTGTGGGTCTGGAGTCACAGGTAGGGCAGGTAAGGCAGAATTCCTTCCCAAGTGAACAAGATGGGTTTTTACGACAATTAACAATGGTTTCATCATTAGACTTTTAATTCCAGGTATTTTATTGAATTTAGATTCCACCATCTGCAGTTCCCCCCCCCCCCCCCCAAAGGAATGCTAATATTTCCTTAAAACAAACCCTTCAATTGAAATGTGGAATTGAAGTAATCATTACCTTTAAAAAGATAATGGAATGAGTTGCAGGTGAGTTCATACCTTGGAATATTGTTCACAGTTATGAATCATTCAAATATATTCAGAAAATATTTATGGTACAGTAATCATTTTTCCCACTACACAGAACAGAAAGACCTTTGAAGCATAAACATGAAATCACTTTGGTAATTGTTATGTTCCTTTGAACTCTTTGTTTTAGGTCATGGTGCCACTCATGTTAGTTCCTCGCCAAGTACCGAGAGTTTGCCTGCTACAAAGGATAACACAGCATCACCTCCGTATTCTACTGCTAAAAAGGATTCATTCTTTAGTACAATCTCCCGTTCACGGTCACACAGCAAGACTATGGGCAGCCGAAAAGACATGGTGAGTCCCTTCAGCAATCGCCCGTGTTAAAAGGTGGATTTTTCAGATTGGGCTGTATTGCATTCGAGTTAAATGAATGTCAAGGGAAAGGCAAGGTCATGGAACCATGTACTTTTTATGTCCATTTTCATATTATTTAAATATAAAAATGTTGTTTGCTCAATTTAGGGGATAGTGACACAGCTTTCTCTCAGACATCTACTGGCACAGCACTGGATTATGTAATTATGCTGGGGTGATATGCCTTGTAATAATGTTAGCCTTCACTGTACATTATTTCTGATTGAACACCTGAGATCCGAAACTGTAATATAAACACATGCAAGATTAAACCCTTCCATCCAAATCCTTTGGACATGGCCAGGAAATATTTTTTTTTCATGTGAGTTGAAACCTTTCCGCCCAGCAGTAATTGACATTCTGGTTGTTAAATTTGACAGATAATCCTTAACTTTTTTCAAATCATTTGATGACAAAATTGGATTGATCTTTGGATCCGCAAGGTGTCAGTCTCTACTTTCTCATTAAAAAAAATTCTTCTGCATATTTATTGTTTAAATTTTCACTTCTAAAATGTAAAAGTAATAAAAAAGAGATTCTTAGTAAATGTAGCTTGGAATAGCAGATTGAGGCACTCTGAAAGAAAATTAAAAGGCAATTAATAAAAGTACTGGATCTGAAAAATAAAGAGAAAATGGGACTATCCAAACAGTGCTTGTTGCTCACAAGGATTGTAAGAGTTGAAGGAGATGCTTGATAAGTATGTGAGAAAGAAAGGAATAGAGGGTTATGCTGATAAAATTTGATGGGGGAAGATGGCTGGTAGGTCAAGTGCGGTGTAAACAACACCATAGACTGATTGGACAAAAGTTATCTGTTTCCGTGCCCTTTATCCACTGTAAATAGTGATTATTTTTTAATTCTGCTGTGCAATCTTTCAGCCCAAGACTGAATGTTGTGCAAGTCTTTCTGCATATGGACACAGACTACTTCAGTATTTGATGAGTTGCAAGTGGTGCTGTAAATTGTGCAATCATTAGCGAACATCCTACTTCTCACCGTATGATGGAGGGAAGGTCATTGACGAAGCAGCTGAAGAGGATTGGCCCCAGGATACAACTCTGAGGAACTCACGCAGCGATGTACTGGGACTGAGGTGATTGACCTTCAACCACAACCATCTTCTTTTGTGCCAGGCGTGACTGCAACCAGTGGAGAGTTTTCCCCCAGAGTCCCATTGACTCCAGTTTTGCTAGGGTTCCTTGGTGCGACACTCGGTCAAATTCTGTCTTGATGTCGAATCAGCCACTGTCATATCTCGCCTCTTGAGCTCAGCTCCTTTCTTCATGTTTTGACCAAGACTGTATTCAGTTCAAGAGCTGAGTGGCCCTGGTGAAACCCAATCGTGGCCTCAGAAAGCAGGTTATTGCTGAGTAAATATTGCTTGATAGTATCTTCAACACCTTCCATCTCTTTATGATTGCAAGCAAACTGATGCGGTGGGGGGGGGGGGGGGGGGGGGGGGGGGGGGGTTTGTTTTGGATATGTCTTGCTTTTTGTGGCTAGAGCAATCCTGGACAATTTTCCACACTGTTGAGTAGATGATAGTATTGTAGCTGTACTGGAACAGCTTGGCTAGGGGTACAGTCAATTCTGGACCACAAGTCTTCAGTATTATTGCTGGAATGGGCTCAGGGCCCATAGCCTTTGCAGTATCCAGTTTCTTCAGTCATTTCTTGATATCACATGGAGTGAATAAAATTGGCTAAAGACTGACATTTCTGATGCTGGAGACCTCGGAGGAAGCCCAGATGGATCATTCACTTGGCCCTTCTGGCTGAAGATTGTTAAGTGGAAGCCTTTGATGGTGTCCCCCATCATGCAAATGTGTATATTTATGAAACTGCCTCCTCATGTTGTTTAAATGTGTACCACCATTCATGACTGGACATGGCAAAGCTTAGATATGAACCATTGGTTGTGGGATCGCTTGGCTCTATCTGTAGCATACTACTTATGCTGCTTAGCATGCAAGTAATCCTGTGTTGCTTCACCAGGCTGACACCTCATTTTTAGGTATGCCTGGTGCAGATGCATCAATCCTTGACAGATCATGGCATGCACTTCTGCACTATTCATTGAACCAGTGTTGATCCACCTTCCTGATGGTAATGGTAGTGTAGAGCTTATGCTGGGTCATGAAGTTGCAGATTGTGGTTGAATGCAATTCTGCCACTGTTCATGACCCACAGCATCGTATGGATGCCCAGTTTTGAGTTGCTAGATCTGTTCAAAATCTATCCCATTTAACATGGTGGTCGTATCACACAGCACAATGGAGGGTATCCTCAATATGAAGATGAAATGAAATGAAAATCGCTTATTGTCACGAGTAGGCTTCAAATGAAGTTACTGTGAAAAGCCCCTAGTCACCACATTCCGGCGCCTGTTCGGGAAGGCTGTTACGGGAATCGAACCGTGCTGTTGGTCTGCTTTCAAAGCCAGCGATTTAGCCCTGTGATAAACAGCCCTATCTGTCAGGACTTCATCTCCACAAGGACAGTGCAGTGGTCACTCCTACCAATATTGTCATGGACAGATGTATCTGCAACATGTGGATTGGTGAGGATGAGTTTGAGGAGGTTTTTCCCCTCTTGTTGATTCCCTCACCACCTGCCAAAAAGCCAATCTAACAGCTATGTTGTTTCGGACTCAGCTAGTTCAGACAGATGTGGAGGAACTGAGCTACTCTTGGTGTTAGACATAAAAGTACTCCACCCAGAGTATTTCTGGTGCTAATGGAGGAAAGCTGATTCATCAGCTGGGTGGGTGGTAAGTGGTAACCAACAAGAGGGTTTCCTTGCCCATGTTTGACGTGATGCCATGAGACTTCATGGGGTCCAGAGTTGATGTTAAGGGCCCACAGGGAAACTCCCTCCTGATTTTTTTACCACTGTTCTGGTGGCTCTGACCTGCCAGCAGGACAGTAGATACCCAATAACAGCAGCTAAAAGCAAATCACTACAGATGCTGGAATATGAAACAGAAAATACTGGACAGTCATCTCAGCAAATCTGACAGCATCTGTGGAGAGAGAAGGGAGCTAACGCTTCGAGTCTGAATGGCTCTTTGTCAAAGCTTGGGATATACCCAAGAACGATGATGGTGGCGTCTGGAGCATTATCCGTAAAGTATCATTCTGTGAGTGTGACTATGTCAGGCTGTTGCTTGACTAGTCTGTGGGAAAGCTCCCTCACAGATAGCAAGGAGAACACTGTAGAGTTAACAGGCTGGGTGTGCCATTGTCACTCCAGATCTCCAGGGCGATGCTCAGGTGGCCGGTCCAGTTTCATTTGTGTGTAAGAACAAAATTGAACACTTGTACTTTGCCCTATACATGTGACTTAAAATGATGAGCTTTTTCATAAATTTGGATGTGCATTGATTTTGTATATTGATATTGTTGCTAAATAGTAGGAAATACAAGCAAATATTTCCAGATGAGTTTTAATTGTTTATTATTATATTCTAATTTGAATCTTCATTCCTGTTTATTCTTACACTAATTTATAAACCTATCCTTCAATGTATTTTTCTTCTTTACTTTACCATGAAGAAAGTTAGTTCTTTCTGTCCCTTTGTTGATATTTTCTTGTCAAATAGCTTTGGTTAACCCATAGAACTGTTAACTACTTAATATAAAAGCAGAAAATGCTAAAAAAAAATACTTGACGGTTCAGATTGTGGAAATATGGGACTGCGCTATTAAGTTAAACTATCATTTAATTTCCTTTCTCAGGTAACCACTGAAATAAAAAGGTGGGAATTTAGCGAAACATTTTCACATCGAACTAATGTGTGAATAGCAATGTGATTAACCTACTGAACAGTATTCTCATTATGTTAAAGTAAATAGTCACAATAGTGATCCTATAAATTCACACCTGTTTAAAAACACTTAATTAGGCTGTATTAACGTTTGGTCACTCCTGTTGTAATCTATGCATCACAATTGTGGTGGATTTCTTCTAAAATGTACAGATGTTTACAACACTGATGGTGACTGCTGCTATGTCTGCCCCAATTTGTTACTAGAGCAATGTAAAATAATCATGAAATCCAAATGGCTGTTTTTGTAAGGGGCAATGAAAGGAGTCCACACTGAGTTGCAGAGAAAACAAAAATCTTATTTAACACTTTAATTATTAATTACAGCTTCCATAGTTCCCTACTGAGTCTTCTCTAGTTAGTGCCTGTCTGACCGACTCTATATTTACAAAAGCACGTGAACTCTGTTAAGGGTTCCCTTCTTGGGGGTGCTCGTACTCGGCAAACTCCATGGGGTAGTGGATCATCCCCATGAGACCCGTGCGGGTTATAACACTGTTTTGATATAAATAGCGTGAGTTTAATCTCTATACCTCTCTATATCTGCATTTATTTTGATACAATTTGAATGTTAATTTTGCTAACTCAACATATCCTAGTCCTAGGACTGCATATTTTATAATTAAAGCATTTCTTATCAATTTAGGGCTAAATTATTGGATAACTAGAGGAAAGGACATTAGAAATTTGCCAAACCATGGGATGTCTACAACTTAGACATCGTTCATCCTCTCCATCCAAAAGAATATTCTATCAACCTCAAGGAAACTGAAAAATACAGAACCTACTCAATATTTTTCCCCGGTCAATAATCAGTATTTTTTCTGTTCGTTTGCAGCTGGAAAATAATTAATCCCAATTTTACGGTTTATCTTTAATTAACTTTAGACTCATCATGTAGCTTATTGCTTGATACTGATTGGTACTTTCTAAGTTAATTCAAGTGACTGCTTGTAAATTGACAGATTTCTTCAATGTTATTAGATTGTAGTTACTTTTTTTAATACAAAGGCAAAATACTACAGATGTTGGAAATCGCAAATGTAAACAGAAAATTCTGCAAATACTCAGCAAGACCAGGCAGCATCTGAGTTTCCATTTCAGGCTGGTGACCTTTCATCAGAACTGAAAAAAGCTACAGGTGTCACAGCTTTAAGCAAGTACAGGTGCAAAGAAAGCAGAGGGGAGGAAAGTTAAAAAAAGAAAGTCCTGTGATAGGATGGGAGATAGGAGTGATTAAATGAACAGAAGACATATTGCCATCATGGAAACACTGAAAACATGGGAGCAGTGGATACTGTCTGGCAATATTAAGCTTGGGGTTCAGTCCAAAGGGTTGTAAAGTGTCTAATGGAAAGATAATTCCACAAGCTTCTGTTTAGCTTTGTAAGAACAGTATAGAAGGTCATATAATTTATAGTGCAAGAGACTATTTGTTAGACGTTTAGCTGCTATTGTATAAAGAGTCAAAGGTTCTGCTCCTTTTCACAAACACCTTTATTTTACTTTAACAAACTCTGCACAAAACTCTCTCATCACATCACCTGACACAAAGGCCATCTGAAGTCCCTTTACATATCAGTGTCAATTATTGGATACTTAACATAAATTAGACAATTAATTGGAATGTCTCTTAACCCATTATTTAACAGTCTCCCCTTCCTTGGAGAAAAAAAATAATTAGGTGAAAACAAAATTGTGAGAAACTCAAAAGCACGCATGCAATTCCCCCCCCCCCCCCCTCTTTGTTTTTCATTTTTGGAAGAAAAATAAACAGTCACAGAAACACAGGTACCCTTCATTAATAATATCCAACGGTTTCTGTGAACTAGCCCCTCTTTTTGTAAAACAGTCTGACAATTGATAGCTACTGTCGACCCATTTAATTTTTGCTATTTCCCCTCTGTCCAACATCTGCTTCAAACCTGCAATGTCTATTCTTAACCTTTTTTCATTGACACTTTTTGTAGAGTGCACATTTTCCCACAGGGATTTATTGTCAATATTGGCATTCAATAGGTATATTACCCAAATCTCAAAATTTTTGTCAATATCTGAGATATATAAAAGGCCATAATCCACCGCCTCTACAAGGCTTAACGTCTCAGCAGCCAAAGTGCTTTTGACCACTCCTTATTTTCTTTGTTTCCCACACAAGAGGGCAACATTTACCATTGTTCCCCAAAAGGTAAATTCTAAAACCTACTGCGCTTGAAACCCCATCACATAAATTTGCATAGGGCGCATCACTATAAACTATGAGTTTCAAGTGCCTACGGTCACCTAAAACCGGGAACCTCAAAACACATGCCTGTATTTTTAGTTTGACCAACGCTTTATTTGCTCTTATTATGTCTTCCACTTTGGGATCATTCATTTTTGTACTCAGCTCTAAGACAGCAAAACTCACGTCCTGTCGAGTCTGTCTACCTAACCAATTCAGTTTCCCAATTAAATTTTGCAGTTGCTCTTTTTCCATCTTTGAAACCATTGGTCTTTTTGTGAAACCCGGCCACAACTAATTGCTATTGGGCTGATGCTTTCCAAATAAGATTGCTGACGTAAAGTTTCCCCTAACTTAGTCTGTCCGATTTCCAGTCCAATATATTTAAATGCAGCGGAAGCCTGAGTTCCAACCCTGAATTCTTTCCTCAAACCAGAGATTACAATAGCTTCAAAATCACGAGTCCCACCCCACAGAAAATCATTGACATGCATCATAAAGATACCATAAAGATTTCCTTTATAGTGCCATTAAAATATTCATGATGTGGAGATGCCGGCGTTGGACTGGGGTGAGCACAGTAAGAAGTCTTACAACACCAGGTTAAAGTCCAACAGGTTTGTTTCAAACACGAGCTTTCGGAGCACGGCTCCTTCTTCAGGTGAATGGAAAGGCTTGTTCCAGAAATGTTTATATAGACACAGTCAGAGATGCCCCGGAATGCGAGCACCTGCAGGCAATCAAATCATCAAAGATGCAGAGAGAGAGGTAACTCCAGGTTAAAGAGGTGTGAATTGTCCCAAGCCAGTTCAGTCGGTAGGCCTCTGCAAGTCCAGGCTTGTTGGTGGGGGCCGAATGTAATGCGACATGAATCCCAGATTAAAATATTCAACTGACAACAGCCTGACTTTAACAAAACTGACCTTACTGAAAAATGGCAGACTCTAGACGCATCATGTAATCCATATACACATTTGTTCAACTTCCAGAGTACCCCTTCTATGTTAGCTGCCTCTTTAGGAGGATGGAGAAAAATGTCCCTCTGGAGCTGATGCCCCTGCAAAAAGGCAGCTTTTATATCTGTACATTTGCATTCCCATGCCGTTGTTAATAATAGAGCCAAGAAGATGTTTAATATAACCTTTCCTGCCGAGGTGAATCTACCCTTAAATCCTGATCATCTTAGTTTTCTTCAAATCTCCTTGCCACAAGCCTGGCCTTTGCCTTATAAGTTCCATCCGGAAGAACCTTTTCCGTGCAAATCCATTTGTGGGTCAGAGCTCTTTGTCCCCTATCCGGTACTTCCGTGTATACCCCAAATTCACTCTAACTATGCAGTTCTTGCTGTTTGGCATCATTGATAACTTTTTCACCTAATTTATTGGAAGCCACCAAAATCTCACGTGCATGTGGGCTTCTACTCCTATTAGTATTCATAGTCTTACTCATGTTCCGAGACCTTGATAAACTACGTCCTCTCTCCTGCCTGGTATCACATTCTGTACTGCTACTGCTTGATCTTTCCCTTCTTCTGTGGGATGTCCTTTCAAAAGTTCTTGACCTTTTCCTGCGGACCTGTTCACTATCCAATGTACTGTCCGATCTGGCATTGCGTTTCTGTGTCCTCCATTTTTGAACTTCGTGTTCCCAATCCATTATCTTGACTCCCTCCCCTGATTGCTGTACATTCAACCAATGTTTATACTTTCCAATAGCCTTCCCTGCTCCAGAACATAGAACATTACAGCGCAGTACAGGCCCTTCGGCCTTCGATGTTGCGCCGACCTGTAAAACCACTCTAAAGCCCATCTACACTATTCCCTTATCATCCATATGCCTATCCAATGACCATATGAATGCGTTTAGTGTTGGCGAGTCCACTACTGTTGCAGGCAGGGCATTCCGTGCCCTTACTACTCTCTGAGTAAAGAATCTACCTCTGACATCTGTCCTATATCTATCTCCCCTCAATTTAAAGCTATGTCCCCTTGTGCTGGACATCACCATTCGAGGAAAAAGGCTCTCAATGACCACCCTATCTAATCCTCTGATCAACTTGTATGCCTCAATTAAGTCACCTCTTAACCTTCTTCACTCTAACGAAAACAGCCTCAAGTCCTTCAGCCTTTCCTCATAAGATCTTCCCTCCATACCAGACAACATCCTGGTAAATCTCCTCTGTACCATTTCCAATGCTTCCACATCCTTCCTATAATGCAGCAACCAGAACTGCACGCAATACTCAAAATGTGGCCGCCCAAAGTTTTCTACAACTGCAACATGACCTCATGGCTCCGAAACTCAATTCCTCTACCAATAAAAGCTAACACACTGTACGCCTTCTTAACAACCCTATCAACCTGGGTGGCATCTTTCAGGGATCTATGGACATGGACACCGAGATCTCTCTGCTCATCCACACTACCAAGAATCTTACCATTAGCCCAGTACTCTGTCTTCCTGTTATTCCTTCCAAAATGAATCTCCTCACACTTTTCTGCATTAAACTCCATTTGCCACCTGTCAGCCCAGCTCTGCAGCTTATCTATGTCCCTCTGTAACTTGTAACTTCTGCACTGTCCACAACTCCACCGACTTTAGTGTCATCTGAAAATTTACTCACCCATCCTTCTACGCCCTCCTCCAGGTCATTTATAAAAATGACAAATAGCAGCGGCCCCAAAACAGATTCTTGTGATACACCACTCGTAACTGGACACCAGTCTGAATATTTCCCATCAACCACCACCCTTTGTCTTCTATCAGCTAGCCAATTTCTTATCCAAACTGCTAAATCACCCTGAATCCCATGCCTCTGTATTTTCTGCAATAGCCTACCGTGGGGAACCTTATCAAACGCTTTACTGAAATCCATATGCACCACATCATCTGCTTTACCCTCATCCACCTGTTTGGTCACCTTCTCGAAGAACTCAATAAGGTTTGTGAGGCATGACCTACCCTTCACAAAACCATGTTGACGATCTCTAATCAAGTTATTCCTTTCCAGATGATTATACATCCGATCTCTTATAAACCTTTCCAAGACTTTTCCCACAACAGAAGTAAGGCTCGCTGGTCTATAGTTACCGGGGTTATCTCTACTACCCTTCTTGAACAAGGGGACAACATTTGCTATCCTCCAGTCTTCTGGCACTATTCCTGCAGACAAAGATGACTTAAAGATCAAAGCCAAAGGCTCAGCAATCTCCTCCCTAGCTTCCCAGAGAATCCTAGGATAAATCCCATCCGGCCCAGGGGACTTATCTATTTTCACACTTTCCAGAATCGCTAACACTTCCTCCTTATGAACCTCAAGCCCTTCTAGTCTAGTAGCCTGTATCTCAGTATTCTCCTCGAAAACATTGTCTTTTTCCTGTGTGAATACAGATGAAAAATACTGATTTAGCACCTCTCCTATCTCCTCGGACTCCACGCACAACTTCCCACTACTGTCCTTGACTGGCCCTACTCTTACCCTAGTCATTCTTTTATTCCTGACATATCTATAGAAAGCTTTAGGGTTATCCTTGATCCTACCTGCCAAAGACTTCTCATGTCCTCTCCTGGCCCTTCTTAGTTCTCTCTTTAGAGCCTTTCTAGCTAACTTGTAACTCTCAAGTGCCCTAACTGAACCATCACGTCTCATCTTTACATAAGCCTCCTTCTTCCTCTTGACAAGTGTTTCAACTGCTTTAGTAAACCATGGTTCCCTCGCTCGACCACTTCCTCCCTGCCTAACAGGTACACACTTATCAAGGACACCCAGTACCTGTTCCTTGAACATGCTCCACATTTCCATTATGCCCATCCCCTGCAGTTTTCTTCTCCAGCCGATGCATCCTAAGTCTTGCCTCATCGCATCATAATTGCCTTTCCCCCAGATATGACTCTTGCCTCGCAGTATATACCTATCCCTTTCCATCACTAAAGTAAACGTAATCGAATTGTGGTCACTATCACCAAAGTGCTCACCTACCTCCAAATCTGACACCTGTCCTGGTTCATTACCCAGTACCAAATCCAATACGGCCTCGCCTCTCGTTGGCCTATCTACATACTGCATCAGGAAACCCTCCTGCACACATTGGACAAAAACGGACCCATCTAAAGTACTCGAACAATAGTGTTTCCAGTCAATATTTGGAAAGTTAAAGTCACCCATAACAACTACCCTGTTACTTTCGCTCGTATCCAGAATCATCTTTGCAATCCTTTCCTCTACATCTCTGGAACTTTTCGGAGGCCTATAGAAAACCTCTAACAGGGTGACCTCTCCTTTCCTGTTTCTTAACTCACCCCATACTACCTCAGTATTCGAGTCCTCATCAAATGCCCTCTCAGCCACCGTAATACTGTCCTTGACTAACAATGCCATCCCTCCCCCTCTCTTACCATCTTCCCTGAGCTTACTGAAATATCTAAACCCCGGCACCTGCAACAACCATTCCTCGCCCTGCTCTATCCATGTCTCCGAAATGGCCACAACATCGAAGTCCCAGGTACCAACCCATGCCGCAAGCTCACCCACCTTATTCCGGATGCTCCTGGCATTGAAGTAGAGGCACTTTAAACCACCTTCCTTCCTGCCGGTACACTCCTGCAACTTTGAAACCTTACTCATGTCCTCACTACTCTCAACGTCTTGTGTACTGGAGCTACAATTCGGGTTCCCAATCCCCTGCTGAACTAGTTTAAACCATCCCGAAGAGCATTAACAAACCTCCCCCCCAGGATATTAGTACCCCTCTGGTCCAGGTGTAGACCATCCCGTTTGTAGAGGTTGCACCTACCCCAGAATGAGCCCCAATTGTCCAGGAATCTGAAACCCTCCCTCCTGCACCATCCCTGCAGCCACATGTTCAACTGCTGTCTCTCCCTATTCCTCGACCCGCTAGCACGTGGAACGGGTAACAACCCAGAGAAAATAACCTATGTCATTGGTACCTATGTGGACCACGACTTGGGGCTGCTCCCCCTCCCCCTTAAGGATCCCGAAAACAGGATCCGAGACATCGCGGACCCTGGCACCTGAGAGGCAACACACCAACCATGGCTCTCTCTCGTTCCCACAGAATCTCCTATCTATCCCCCTAACTATGGAGTCTCCAATGACTAATGTTCTTCTCCTCTCCCCCCTTCCCTTCTGAGCAGCAGGGACAGACTCTGTGCCAGAGACCTGTACCCTGTGGCTGACCCCTGGTAAGTCATCCCCCCAACAGTATCCAAAGCAGTATACCTGTTACTAAGGGGAACGACCACAGCGGATCCCTGTACTGACTGCTTCCGCCCAACCCCTCTCACCGTCACCCATCTATCTTTATTCTTTGGCGTAACTACCTCCCTGAAGCCTCCCGAATGATCCAAAGTTCATCCAGCTCCAGCTCCAGTTCCCTAACACGGTTTTTGAGGAGCTGGAGTTGGGTGCACTTCCCACAGATGAAATCAGCAGGGACACTGACGGCGTCCCTCACCTCAAACATTCTGCAGGAGGAGCATTGTACTGCCTTCCCTGCCATCCCCTCTAGATAAAATAACAGTTGCATCCTTCTATTGACTAGACCCTTCAGGCAAGTATGTCACTTTTGTACCAACTTTTGGCAGTTGGCCTTTCGAAAAAATGGCCTGTTCTAACGCATCAGAAGTGTTGTGTTCCTCTACAGAAACCCTGTCTGTATCAATTAACTGGTCCTCATAGTTCTGTAACACGTGCGTATCAGATGGCCCTGGTTCCTCGTCATGTCTGTCTGCTCTGTCTAAATTTGAACATTTGTAATCTGTACCCATTATTCTTGATGAATGTACCCTAACAGTTTGATTGCCATGTTGCAAAATATTTGGATACATGGATTGGCCATGTTGCAAAATAATTGTTTTGCATCTATGCCTATGATGTTCCCTGGGCCTTTCTATTCATTAAAATTGTCTCTCTTATAGTATTCTGTGTCTCCTTGCTGAAAAACGGTATTTGATGGCCGTACATTATGCCTTAAAGCTCTGCGAAATCTTTCAGAGACTTCTGCTTCCAAAAAAGCTTTTCCACTGCTATGTAATGCATTTAAATGCTCAGCAAAGGCAGAGCTAATTGTAGTCCCTTCGAAGCTGGAGGCTGGTCATCCAAAATGGACGGAATTTTAGGATTTCTACCAAACACTAATTGATGGGGACCAGAGCCCCCAACCATCTGCAATGAATTCTTTGCATGTACCGCCCATGCTAAAGCTGAGTTTAGCTTGTAATTTGGTGTATCTGCCAACATTTTCCGGAACATGTCATCTATTATTGGTTTCTTTCACACACACACACCATTACTAAATGGGCTTTCTGCAGCTGGATTCGTAACTGTGATATTGACGTTTTCACACATATCCCTAAACGCATCATTAGCAAATGCTCCCACATTGTCCGTAAGGAATTTTGCCGGTGGGCCCACCCCGTTCCTATCCATTTTTCCACGATTTGAACCAGAATTACTTCCTTTTCTTTATTTGGTACAATCGTTGATTGACTAAATCTGGTTGCTAAATCTACAAAATGCAAAATAAATATATTATTGGCTTTATCCCAGATCTTAAGGTCCATGGCCACAATTCCGTTAAAATCCCTGGCCACAACAAGCTTTTTATCAGTTAAAGTTCCATTTTCAACTGCATTTAACACATCCCTAACCACTCTACTTGAAATATTATTTGTCAGTAATGGAATACAATACTGTCCAGACTGGTAAGTCATTGTAAATCCACCGTCTTTCCAAAAACTGTTCCATATCCAGTTTCATGTGTGCTTTTTTCATTTGACGGTCTACTCAAAAGCAAAGGCATATCACTTGATACAACATCCGTGCTAATGAAATGATTCACTCTGGCAACATTGCAAGGGATCACCACTCTTTTCAGCGACTTCAGAGTATTATCATCCCCAAACCTGAAACGTTTGGAAATGTCATATTCCTTAACCTTGTTACGATTTTCAGCATTCAAGGAGTCCAGGTAACATTTTAACCAGTCAATTCCACACACAGCAGATGTGCAGCCACTGCCCAAAAATGAAAATTGCTTATTGTCACGAAGAGGCTTCAATGAAGTTACTGTGAAAAGCCCCTAGTCACCACATTCCGGCGCCTGTTCGGGGAGGCTGGTACGGGAATTGAACCGTGCTGCTGGCCTGCCTTGGTCTGCTTTCAAAGCTAGCGATTTAGCCCAGTGTTCCAAATCAACCCCTGGCACAATTGAACAGCACAATTGAAGGATTCTGCAACCAACACCCTCATTACCAGCGTAAAACTGCTTGTTAATAGGACAATGCCTTCTTTCTGGTCACTATCTTTTTCCTCTTCTGACTCTTCCGTGTCATGTGTCGTTTCAAACACTCTATTATAACATGTTGAACAGTTGAAAGCATAATGGTATTAAGAGTCACATCGAAAACATCAATTTATCATACCCCGTGCATTTCTGTGGTTCATCTTCCTATTGTAGGTTCTAACTGGGTTTCTGTCTTCATAATTTCCAGGTTCAGATCTCCTTCTGTAGTCTTGGAACCTGTTCGTAGCCGTACAATTTTGCCATCCTGTTAGTAGTGTATCTTCCATATTCTGCCTTATTGCAGCCTGACCTATTTGGGCCATTGGAATCAAATGTTTCCCCAGAAACCTTTTTAAAGCTTCTGTCATCTGATCGAATAAGGTATCCTTATCCGCAAACTGAACTTCTGTCAAAACCAGGAGCCGATCCATGTTGCTCACTCTAGCACAGTCAAGTAATTTAAAGGCCAACACAGACTGTGGAAATTCCAGGTTGTATTTCTGCAGCCTTTTATATCGTCTGTCAAATTCCATTATATAGTCTTCAATGGAGAAATCCTCTATTTTCTGGAACCTATCAAAATCCGACCATGCTTCATACGCACTTAACAAGTCATCCTTTTTATAAATCTTATCCATATAACGTAATAGAGTCTTCAGACCTTCTTCTGAGTCTAACTCTTCCAATTCCAGCTCAGAAAACACTTTGTTTCGGATGTTACTGTCATAAAGTAGAGAAAGAGCCAATGCCATACCTTGTGTTCTCTTTCCCAAGGCAGTTACCTTAGTCCACATAACTACTGCAGTTCTCCATTGGTTGTCCGATCCCCTTTCAGAAAATAAGAACAAAAGAATAGGGGGCAGCGCGGTAGCATGGTGGTTAGCATAAATGCTTCACAGCTCCAGGGTCCCAGGTTCGATTCCCGGCTGGGTCACTGTTTGTGCGGAGTCTGCACATCCTCCCCGTGTGTGCGTGGGTTTCCTCCGGGTGCTCCGGTTTCCTCCCACAGTCCAAAGATGTGCGGGTTAGGTGGATTGCCAGGCTAAATTGCCCTGAGTGTCCGAAAAAAAAAATAAGGTTAATGGGGGTTGTTGGGTTACTGGGATAGGTATACGTGGGCTTGAATAGGGTGATCATTGCTCGGCACAACATCGAGGGCCGAAGGGCCTGTTCTGTGCTGTACTGTTCTAATTCTAACAAAGAAAATTACAGCACAGGAACAGGCCCTTCGGCCCTCCCAGCCTGTGCCGATCCAGATCCTTTATCTAAACCTGTCTCCTATTTTCCAAGGTCTACTTCCCTCTGTTCCCGCCCGTTCATATACCTGTTTAGATGCCTCTTAAATGATGCTATCGTGCCCGCCTCTACCACCTCCGCTGGTAAAGCGTTCCAGGCACCCACCACCCTCTGCGTAAAAAAACTTTCCACGCACATCTCCCTTAAACTTTCCCCCTCTCACCTTGAAATTGTGACCCCTTGTGACTGACACCCCCACTCTTGGGAAAAGCTTGTTGCTATCCACCCTGTCCATACCTCTCATAATTTTGTAGACCTCAATCAAGTCCCCCCTCAACCTCCGTCTTTCCAACGAAAACAATCCTAATCTACTCAACCTTTCCTTCATAGCTAACACCCTCCATACCAGGCAACATCCTGGTGAACCTCCTCTGCACCCTCTCCAAAGCATCCACATTCTTCTGGTAATGTGGCAACTAGGACTGCACGCAGTATTCCAAATGTGGCCTAACCAAAGTCCTATACAACTGTAACATGACCTGCCGACTCTTGTACTCAATACCCCGTCCGATGAAGGCAAGCATGCTGTATGCCTTCTTTACCACTCTATCGACCTGCGTTGCTACCTTCAGGGTACAATGGACCTGAACTCCCAGATCTCTCTGTACATCAATTTTTCCCAAGACCCTTCCATTGACCATATAGTCCGCTCTTGAATTTGATCTTCCAAAATGCATCACCTTGCATTTGCCTGGATTGAACTCCATCTGCCATTTCTCTGCCCAACTCTCCAATCTATCTATATTTGTTGTATTCTCTGACAGTCCTCTTCGCTATCTGCAACTCCACCAATCTTAGTATCATCAGCAAACTTGCTAATCAGACCACCTATACCTTCCTCCAGGTCATTTATGTAGATCGCAAACAACAGTGGTCCGAGCACGGATCCCTGTGGAACACCACTAGTCACCCTTCTCCATTTTGAGACACTCCCTTCCACCACTACTCTCTGTCTCCTGTTGCCCAGCCAGTTCTTTATCCATCTAGCTGCGATAGTCATATTCGGCCATCTTTATCCTAGGTTCAGCCATATATCTTCTATTTTTCACACTCACTCTTTGGTTTGGTCTGGAAAAGTTGTATCTTTCAACCCTTCACATTTGAACAGCAACCATCCTCTGCTACTATTTGTTCAACGTTTAGCTTCTGTTGTATAAAGAGTCAAAGATTCTGCTCCTTTTCACAAACACCTTTATTTTACTTTAACAAACTCTGCACAAACCTCTGTCGTCACATCACCTGACACAAAGGCCACCTGAAGTCCCTTTACATATCATTGCCAATTATTGGATACTTAACATAAATGAGACAACAAATTGTAATGTCTCTTAACCCATTACTTAACATATTCGGCCCATCAAGTCTGTACCGGCCCTTGGAAAGAGCACCCTACTTGGAAAGAGCCTACCCCCGTAACCCCACCTAACCTTTTGGACATTAAGGGGCAATTTAGCATGGCCAATCATCTAACCTGCACATCTTTGCTCCAGGAAACTGGAGCACCCAAAGGAAACCCACGCAGACACAGGGAAAACGTGCAGACTCTGCATAGACGGTGACCCAAGCTGGGAATCGAACCCGGGCCCTAGGCTGCTCAGCCTGTCTCTTCTCTCTTCCCCCCCCCCCCCCCCCCTGCCCTGGCAAGGGGCCTCCCAATGGAGCCAGCACAGCCGGTGTCCGGGCCAGCAGCCCGCAGTCACTCCACATCATTTCCTACCTCCTCTCTCTCGCTCAGCAGCCAGGGTACCAGGTTCTTGATTTTTGAGACCACAAGTGAACCACGCTGTCAGGAACTCGGCCCATCGGAGGTGGTGAATCTCGGAGGCCCTGGAGAATAGGGTGTCAGACCCGCTATTGATATGCCTACTGTACTTTAACCCCACGTGGCGAGCGACACATTTACGCCATTTTCAGGGTACAGGAGCATCCCAATTTGGCGTCAAACCGGCGCCTACCCCGATTTCCGCATCGGAAGCTATTCTCTGGCCAATCGTGTTTCGCGATTCCGCTGTCAGTAAGCCGAGAATCCCGTGCTAAGTGTTCCTGCCGGAACTGAACTCATGTGCACGTTGCACGGGTTCATAGGGCATCTGTCACAGCGCGGATGAATCTGTGTATTATTATTATGGGCCAGGGTTTAGAGAACACCAAAGTATATCATGCAGTTCAGCTGACCCACAACTTTTTATAGATTTTGGTTATGGGGAGCATAAGCATAACAAACAGCATCCATAAGTCAAATATCCTTTTGAACAAAGACAGCAGGTTTGAATTCTCTACAGAAAGCAGTTATCACTTTTAAATTATCAATTGATCTGAAGACATTCTTTAGCATGCAGAGAGCGAGAGATCAAAATACACCTTCTTGATTGAATGCAGCTCCCAACAGTAAACAAAACCAAAAACTCAGCTACAAAACAGCTTTCAGCTGAAAACGAAAGTAAAAGCCAGAAACACAGCTCAGCTCCACCCACACAATGACATCGGTGCAGCTATTTGATAAACACACTTTTCTTAAAGGGACCCTCACATGACAGTGTTGATGTTTGCGAGATCCCACACATGAGCCCGCTCAAGACCTGGAGTGAGCCAGAGGCATAAACGTTCAGGGCCTTAACACCCATTGGCCATTGGGAGTGAGTGTCTTCCTTCATATCATGTGGTGCTAGTTGCGTTACCATATGTCAGGGGTCGCATGGTCTCAGTGGTTAGCCGGCATCAGCACAGGGAGTCAGGCAGCTCTTCGAAGGACAGGTGGCGACGGTATACATATATCCTGATGCAGCACCTCATTTGCACTCCTCCTCGGCCTGTGGGGCGGCCAACACTAGAGCCTCACCGGCTGGCCCCTGCTCTTCGAGGGCAGGCTCCTCTTTCTTGTGCAGAGTCCGCCATGGGCTTTCCCTAGTGCTGTAGCCTTCATGCATCGTCAACGGCAGCAGAGGCCAGGTAGTAGGCGAGCATAGCTGGCTCTACTTCAAAATACATGGGCTGGATTCTCCGGTCGTCGATGCCAAAAAGCCGTTCGGCGAACGGCTGGAGAATCCACGTTTACGACCAAATCGGAGGCAGCGCCGCTTTCACGATGCTCCGCCCCTCCAAAGCGGCATGCTCTAGGAGGGTCTCTCATGGTCTCATCCGTCAGGAACTCAGAGTGGCGGCTGCAGACTCAGTCCAGCGCCGCCACAGTCGGGGGAGGGCCGATCCGTGGGCAAGGGGAGGACATTATGCGGGGCTGTGGACACTGTGGGGGGGTTGGTCGTCTGTGTCCTCTGGTTCTAGTTTTTTCTACAAGTGGAAACATCCTCACCATGGCCATTCTATCCAGGACTCAATAAACTTCAATAAGAATCCCTTCATCCTTCTAAATTCCAACAAGTACAGACTGTGGAGGCCTAATCACTGAGTGTCTTTAAGACACAGATAGATATGTTCTTGAATAATAAGGAGATCAGTTGTTATGGAGAGAAGGCAGGAGAATGAGAAGCATATCAGCCATGATTGAATGGCGGAGAAGATCCTATGGGCCGAATGGCCTAATTCTGCTTCCCTGTTTTATGGTTGCCACTCCGCAGAAGATTCAGCCTTTTTTCTTAATAAGGTGTGAAATTGCTTTCTGGGTAGCCTAGTATTATGATAGACATGTTCATTTGATGATTGCTTTGGACTTGTATGAAACCAATTTTTTTTTTCTCATTTAGGTATGTCTTGTGTAGTACAGCAGTTTACGATTTTGGTTGAAATATTTTATTTGTGGGATGAGTATTTATTGATTGCCACTCATTGATATTCCGCACCCTTTCCACAACATTTCTAGGGGCTTGCAACTTTTATAGATTTTTATTTACAAGTCTATATGTTTGAAACGTTACTTTATTTTCTCCTCTGCATTTCATTATAATCCTGTCTGTAATTGATTTTCTGCTTCCAGTTCATTGGACTAGGTGAATGTTTGAAGTGATTGATTAAGAAGCCTTTCTGCAAATCATTAGTTTTAGTCAATTAGCAAAGTTTCATTTCTATAACTGGACACAATTGTGACATGCATTACTCTTGGTAAATATTTACGTAGTAAAATATTAAGAGCATTGCATTGCTATGTTGTAACAATGCAGATGGATGTCTAAGTATACTTTCTACCAGTTCATTTTATGTTATTTTTATTTTGGTTTTTGAACATCTGGAGAGGCAAGTAACCTACCACCTCCATGCCGCGTTCTCCATGATTTTCTTTATCAACATGCTCCTGGTCCGAGTTAATATCCTATGTTTCTGATGCTTTTTCAAATAGTCACTCCACTTTCGAGATCCATGACAATAATAATAATAATAATCGCTTATTGTCACAAATAGGCTTCATTGAAGTTACTGTGAAAAGCCCCGAGACGCCACATTCCTGCGCCTGTTCAGGGAGGCCAGTACGAGAATTGAACCCGCCCTGCTGCCTTGTTCTGCATTACAAGCCAGCTGTTTAAGAGCTCACAGCTTGTATCTGCATTAGTCAGGTGGTGGCTTAGTGGTATTGTCATTGAATTAGTAATCCAGAGACCCAGGATAATTCTCTAGGAACCGGGTTCAAATCCCACCGTGGGATTGAATTTGTTAAAATCTGGAATTAAAAGTCTAATGATGACTATGAAACCATTGTAAGAAGTCTTACAACACCAGGTTAAAGTCCAACAGGTTTGTTTCAAACACGAGCTTTCGGAGCACGGCTCATTCTTCAGGTGAATGGAAAGGCTTGTTCCAGAAATGTTTATAGACACAGTCAGAGATGCCCCGGAATGCGAGCACCTGCAGGCAATCAAATCATCAAAGATGCAGAGAGAGAGGTAACTCCAGGTTAAAGAGGTGTGAATTGTCCCAAGCCAGTTCAGTCGGTAGGCCTCTGCAAGTCCAGGCTTGTTGGTGGGGGCCGAATGTAATGCGACATGAATCCCAGATCCCGGTTGAGTCCACCTCTCTCTCTGCATCTTTGATGATTTGATTGCCTGCAGGTGCTCGCATTCCGGGGCATCTCTGACTGTGTCTATATAAACATTTCTGGAACAAGCCTTTCCATTCACCTGAAGAAGGAGCCGTGCTCCGAAAGCTCGTGTTTGAAACAAACCTGTTGGACTTTAACCTGGTGTTGTAAGACTTCTTACTGTGCTCACCCCAGTCCAACGCCGGCATCTCCACATTATGAAACCATTGTCGTTGTTGTAAAAACCCAACTGGTTCATTAAATGCCCTTTAGGGAAGGAAATCTGCCGTCCGTACCCTGTCTGGCCTACATGTGGTCCCAGGCCCACAGCAATGTGTTTGACACTTAATGCCCTCTGAAATGGCCTAGTCAGCCACTGAGTCCAAGAGCCATGAGGGATGGGCAATAAAGCTGGCCTAGCCAGCAATGCCCAGACCCCATGAACAAATAAAAAATATATATATCTAACTCTCTATACAAAATGTTATACATCAATTATACTCGGGGCGATGTGCAGTCTCAGAATTACAGTTGGACACCGCCAACTCTGACTCTATCTAAGAATTGCTCATTGGAAGTTGAAACTTCCTGGGTAATTCCCTGAACTTCCATAAGGTCCTGACACGCATACCAGTCGTGTGTCTGGTCTCCGGCGACCCGGACACTGTAACATTTGGACCATTATATTCTTGCCCTCCCCCTTCCCCACTATTGAATGTTGCTGCTCATCAAATCTTTGTTTTATTGCAACACTTAGCTGCTTAACTGACCCAACCCACACCCTTGTTCAACATCCTCAAATTGGCCTCTCTGAAAAAACAGCTCAACAAGAAAACATCAGCACACAGCAAAAACATAAGTAAACACAGTAAAACATAGTCTTTCTCCTTTCTGTACTAGTAACAGCACTTGCTGCTGCCTGCACTGACATGTCAAAAATACAGCAATGAAACATTCTTGCAGCAACAGCTACAATTTAAGCCCAATTTTAACAACAGGATGAACGTTGTCAGTTCAAACACTCCCCGGCTCATCCTTCCTCTTCACAAACACACACACCCCCCACCACCATGATTCCACAGGCTCCCCACTCCCACTGTTTCTGACAACCCACTTCACACTATTCACCACAACCACCAGCTAAATTTATATGCTGACTTGCCATTAAGCATGCATGCTAGTCAGGTTCCACTAGCTATAGAGCATCTTCACCGAACATCCCTGTGACCTTTTTTGTTAACTGCCTTGCACAGTATGTTTTTTTGTCACTGACCATGCTTGTCGGTCACCTCAACTCTCCCTACCCAACATGGATGTTTCTCACTGAATATGTTTTAGAAATAGCTTGTTTTTCCCAAAGTAGGCTGCTCATCCTCTCTCCACTGAGTGGCATTGCTACCCCATCTGCCCTGAATCCTGGTCAAGTCCTCACCCCAACTTTGGGCAGCACGGTAGCACAAGTGGATAGCACTGTGGCTTCACAGCGCCAGGGTCCCAGGTTTGATTCCCCACTGGGTCACTATCTCCGGAGTCTGCATGTTCTCCCTGTGTGTGCATGAGTTTCCTCCGGGTGCTCCGGTTTCCTCCCACAGTCTAAAGACGTGCAGGTAAGGTGGATTGGCCATGATAAATTGCCCTTAGTGACCAAAAAGGTTAGGAGAGGTTATTTGGTTATGGGTTAGGGTAGAAGTGAGGTCGATGCAGACTCGATGGGCCGAATGGCCTCCTTCTGCACTGTATATTCTATGTTCTTGTTCAAAACTCAGAAGTGAAGATGTATAGTTAGTGACACGAGTGCTCGGAAAGGGAATTATTAGTTCAAATGGAACACAAGAGACTGGGTGAGCAAGAAGCAGAAATGATTGGGAAGGGAACACCAAGGAAGTCACCGAGGGGAACCTTTTCCCTAAAAGTGCCATCCCAAATGCAACCTGCAGATCTCGGGTGTCCATACCACTCACAAGCTCCCACCAAAAATTATTCCAAGAAAGAAGAAGATTGGGGCAGAGTGGAAGAAGCAAAAACAGTTCAGGGGATGGAACATCAGATAGAGGAAAAAAACTGGGACAGAGGGAAAACAGCAACAAGAAGGCATCAGAAATCAGTAAGAAAGAAAAGAGCATATTCTCAGACTTACTGCAAGCATGCCAGAGATCAAACAGTATAATCTGCACACACACATTTATGCTGAATTATTGTTATAGTTACTGTATGTGGTTTGTTCAAATTGATAAATCAGCATGGATTTAAATATATTTGAAATATATTTAGCCTTTGTGTCAATAATGCAATCGTGCAACTTGTTCAAAATGAAATTGTTTACATGTAATCTTTTACATGTAATCCTTTTATGCCAGTTTGCAGCTGTAATTCCAAACTGTCTCAAGGGCATTGAGTACAAGTAAATAATGTTTAGATTTTATATCACATTAAAAATGAACATATTTATTCAAGTTTCTACACTTATCCATTTTAATAGGTGGGTTATTTAATTCATTTACCTAGTCCAGAGCTCCACAATAGACCATTCATGTGTGAATGGAATACTTGGTTTGTGCAGCAGAGGGCAGCTTTTTAAAGCAGAACTTTTAAAGGAATAAGATTTGTGACTGAGTTATGAGTAAAATCCCGTGCTGTGAATGGAATACTGTCTCACTCAATTGGCTTATTCTAATAAGGAAACAATGGAACTAAATTACATTTTTTTAGCAATTTAACCCATATGATTTTTGGAAAACAGAAACAACTTAAAACATCGCTGATAACCTTTCATTGGGAAGTTATTTTAAGTCATTGTTTCATGTTAGAAAATCACTGGAGTTTTTGACAAATCAAAAATGTGATGAAGTGAACTTGCATTGATTCATCAGTGAATCTCAATTTCACAATTGATTTAAATTCAGAATTAGAATGTTAAAGCCCTCCTAATGGCTCTCTAGCAGCACCTTATAACTATTGGACCTAGGTCAAGAGCTGAGCACAGTATCCAACGTCTGTCCTCGTGTAGCCACAGTATTGAGCCGGCTGGTCCAATTCAACTCCTGGCTGGTGGTAACCCCCGGGATTGTTGATGCAAAAGAAAAATGCTGCAAATCTGAAAAAAAATGTTGTAACACTTAGCACATTAGGCAGCATATATGGATAGGAAAGCAGCGTTACTATTTTACTGACTTTAATCAGAACTTTCTTCCAACAACCATAGTTACCTTCTCCTGTGTCAAATATGAATGGGGCCATTTATTAAAACATATTTTAACAAGAGTTAAAACTAGCTTGCAAATATATATAGTTAATTCCCTTGACAACAATGTGAATTTGCTGATAAGAAATATACGCAAACCTGAAAAACGGTATTCTATGGTTCCTGCAATTACACTATCATGTATCCATATCCCAATAATTAAAACTGCAATGAGATAAAAGAATGTTAGGTCTTCAGTATTATTGTCATGCTGAACACGGTACCTTGACAAAGCAAAACTGACCAATATGACTGCTGCCTAAACTCCAGTTTTCAGGGATAAATTCCAAATAACATTTCTTAGAAATCAAATGGGCACTCCCAATAAATCCTTTCACCAAATACAGTACATTACTTAGGGATGGTCTATTAATGATCAAATGAACATTTTCTGCCTAACCATTAATTATACAACTCAAAAATTCACTAAAAATATCTCAAACCAAACTCAAATAATGGGACAAAACATAGAATGCTGGAAAAACTCAGCAGGTCTAGCAGCATCTGTTGGAAGAGAAAACAGTCGACGTTTCTAGTTGGCATGGCTCTTCCATCAGAACTAGAGAGAAAATCTGTTGGACGTTCTACTGAGACGTTGTAACTGAGAGAGATTGCAACAAAAATGTAGCAAACTTAAGAACAAGAGACAAGACAATGTGGGAAACCGGATAAAAAGTTGGCTTAGTAACAGGAAACAAAGGCTAATGGTCGATGACTCCCTTGCAAATGGAGAGTTGTTTCAAGTGGTGTTCCACAGGGCTCAGTGTTGCGAGCCTTACTGTTTGTGTTACATATGAATAATTTGGACTTGAACGTGGGGGGCACGATTGGGAAATTTGCTGACAACACAAAAATTGGCCAAATGGTGGACAGTATAGAGGATAGTAAGAAGTCTTACAACACCAGGTTAAAGTCCAACAGGTTTGTTTCAAACACGAGCTTTCGGAGCACGGCTCCTTCTTCAGGTGAATGGAAAGGCTTGTTCCAGAAATGTTTATATAGACACATTTCTGGAACAAGCCTTTCCATTCACCTGAAGAAGGAGCCGTGCTCCGAAAGCTCGTGTTTGAAACAAACCTGTTGGACTTTAACCTGGTGTTGTAAGACTTCTTACTGTGCTCACCCCAGTCCAACGCCGGCATCTCCACATCAAGTATAGAGGATAGCTATAATATCCAAAATGATATAGATGTGTTGGTAGAGTGGGTGATAAAGTGGCAGATGGAATTTAACACAGAGAAATGGGAGGTCAAGCAGTTATAGGGAATGGTCAATAAATGGGAATATACTAAGAGGGGTAGATGAAGTGAAAGATCTTGGGATACAAGTGCACAGATCCCTAAAGGCAGCAGTTCAAGTAGACAAGGTTGTAAAGAAAGCAAATTGAATGCTCTCCTTCATTGGCAGAGGTATAGAATATAAAAGTAAGGATATAATGTTAGAATTGTATAAAACAGTGGTGAGGCCACAACTGGAGTACTGTTTGCAGTTCTGATCACCACATTACAGAAGGACGTGATTGATCTGGAGAGAGGCAGAGGAGGTTTACAAGAATGGAGCTGGAAAGGTGTAGCTACGAGGAGAGTTTGGATAGGTTGGTTTTATTTACCTTGGAACAAAGAAGGCTGAGGGGTGACTTAATTGAGCTGTACAAAATTATGAGAGGAAGAGATTGAGTGGGCAGGATAAAATTGTTTCCCTTGGTGGAGAATTCTAGAACCAGGAGACATAGATTGAAGATAGGTGGCAGAAGGTGGAGAGGGGACATGAGGAAGAACTTTTTTATGCAGAGGGGAGCAGGAGTCTGGAATTCGCTGCCTGAGTTGGTGGAGGAAGCAGAGCCCCTGAACTCTTTTAAAAAGTACCTTGACCTGCACCTTAAATGCTATAAGCTGCAGGGATATGGGCCGGGTGGAGAAAGGTGTCCTCAGGCTGGCATGGACAAGATGGGCCAAATGGCCTCCTGTGCTGTAGCTTTTCTATGGTTCTACGGCCCAGTTTGAGAGAAGGGGGTGGGGAGAGGGCTTCTGCATTAAGACAGGAAATGTATGGGATATTTAAAGAATATATTAAGATTGAGGGGAAAGGTCAAATATTGGGAGATTTGTTAAACTGTTTAGATTGGCTTCAGTTCCGTTCTGAAACTGATGAGTCTCACACCTTGTGAATTAAGGTAACCTCACTTTAATATTTGATAGATATCCATATCCTTGCATTCTTTAAAAAAATTTTTATGTATAATGAATAATGTCTAAAGCTTGGATTCTCTTGTAAAACTAAGAACTAGCTATATTTTCCTTTTGGGATTTATCTAGTTTTGCCAGTTATGCTTTTCATATCACCACCAAATTAATTTCTTTCTTATTATAATACATTTAGGAGTACTTAAAACTTAAATTATCTCATGAAAATGAAAATCACTTATTATCACGAGTAGGCTTCAATGAAGTTACTGTGAAAAGCCCCTAGTCGCCACATTCCGGCGCCTGTTCGGGGAGGCTGGTACGGGAATTGAACCGTGCTGCTGGCCTGCCTGGGTCTGCTTTCAAAGCCAGCGATTTAGCCTAGTGTGCTAAACCAGCCTCATTTAATCTTCTGTATCAAAGACTCATAAACCCCTTCTGGGGAAATTATAATTTAGCTAAAAACTGGTTGTAAGTAAGGAATAAGATAATTCTGGCTTCTTTCACTCCTTTATTTGAGGTTTGGGTCGGATCCGGAGAACCTAGTTGCCGTCTTTGGGTCTGGCTCCCTCTAGCGGATGTTGAGAGGAATTAATCAGGGCGTCTATAAAAGCAAATGACTGTGGATGCTGGAATCTAAATCAAAAACAGAAAATACTGGACAATCAGGTCTGACGGCATCTGTGGAGAGAAAAAGGAGCTAATGTTAAGAGTCGGGATGACTCTTTGTCAGGATGTATGTCAGACCTTGAAAAACTTAACCTAAAATTGTGGTACACCACAGAGTGTTTTCCTTTCAACTGCCCATTGACTTTCTTGCTGATTGCTGTTATCAACAGCCAACCGTTGTCTTGTTGCAGCTATTCTCACCTCTCTGCTGGCATGCAGCTCCTGTGTCATTGTGCTATGATAGTGCCTTGAGCTTAATAGTTCTGGTGGAAATGAAATTGAGTATTGGCGAGTAGATGTTGCTTGATGACACTAGGGAAAGTTCTCAGAGGTATCTGCATCATTTAGATTTTTTTTTTTGTAGATAGAACATTCATAAACATAGCAAACATAGAACATACAGTGCAGAAGAAGGCCATTCGGCCCATCGAGTCTGCACTGACCCACTTAAGTCCTCACTACCATCCTATGCCCATAACCCAATAATCCCTCCTCAACGTTTTGATCACTAAGGGCAATTTATCATGGCCAGTCCACCTAACCTGCACATCTTTGGACTGTGGGAGAATACCGGAGCACCCGGGGGAAACCCACGCAGAAACGGGGAGAACGTGCAGACTCCGCACACAGTGACCCAGTGGGGAATGGAACCTGGGGCCCTGGCGCTGTGAAACCACAGTGCTATCCACTTGTGCTACCGTGCTGCCCTAAGATGGGATTCGAGGCAATCCCATATATTGTCAGGTAGATAACAGTGTTATATCTTCCTGGAACACCTTGGTCAGCAGTTCGGCTGCCTCTGATGTAGAGGTCTTCAGTTTGCTGCTGTAATATTGATTGGCATGATGATCTTTTTTTTAATTTAGTGCATGCCACCACGTTTTAATGACGTGGAGCCAAACTGCCTGAACTAAGATGGTAGGGACCTCGGGGTAGACCGAGTGGGATCATCACTTCAGAACTTTTGATTGAAGATGCTTGCAGACACATCAATCCTGCCTCTTGGATTCTCATACTTAATTCATCGTGGGTTTTTTTCTAGACGTCTGTTTATTGGAGTTTTTCCATTTTTACACAAATTCAACAAAACAAGCAAAAAGACAACTACAGGTGTCAATGTACAACAGGTACAGCCCAAAACAACAGTCTTTACAGCATTAGGAACAACAAGACTGGAAACGGATCGATCCCCCCCCCCCCCCCCCCCCCCCCCCCCCCCCCCCCCCCCCGGGGTCCCCAGTACAAAGGAGAATTTGGCTATACTTGCAGTGCAATTTGAACTCCTCTCCAGACCCAGCCGGAACAGGCATCCACCCTCACCTTCAAGATGGCAAAAGACAAAAACAGATTCAAGGAGAGAACCAGGTATAACCAGACCCATGTAAACAATCTGTGATCTCACACAGAGAATGTAAGAAGAGAGGAAGAATTGGAGCTAAGGGTAGGAATGAATCAAACTCCTACAATCCCACTTCCCAGCCCCAGGAACAAGGACAAAACAGACCACTGAACCACCAACCCCACTCCCAATAGGGCAAAAAGCAACCTTGAAGTCAAAAGTTGAGAGAAAAATAGTCGAGTCCCAAGTCGAAGAGACTGAGGGTGGGGGGACATCCACACCAGGACTGGAGGACCGTCAGAGCGGCACCCCCAGAGCTTTGGACCTCCCAGGCTCGAGGAACCATGGGACAATCAGAACAATCAGGGGCTGGTTTAGCTCACTGAGCTAAATCGCTGGCTTTTAAAGCAGACAAAGCAGGCCAGCAGCACGGTTCGATTCCCGTACCAGCCTCCCCGGACAGGCGCCGGAATGTGGCGACTAGGGGCTTTTCACAGTAACTTCATTGAAGCCTACTCGTGACAATAAGCGATTTTCATTTCATTTCATTTCACAAGGCATGGATTTGGCCACTCAAAAACCAACGAAAATCAATATCAGCTTGACTGTGCCCTCCCAGGCCCACCTTCCAACACTACAGCCACTGCCCATAAGGGCAGCAAAACTAAGCAGGAGATAGGCAACACTCCTCACATCTTGCCAGGTCGGAAGAAAAATGAGGAAGAAGAAGAGCAAGAACTGTCAGAAGTAATCCCTCTGACTCACCATATGATGACTAAACAAAGACCAACCAACCGCCACATGGGTCTGCTTAACCCGCAGGAGGAATTAATCAAGGATAAAGACTGGGCCCTACCTTCAGATCTACACCATCTCAATGTCTCACCAAGTGTGAATCACCTATCCTGGGTCCCCGTCCCCCCCCAGCACCCCCAAAGGAGGTGCCATCGCCCGAGGAGCAACAGGATAATGACCACAACTCCTGGCCTAACCCAGCACCGTCACAAGAATATAGGCATTAAAAAATTAGCCCTGGGGACTACCATGACACCTCTATCTAAGACCCCCCACAGGGAAGGCCATACAGTCCTGTACAAAACACGGCACATTAAAAAAAACTCCCAAGAGGGACCACCCCTTCAGACACACCACCTAAAACCAAAAATAGATGACCCTGAGACCACCCTCGCCACAAAAGTTCTGACAGCAGATGAACAATTGAAGAAGACGACCCAATTTTGGATAACTGACCAACCTCTCAAAGGGGAGCTCAACAAACCAGTGTTCTCAACAGTATAAAGCACAATCCGCCTGGGCCTGAAGAAGAATAAGTGCACCCAAAAGAAAAGGATTAGATCTACAAAGAACATTACAGCACAGGAACAAGCCCTTCGGCCCACCAAGCCAGCGCTGATCCAGATTCATTATTTAGACCTACTACTCATTGCCCAAGTGATCTGTATCCCTCCATTCCCCACCTGTTCATGTGTCTTATCAAGATACATTTTAAACGTTGCTATCGTGCCTGCTTCCACCACCTCCACTGGTAACTCATCACCCTCTGCGTGATGAACGTTCCCCGCACATCTTCCCTAAACTTTCCCCCTCTTACCTTGAATCTGTGCCCCCTTGTAATTGAGTCTTCCACCCTGGGAAAAAGCTTTGGACTCATCATCCTGCCTATACCTCTCATAATTTTGTAGACTTCAATCAGGTCTCCCCTTAGCATCCGTCTTTCCAATGAAAACAATACAAGTTTGTTCAGCTTCTCATAGCTAACACCCTCCAGACCAGGCAACATCCTGGTAAACCTTCTTTGCACTCTTTCCAAAGCATCCTTGCCCTTCTGGTAGTGTGGTGACCAGAACTGCATGCAATATTCCAAATGTGGCCTAACTAAAGTTTTATGCAACTGTAACATGACCTGCCAGTTCTTGTATTCAGTGCCCCGGCCAATGAAGACAAGCATGCATATGCCTTCTTGACCACCTTATCCACCTGTGTTGCCACTTTCATGGAACTATGGTCCAGAACACCCAGGTCCCTCTATGTCGATGCTCCTAAGGGTTCTGCCATTTACTGTATAATTTACACCTGAATTGGATCTTCCAAAATGCATCACCTTGCATTTCTCTGGATTGAACTCCATCTGCAATTTCTCTGCCCAACTCTCCAATCTATCTATATTCTGCTGTATTCTCTGACAGTCCTCTTCACCATCTGCAAATCCACCAATCTTAGTGTCATCTGCAAACTTGCTAATCAGACCATCTACACGTTCCTCCAGATCATTAATATATATTACAAACAGCAGTGGTCCCAGCACTGATCCCTGTGGAACACCACTAGTTACAGATCTCCATTCTGAAAAACTCCCTTCTAATGTTACTCTCTGGCTCCTGTTGCCAAGCCAGTTCTTTATCCATCTAGCTGGCACACCTCAAATCCCATGCAACTTTACCTTTTGTACCAGTCTGCCATGAGGGACCTTGTCAAATGCCTTACTAAAGTCCATGTAGATGACATCCACAGCCTTTCCCTTATCAAGTAATTTTATCACCACCTCAAAAAAATCTTATCAAGTTGGTAAGAATGACCTTCCCCACACAAAACCATGTTGCCTATCACTAACAAGTCCGTTCACTTCCAAATGTGAATAAATCCTGTCCTTCAGTATCTCCTCCCAACAGCTTCACTGTTGACGTCAGGCTCACCGGCCTATAATTACCCTGGATTATCCCTCCTTCCCTTCTTAAAACAAGGAACAACATTGGCTTTTCTCCAGTCCTCTGGAACCTTGCCTGTGGTCAAAGATGTTGCAAAGATATCTGTTAAGGACCCAGCTCTTTCCTCCCTGACTACGGCGGACTTTCTTCAGAGTGAGGACAATACTAACCTTACTACTCACTCTCGACCCCTCACCCCACTCCGGCTCAGCTTACCCTCCTCACAAGGTTGCAAAAGGGTGAAACAACGCAATCCCACATACAATACCCAGTTTAACATGATACAACCTTATTAATTTAAGATAATTGATGGTGCAAGACATCACCCCCAAGGAATTCACTACCTTGCAAGCAGATAGAATAACAACATTAGCAGACAACATCATGGTTATCAACAAGTAAAGTCCAGGATCACAACAGGAAAACGAGGTAGTCATCAGGATAAAAGATAAAAGTTCTCAAACTTGGCCGGGAACCACTCCACCATCTCACTGGAGACACCATGCTCCGCCTTATCCACATCCCTCAAGCTGGACGACAGGCAAGGCAACAGGACCTCAACCGTGCAGAGGTGGGCTTCCACCAAAAACAGTGCTCTCTCTGTTGCAAAAGCCTCCTCATGCGTTGCCACTCCCTTCGTAAAGACACCTCGCAACTCCTGGATCTGACATCCCACATCACGGAGTCATGTCATTCAGACGGATTAACTTAATCGCTGGCAGTCATCATCCACCAGTGAACACAATACCGTCAGGACAGGAATCCTCCAGATGCTGCACCACCAACGACAGGACCCCCCCCCCCCCCCCCCCAACTTCTTCGAGCTGCCGTGAGTCAGCGCGGACTCGAGTCTTTCAACTTGACTTAATAAAGCTGAAACACTGACCAACAACTCTTGGTACATTACATTAACCATGCAGACCAGGAAAAGGCAAAAAATAGATGTGTACAAGGATAAAAATAAAGATTGAAAGATGTGCGGAGCCAAAGCTCGCAAAAACACAGCCACTCTTGTGCTCACATCACGTGATCCCCAACTCTATCATGGTTGAATCTCAGAATGCTCCATCACCATGTTCAGTCATATTGTGGTACATGGAGAGTCCACAGCCAAATAATGAATTATTGCAAAGCAATTCTGTATTTTTGTGGCCTTCTAATGTTTTAAGTAGTATTATCAGTTTTGAGTTGGAACAGATCAGCATTGAGAACGATCACATAGGCTACTTGAATGAAAGGTATTACACCATCCCAAAATAAATTTCACAGCTCATTGGCACATTAAGTTTTTTGTGGAAACTAAAGTTTGTAACCTTTTACGAAACAGAATATTTCCAAAATTTCTTCACAACCAGTAAATAAGAAAGCGACTTTCTGCTCCACTTCATTATGTTTGAAACGAATAACATCAATGTTGTGAAGAGGTTTCATTTAATATCCTTTGTCCCTCAGTAATATTAGTAAAATTCTTTTTTAAGTATTGAAACCAAAATTAGTAAAGATTCAGTGCAACTTATTGTGGCGGGGCAAGAGTGTGCCAGTATAATAGCATGTTGGAGATTTGTAAGAGTTTGTTTTTTTTTAATTCCAGGAGGATGAATTGGAGGCACAAGTCTCATTTCTTCAAGGGCAACTGAATGACCTCGAGGCCATGTGTAAATTCTGTGCTAAGATGATGAATGTGCACATATGTAAGTATCGGTTGTATTATTCCTGGGCAAAAAGTCCTACTATTGCACACAACATATTGATGCTTGTATTAATGCACATATTTAGTTACGTTATTCCTCAGCAACTGTCACCTATTTTTTGTACTCCATTTATTTTGAAAATTAGTCAATTATCACATTTCTCACTATATTAGTTTTAGACCAAATTTAATCAGCAGATATCAAAGCTAAAATTTCAGCTCACGAAGCTCAGGCAGCACGATTTTATGTCCACTTGTTTTACTTGCACTGCTATCTTGTTTACATTATCTGGGCTAAGGAGTGTGGGACGAGGTTAATGTTATTGTCTCATTGGTAGATATCTCTAAATCAAAATACCAAATTCTTTTACTAATAGCAACTTGAAACATGCATTAATTCAAGATAACAGGAAGTTAAACTTTATAACCTGAAAACTCTTGTTCAAGAGTACACATTTTGATGGATTTCATGGTATCAACACTATTTTAGTGATGTAATACCTTAAATATTGAATTTATATCAGCTTTTGAAAGATTGTTTGCTGAAAACAAATCTGTACTTGTAGAGATATTACTGCATCCTGAGAGGATCAAATCCTTTTTTTGTTTCTGTTATAACCCCCAAAAGACCCATGGGGACGACCCGATTGATCCCCGTGGGGTTTGTGTAGCATGACCCAACATCGGGCTCGTTTATTCCCCAAGATAAAGCCAGTCCAGGAAGGAGCCAGCATCTCAGGATGGTCCCGGTTGGGACTTGGACTGTTGCTTAGTTGCTGTATTTCCTTGCTGTGAGTAGGAAATAAATTACTTTTGACACACCTTTTCAGGACTCTCCAGTGACTGCAATAGTTTCTCTAATTAATTCTAAATATTGTTGAGGTTTGAATTAATTTAACGAGTTAAAGTATTTCTGCCTTTTTGAAATTTAAAAGAATATTTTCAAAAGAATTTGACATCATGAGGTGATCAGTGCGTGCTTTCAGCAATTTAGCCACATTTGCAATGGGTGTGTGCATGTTCTCTAAATGAAGTGTGGGTAATTAAGGACTTTGAGCGGGTTATACATAAATTGATTCATGTGTCTGCCCCAGTATTGGCTGTGGCTCTTGGCACGAAATGTTTCCATTAATCGCTATTTTCTGTTTCAAGGTCAGTTTTCTGTACAGCGCAGCGCCTTGCCCCCAATTGTATGACTCTTTTCTTTAGCAATTAATCTCCACTCCAGGATCTTGCCAAAAATATATCAGAAATGTAAAGTCAACTACATTGCCCATACCTGCTATGGCAATATTAGCTTCAGAATTCTTTGGGAGGCTGGGGGTTGCAGCATGAGCTGTGATTTGGCATTGACTACAAAATATTGTAATGTAATCTGTGTGATTTCATTCAGCAACCTAAATTAAGATTTATCTTTCCAGCATTTTTGTGTCTGTTCTGTCTAATATCTCATGCAGTAACATACTGCTTAGTTCAGGGGAGGCAGTGGTATAGTGGTATTATCACTGGACTAGTAATCCAGAGAGTGGAAATTCAGGGACCCTTCCGGTGTCCCTGGCTCCATCATGTGCAAGAAGTGTGTCCAACTGCAGCTTCTATTAGACCGCTTGACGGCTCTGGAGCTGCGGATGGATTCACTTTGGAGCATCCGCGATGCTGAGGAAGTCGTGGATGGCATGTTCAGTGAATTGGTCACACCTCAGTTAAAAATTACTGAGGGAGATAGGAAATGGGTGACCATTAGACATAGGAAGAGCAGGAAGGCAGTGCAGGTGTCCCCTGCGGTCATCTCCCTCCAAAACAGATATACAGTTTTGCATACTGTTGGAGGAGATTGCTCACCAGGCGGTGGTGACAGCAGCCAGGCTCATGGCACCGTGAATGGCTCTGCTGAGCAGGAGGGCAGGAAAAAGCATGGCAGAGCTATAGTGATAGAGGATTCAATGTTAAGGGGACTAGACAGGCGGTTTCTGCGGACGCAAACGAGCCTCCAGGATGGTATGTTGCCTCCCTGGTGCAAGGATCAAGGATGTTTCACAGCAGCTGCAGGACATTCTGGAGGGGGAGGGTGAATACCCAGATGTTGTGATGCATATAGGCCCCAACAATATAGGTTATAAATGTGATGAGGTCCTCCAAGCTGAATTTATTGAGTTAGGAGTTAAACTAAGAAGTAGGACCTCAAATGCGGCAATTCTTAGTGGTAGCTTAATGGTAAAAACTGGGCGGCATGGACAAGTTGGGCCGAAGGGCCTGTTTCCATGCTATAAACCTCGTTGACTCTGTAACTCTATCTGGGTTAATGCTCTGGGAACCTGGATTTGAATCCCACCAATGCAGATGCTGAAATTTGAATTAAACTTTTTTAAAATCTGGAATTAAAAGTCTAATGACCATTGTTGATTGTTGTGAAAAAAACATCTGGTTCACTATTGTCCTTTAGCGAATCAAATCTACCATCCTTACCTGGTTTGGCCTGACTCCAGGCCCACAACACTGTGGTTGACTCCCCACACAGCAACGTCCACATCCCATGGATTAATTTTTTAGAAGGGGCTGGGATTATGTCAGGCCCTGATCAGAGAGCCAGAGGAAATCCCCATTAGTTCTGTGACAGACTTTATTGACTCCTTTGAGCCTTCCCCATGTTTGAGGTTCCCAGTGGCGAAAGTTTAGCCTGCCAAGAGCTGCCGTGTCTACTGGCAGCGCTGCATCCGCCCGAGATCGAGGAATGCGGTTTTCTCAGGCCTTCGGTGAGAGAAGGCAGGATGCAGATCAATGGGATACTGGTCGCAGGAGAGAAGGCTGTAGAGGCAGTTGAAGGCAAGGTTAAGCTCTGTGATGTCAGGGTGGTCACCTCTCCCACTGTCCATAACTTTGGTTTGAGGTCACTTTTTATTTATCTCATGCTGGAAGCCATTTGTAGATAAATGGGGTACGCAGGGCACAAGAAGGATTCCTGCTATGTTTATAGAGTCTAGTAACCTTAATTCGAGTAACACAATAGTTGTGATCTTTATCACTACCTTGTCTTGGCCCCTGACACCTTGCAATTATTTGTTATTTTCTCCAGAGTGAAAGAATGCTGCACCAATTAATCCCATAAGAGTTTATACAATTCTAAAAAAATATTCCTTAAAGGTCACTATTCCCTACATTTCCCCCTTTGCGAAGGGAATATTTTTGTTGATTTGTCACATTTCCACACCATAAGCTCAACTTCCAAATTTCCTGATTAAATATCGCAAGTAAGAAACTGAAGCTACTAGGTTTAGTAATACCAGACCTCAGGTATTAACAAACATAAGAGTTTGCATCCTCAATAAGGGAGTTTGAATGACTTGGTATACTAATTCATACCAGGCCCGATTTCCTAACCTGAATTTCCTGTCGCATTTCTTCATTCTGTTGGACCATTTTAATCGGGTGTTTCTCCATGGGATATGACCATTCTCCCACTTGGTACTCAAATGGCCTGCTGACTTTTTCCAGTATATTAGGCTGCAAAGTCATTTGATTTTTTTTGGATGTGTTCTACCCTTGACTCTAACCATTTCTGGTTAACCCAGGAGCAGGGTGAGAGGTAGAGTGTGCAGGTGGGCAGATGATCTCATTTGAAATAAAAACAGAATATGTTGGAAACACATGGTAAGTCAGTCAGCATCTATAAAGTAAGCTCTGACAAATGATCTCAGCCTGAAACAGCATCCTATTTTGTTTGGATTTTCAGGTTCTGATGGACCCATTGTGTGGTTACTACATTTTCTGTTTTTACTACGCCATTATTTAACAGTAATAAATTTTTGAAATGGCCCGGGTGATCATTATGTTTCTTTGATTTATGAGCGTGGACTTACAATTCACTTGAGTGTGCTGTACTCTATTTATGTCTCATGGCTGGTGTTCAAAGAGCATTCTGTTTGTATTTATTTGCTTGAATACAAGAATTTACATTTTATAATTTATAGGTGCACTCGTTTTGTAAAGCAGAAATGTTGAACATGTCATTTACAAGTTTTGAAAGAACTTTTCATGAACCAATAAAAAAAACAGAAAAATAAATTAGATTTCAGTATATTAAATACAGGTACCCGGTATTGAGATAGGTTCAAAAGAACAGGTATGCATAATTCAGTACAAACAGAAAATTCAAAACATTCTATAAACCAGCTTGTTTGTGTTATGATTTTTAATCATGGTGGGATAAATTCTGCGCAGAATTCTTTGTGTGCAGGATAATCAATGTGTGCAGAATAATCAATCCTCTGTTAGCATAACATACAAGTATAAAATTCACCCAATTTGAAGAAGATACAAGTAAAAGAAAATTGAAAGATGCGTACCAATACCTACAGTATAGTCAGTATAGTGGGTTACCTGAGTTCAAATGCAATTTCAATTGATGAAAGTCCGAGTTTGTTGACCGTACTACATGTGGAATAGATTTGGGCAGTTTCGAGTTAGTTCCTGGGGATGTTGAGTCATCACCACAAACTGAAAATAATTTTGCACTAATTGGTAATATCCTTCAAACAGATTAGGTTAATGTGGTTAGTTATGCTTGAGAAGAAAGAAAATGCTGCATTAGTAGAGCAACAGGTGCCCTTCCAGAATTGACTTGAGGTACTTTGTTGGGCCAAATAGGGCGACTGTTACTGAGCACCTAGCTGATCTGGGAGTGACTCTGGAAACCTGACATGGAATTCCCAAATTCATTTACATTAATGAGTACATATTGCTTTTTCTAAAAAGGGGAATGCATATTAAATTACAGTATCAGTAGATAAAACTACAGTAACTTTAAACAGGCACCCAAAAATCGATTAATTGGTCAATGAGGGCAGTGGAGATTGACAGCTAAATATAGAAACAGTGAAGCAATTAAGTGACTGATTTTGAGAAATAAATTGTTTAGTCTGGAAGGGCAGATGTAAAAAAAAACAACTGTGATGAAAGATTCAGTTATGAAGTACGTGGATTATTGCATTCTGCAGAAAATATAAGTCAGGTTTTACATGTTTATAGGTAAGGAATATAAAACAAAACCTGTCAGCTATTATAGAATCGTAGAATTTACAGTGCAGAAGAAGGCCACCCGGACCATCGAGTCTGCACCGGCTCTTGGAAAGAGCACCCTACCCAAGCCCACACCTCTACCCTATCCCCACACTATTAACCAGGTTCTCTTGAGCTAACGAAAGAGTGAGTTTATTAGTTACTAAAACTTGAGAGAGAAAAATAATTGTCATAACCCCCACGAGGACCACCAGCATTGATCTCCCTGCGAGACTCATGAAGGACGAGCTCCCCCCGAGAGGGGGCGGAGGCCACCCGCCTGGAGTACGAATATAAAAGCTGGGCCAAGGCAGGTGAGGTTAATTCTCCTCGCAAGGACTGTACTGGGAGCAATATGCTGCTTTGAACAGAACTACGTAAATAGTTAATAAATTGATGTTCACTTATCACCGGGGTCCTTGCATTACTAAAGTAATAAAATGCAATAAATGCACACGCGCGATCATACATACACAAATTGGAAATTAATTATTCCAAAACTGAAAGTTTAAAAAAAGAATACGTCTTTGGCTTGTCTGTGTTTGGCTTGTCTGTGAGGAACCGATGATGATAGTTTGCGATATTAAGTTGTGTGATTCTGGTAGCGCTGACTTCAGCAGTGGAACAATTGGTTTGGCAATTCTTGGGAGGGCTTCTCCGGTCGCCAACGCCGAAATCGCGTTCGGCAATCGGCAGGAGAATCCCCATTCACAACCGAATCGGGAGCGATGTCGCTTTTGCGATGTTCTGCCCCCTCCAAAGCGGCTTACCCGCAGAGTACGCCACGTACCATATCGATGCCCATCCCCCCCCAATGCTCCGACGGAGTCAGTCAAGTGTGGTCTCATCCATCGGTAACTCGGCGTAGCACCTGCGGACTCAGTCCAGCGCAGTCGGGGGAGGGCCGAACCGTGAGGACGGGGGACTTTGCCAGGGGCTGGGAACACTGTTGGAGGGTGGTCCAGGGCGTGCGAGCCGGCCAAAGAGGGGGGCACTATTTCGCAGGCCAGGTCCGCAAGTGACCGGTGCCATGTTGCACGGTGCGGTTGCTGCAGGCCGCCGCCGTGTGCATGCGCAGCCACGGGACCGGCAATTCTCCAGGAAGTATCGGCAGCTAGAGCCAGGTGCTCAATGCTGCCTTAATGCTAGGCCCCCAGCCAAACTAAGGATTGCTGGCCGTTTTACACCATTGTTTCTGTCGTAAAACACCACCATTCCCATGCCGGAGTGGGGACGTAGCCTCAAAATCGGAGAATCCAGCCCTTGGTTCTGCAGGTTAACTTAAATGAGTTGTTCAGTTTCCTTTTCGGCTGTGACTTTGCTAACTCGTGACTTGCTTCCAGCAATCAGAGCGAGAGAGACTTTTTTTCACCTGAAAGCGCTGGGATGCCAAATGGATGTTCTTCAACTGTAACCCTCACAGCACATGCTAACACGGCGGATTAGCATACATGTAGCAGGATTGCAGTTGGTTTTTAACCCCTTTTATTGGGTATGCCTGGAAAGGGGAAACACAAAAGTGCCTTTCACCCAGAAACTGCTTTCTTACAACTCACATCATGTCCACGGTCTGGGATATAACTCACAGGACATGATTTCTGATCAGATGGTAATAAGTCTCCAATATCTCCACAGAAGATTATAGTACAGTTTTTGCATTACTTCTCTTTGAAGTTTCTTGGCACCCTCCAGGTGCGACATTCCAATGCCTCTTTTACAACTGAGTACAATCCACACAGGAATTTTCCAGACAGAAACTGAATGATATTCTCAGACTTTACATTATTAACCATCTTTTGTCCTTCTTTTAAGAGCACAGGTCTTACTTAATTAATTTGAGGCTGTGATCCACTGCAATGACATTAGTGACTTGTGGATTAGGCTTCAGGGGACAAATGGCCTTCTGCTCCTAGTTCTTATATTTTTAGGATCGCCAACTCACCAGCATTAAAGGGTTGTCCTCGTGTTTCTTCTATGCCTTTGTGAACAACCAGTTTACTTTTCCTTCAGTATTACAACTTCATCTTTTATAATGAACTACTTTGAAACATTGAGCACCTCCCAGCTAAGTGAGCTCCAGGTGAAACTCTCGAAACAAGCATTTTATTTACCAGTAATTTTATTTACGACTAAATCAAACAACCCACCACAATCCATGCATCATATTATCAGCTCTAAATTGGCTAGAATTGAAACACCAGAGTCTTTCAATATCACAACCTGGAAAATAAAACCCACAGCCCATTGTTTATTAACCGTCGTTATTGACAGAAAGGAGAGTTTGTTGCCTCTTCTCTTAAACAGGACAATTTCAACTATTCAAAGTACCAACTAAGTTTCTATTGAAGTTAGGATTGTGGGCAAGGGGTTATATCATATAATATCTGAAGGCAAGATCCCTGTTTCTAGACTTTTACATGCTGCAGAAATTGTCTAGCACTTGACCATAAAACAGATGCCTCAAATGCCAGCTCCAGTGCCGATTCAGCGTCCATATTTAAATGCCGCTCCGATCTCCATCTCCGAAACTGGACTAAGTATGGCCTCATCGGGAAGTTTCCCACTGAGACCCAGAATCGAACCAGAGTCTGGTAGATAGTGTGGTGTTTCTCAGCGCACTCCTCCCGGAACTCTGTTCCGATTCAGTTCGATAGTGCCCCATGTTTCTGATGAACAGGTTAAGCGCAGTTGTAGTTTCCAAAAGTTGTTTGCAAATCAGAGTTAAAGAAACCTTTCCCAGAAACTGTACCAACAAGACATAGGAAACAAACAAATACTATCTGTGTTTGTGTTTGAAGAAGATTCTGCAAGTACTATGGTAAAATGAAGTTATTAGGCTGACACGCCTATTGACATGCCTATTTTTCTGTTTCCCAAGGCTAAAGCAAGTACTTAACCGATATCTTTATTGGTATTCAACTGAGTGACCATTTAATTAACGGTGGCATCAGCTGTAGGAAAACTGACATCTTTGTATTCTAGAAACCCATTAGGATTGGTTTTATTGAGTAGAGTGCAGTATTTGATTGATCTCTGTAGGAAAAAGAACTGTAATGTGCATTCAAATCAATAACACACTTACAAATTAAGACCTTTATAATTGCTATATATTCCAGCAGATAGTTCCTTTGTGACCTACACTCTGGAATTATATTCTGTTCTTGTTCTTGTTTCTCTAGTCTATCTCCAAATTGTCATTTGCAAAAGAGAGTTCCAAAACTGATTGACGCGTTTCAGAGGAATGATATTATGTTCAGTCAATTTCAGAAGTTGGACTATAATAATTTGAGCCTTCAGTTTAACAACGCCATAATGCTGATCTGCATTCTGTTGTGCATTGTTGCTTTCACTCTCAGCTTGATCTTCACATTAAAAATGGGATGGTGAATATGGGCTTTCTCTTGTATACCCAACATTCAAGCGGCATTGCATGCAATTAGTTCAATCGTTTTAAGGAAGAACATGCCTCCCAGGCCATGGTAAAAAAGGAGGTAATTCAGACATTAGAAGGGTTAAATTTGATAAGTTGAAGGTATTGGGTAGAATGTCTGTACTTAAAGTGGATAAGGGAAGGAATTGGTGGAATGTCGAAGTTCCAGAAGAAAGGAGAGAAGGAAGGGAACAAGCGAAAGTCCGCCAGCGAGTGCTGTTGTGAGTCCAACAGGAGGTAAGATGGCGGGTGCTGGTTCGTTGGGTGGGACTGCTCCCATTGCAGTTGGTACTCCGGTCGAGGTGGTATCAGGGGAGTTTGACAGGCTGTTCACCAAGCATTTAGAGGTTCTTCGAAGGGAGATGACAGCCTCGCTCAAAGAGTGGGTGGAGGAGGCTCTTTCCCCAATAAAGGCTATATTGATGAAGACGTCGGTTGAGCAAGGAGAGACTATGAAGGGGGTGGAGGAGGCTCTGTCGCAACATAGCGACCAGTTCACCTCGACGGGTGAGGAGCTATAGAGGGTGGTGGCGGTCAGTAAAGGGCTAAAAGCCGAAGTGGAGGACCTGTAGAACAGGTCCAGGTGACAGAATTTGAGGATCATGGTCTTGCCAAGGGGGTGGAGGGCCAGAAGCCGACTGAGTACTTTGTGGACATCTTCCATGCTAGCAAACAAAGGTTGGCTCGTGACCGGGAGTGGTGTGACAGTCGCTGGAGCCTTCAGGCAGGTTTCAATGGACCTGGTTGGTGAGAATGTTGGGGAAGGGGATCGATACTGGGTGAGACGTTTGCAAGAGGAAGTAGATGGGGAGATTCTGGGATGGGAAAGGGTGGGAGTTGGCGGTAGCAAAAGGATGGGGCTGGTCCGGCCAGATGAGCGGGGTTTGGAGTAATGGTGATAGTGAATAGGAAGGGCGAGGGTGGCTGAGAGACCCCCGGTCAGAATGGTGATGTGGAACATGCGAGGGTTGGGGGGACCAGTGAAGAGAGTGAGAGTTTTCGCGCACATGAAGAGTTTGAAAGCTGGTGTGATGCTGCAAGAGATCCATCTGAGGGTGAAGGACCAAATGAGGCTTGGGAAGGGTTGGGTGAGCCAGGTGTTTTGTTCAGGATTTCATAGTAGGGCCCAGGGAGGGTGGCAATTTTGAGTGGGTGAGCGAGTGAGGTTCCAGATGGAGATGGTGGTGGCGGATCAGGGGGCAGGAATGTGATTGTAACGGGTGCACTGGAGGGGAGTTTGGTGCCGTTGTTTACCGTATATGCCCCCCAATTGGGATGACGCAAGGTTCGTGAACAAAATGCTGGCTACCATCCCGAATCTGGATACCCATGAGTAGATATTGGGGAGGAGGATTGGAACACAGTGCTGGAACTGAGGGTGGACAGGACCCAGCCGCACTCACTGACCCTGTCGTGGGGTGGGGCGAACAATGGCGTTTGCTGGGCTTATGAGCCTGAGGAGATTTTTACACCTGAGGGATCGGGAGTATTTGTTTTTTTCGCCGGTGAACAAGGTGTTCTTGAAGATTGACATTTTTATGGTGGGGAAGGCATTGTTGGCTGGAGTTAAGAGAACAAAGTATTCGGCAATTGTGATTTTGGATCATGCTCCACATTGGATGGATGTGGTACTGGAGACGAAGTTGGCTCTGAAGCCAGGGTGGAGGATAGATGTGGGGTTGTTGGCGAACCAGAGTTTCTGTGATAGGATGGCGAAGGTGATTGAGGAGTATGTTGGATTCAACTGTGCGGGAGCCATTTCGCCATCGATGGTGTGATAGGCATTGAAGGCAGTGGTGAGGGGTGATGATTTAATTTAAGACTTAGGTGGATAGGGAGGAGAGGGAGGAAACCAATGGTTGAAAGCAGAGATATTGGAAGTGGACGGGAATTACACAGAGGATCCGATCCGGGGCTCTGGCAAAGAGGAAGGAGTTGCAGGCGAGGTTTAGCCTGCTGTCCAAGGGGAAAGCGGTGCGTCAACTGAGAAGGATGAAGGGGGCCATCTGCGAGTATGGGGAAAAGGCAGGTCGGATGTTGGCTGGTCAGCTCCATAGGCAAGCCGCCGCGAAGGAGGTGGTTTGCGATAGGACAGGAGAGTTGGTGGTGGCCCCAGAACAAGGTGTTTGAGGAGTTTTATAGGGACTTGTATAAGTCGGAGACACCAGACGATGAGTGGGAGATAAGGGAGATTATGGGGAGGTTAGAGTGCCCAGGGTTGGGTGAAATGGAGAAGGCGGGGCTGGAAGAATCGGTGGGGGAAGAGGAGATGAAGGCAGCAATCGGGAAGATGCAGACGGGGAAGGCGGTGCTGCCTGATGGATTCCTGGTGGAATTTTTAGGAAATGTAATAATAAGCTGGTATCGTTGCTGGTGGAAATGTTTGAGGATGCGAAGGTTAGGTGGGTTTTGCTGAAAACGATGGGACATGCCTCAATCTTGTTGCTGTTAAAGGACGAAAAGGACCCTGTGGAGTGTGGGTAATATAGGCCCATATTTCCCTGAATGTGAACGTCAAGATATTGGCAAAGGTGCTGGCATCAAGGTTGGAGGTGTGCCTTCCGAGGTTGACTAGGGAGGATCAGACTGGGTTCATTAGGGGCAGACAGTTGTCATCGAATATGAGATGTTTCTGAATGTGGTGCTTTCTCTGGCAGAGGGAAGGGAGTTAGAGGTGGTGGGGGCATTAGATGCGGAGAAGGCATTTGATCAGGTGGAGTGGAGTTATCTGGAAAAGTTTGGGATTGGGCCTAAATTTGTTGCCTGGGGAGGGGCTTCCGGTGGCGCTCGCGAGCGGAGTGGCTGCATCAGGTAGTGGCTCCCGCCGGTCCGCGATTTGTCGAGGGTTTCCCCGTGGTTCTTTCTTCCCACGAAAGGGGAAGGGTTTCTTCGGCCTTTGGGGCCTGAGGGACGGCCGTCGGGTCGGTCCGGTTTGGAGCCGGGAGTGTCCAGCGGCCGGAGCGGGAGGCATCGACCCAGAGGTCGGATGCGTGGGCAGAGCTTGACATGAGGCGAGGCAATCGAGGTGGCAGGCCTGATTCCAGAACGTGATGTAGAGGGGGAACTAGAGCACACTTGATGGCTCCCAATGAAAATGGACCTTTGAGGAGTTTGAAGTCCGGTCCCCGAGGAAGAGATTTCCTGACTTTGGAATTTTTGGGGAAAAAATTTGTGAAAATAATTACTTGGTTATTTTTGGATTGAAGAAAGAAAGAAGAAATAAGAAGTCGTTAGAGGATGCGAAAAGCAGCTAGGAAGAAGGAAGAAAACCCGGGTTCACCGTTGAATGAGAAGGCCAGCAAAAGCGTGGACAAGATGGCAGATGCCGGACCGCATGGTGGGGCCGCACTACTTACGGTGGAGAAGATGACCGAGGTGATGGCGGTGGAGCTGGAAAAGCAGTTTGCGAGGCATATGGAGGCTTTGAGGAAGGAGACGGCGGTCGCATTGAAATCGTTGGTGGAGGAGGCAATCGCCCCGGTGAGGGTAGCTGTGGTAAAGACATCGGCCGAGGTGAGAGAGCAGGGTGAGAAGATGAAGGAAGTGGAGGAGGCCGTGTCGCAGCACAGCGACCAGCTCACCTCGATGGGGGACGAGCTGCGGAGAGTGGTGGAGGTCAACAGAGGACTCCGAGCAAAGCTCGAGGACTTGGAGAACCGCTCGAGGTGGCACAATCTGAGAATTGTGGGCTTGCCCGAAGGGACAGAGGGCCCAAGGCCAACAGAGTACTTCGCTAAGAAGTTGGCGGAGCTGATGGGGGAGGGTGAGAACTCCTCCCAGTAGAGCTGGACCGAGCTCATCGATCATTAAGGCCGAAGCCCAAGGTGAAGGAGCCGCCAAGAGCAGTAATTATCTGCTTCCATAAGTACTGCATGAAGGAGAAGGTGATAAGCTGGGTAAAGCAGAAGCACGAGGTGCAGTGGGACGGTGCTGGAGTTCGGATTTATCAGGACTTGACAGTTGAGTTGGCAAAGAGACGAGCGGCGTTTGGGCGAGTGAAGGCAGCACTGTACAAGAACGGGGTGCAATTTGGTATGGTGTACCTGGCGAAGCTGAGGGTAACGTATAACACCAAAGACTTTTATTTTGAGACAGTGGAGGTGGCTGAGGCGTTCGTGAGGGCAGAAGGCTTGGGACAGACGTGAGGAGCGGAGCTCGAAGAGAGACTGTGGACTGTATGGGCAGCTGGAAAATGTATAAATGCTGCAACTTTCTTTTTACTGATGTGTATTGTAACTTACTTCTCTTTGCATTGTTACAGAGTTCAAGGTAATGGTTGGGTGGATTGCCGTTCTGTGTTGCGACGGTTATATCTTATGTTAGTGAATTGTATGGGTTGGATTGTTGGTTTTGTTTTTTCTTGCTCTAGGACTCGGTGGGGCGGGGGGGGGGGGTGTTTGATGTTAACAATGGACAGGGGCGGGTCAGGCTTATGGGGCAGGGCCCGGTGGTATGATGATAGTAGATAAGAAGGGTGAGGGGATGAGAGACCCCCAGTTAGGATAGTCACGTGGAACGTGAGAGGGTTAGGAGGTCCGGTCAAGGGTGCTTGCACCTCTTAAAAGTATAAAAGCCGATGTGGCAATGCTGCAGGAGACTGACTTGAGGGTGAAGGACCAGGTGAGACTTAAGAAGGGTTGGGTTAGTCAAGTGTTTAATTCTGGATTTGACGGAAGGGCTTGAGGGGTAGCGGTGCTGGTCAGCAAAAGGGTACGGTTCCAGATGGAGAAGGTGGTGGCAGATCAGGGGGGTAGATATGTGATTGTGACAGGGACGCTGGAGGGGAGATTAGTGGCGCTGCTAAGTGTATATGGCCCCAATTGGGATGATGAGGGATTCACGAAGAAGGTGTTTGGTGCCATCCCCGACTTGGACTCACACGAACTGATAGTGGGGGGGTGGGGGGGGGGGGGGGGACTGGAACTTAGTGCAGGAGCCAAGGTTGGACAGATCACGGCCGTGCTCGCTGGTCCCATCAGGGGGGGCGAAGGCGCTGGCTGAGCTAATGGTGGAAATGGGAGGGGTGGACCCTTGGAGGTTCCTGCACCCAAGGGAACTGGAGTACTCATTTTTCTCAGCAGTCCATAAGGTATACTCGCGGATCGACTTCTTTGTGGTGGGGAAGGCTTTTCTGGCTGGGGTTAACACTTTGCAATTGCAGTGTCGGATCATACTCCGCATTGGGTGGATATGGTACTGGAGAAGGGGGTGGAAGCTGGATGTGGGGCTTTTGGGGGACCAAGTGTTCTGTGAGAAAATTGAAACGGTAATTAAGGAATATGTAGGTTTCAACTATACGGGTGAGGTGTCGAAGGCAGTGGTCTGGGAGGCTCTAAAGGCGGTGGTGAAGGGGGAGGTAATTTTGTTTAAGGCCAGGGTGGACAAAGAGGAGAGGTTGGAGCGGCAGAGGATAATAGACGAGATGTTGGAGGTAGATAGAGGTTACGCAGAGGATTGGGACCCAGCAAAGCTGGAAAGGAGGAACGAACTACAGGCGAGCTTCGACCAACTGTCTACCAGGAAGGCGGTGCGCCAACTGAGACGAGCGAGGGGTGTAGTTTATGAACATGAAGATAAGGCAGGTATGTTAGCAGGTCAGCTCCGGAGGGAAGCAGCGGCAAGGGAAATTCTTCAGGTGAGGGATAGGGCAGGGAAGTTGGTGGTGGCTCCGGAGCTGATTAACAAGGTTTTTGAGGAGTTTTATGAGAAGTTGTACAGGTCAGAGCCACCCGGGGGAGACCGTGAGATGCAGGAATTTCTAGATGGGTTGGAGTACCCGAGGCGAGGGGAAGGGGACAGGGTTACATTAGAAGGAGCAATAGTGGAGCAGGAGATAAAGGATGCGATTGGGAGGATGCAGTCGGGGAAGGTGGCAGGGCCAGATGGGTTTCCGGTGGAATATTATAAAAAATTCAAGGATAAGCTGGCACCCCTGATGGTGGGGATGTTTGAAGAGGCGATAGGGAAGGGGGTGTTGCCACAAACCTTGGGGCAGGCATCGATTTCACTGTTGCTAAAAAAAATAAGGATCTGACGGAGTGTGGGTCATATAGGCCCATATCACTTCTGAATGTGGACGCAAAAGTATCGGCGAAGGTACTGGCGGGTAGGCTGGAGGAGTGCCTTCCGAAGGTGATAGGCGAGGATCAGATGGGGTTCGTGAGAGGGAGGCAGCTTTTTTCGAACATTAGGAGGGTTTTGAACGTCATTATGGCACCGGCGGAAGGGAAGGATACAGAGGTGGTTGTGGCATTGGACGCCGAGAAGGCGTTTGACCGGATATAATGGAGGTACTTGATGGGAGTTCTGGAGCGGTTTGGGATTGGACCAAGATTTGTTAACTGGGTAAAACTATTATATAAGGAGCTGAAGGCGAGTGTCCGCACAAACAACATCAGCTCGAGATACTTTTCTCTCCACCGTGGGACGAGGCAGGGATGTCCTATGTACCCCCTGCTGTTTGCACTTGCGATTGAGCCGTTGGCAATTGCATTAAGAAGGTCGGGAGCATGGAAAGGAATATTGCGGGGGGGGGGGGGGGGGGGGGGGATAGAGCATAGGGTGTCCTTGTATGCCGACGACTTGCTGCTGTATGTGTCAGAGCCGAGTGGGTCGATCGGGGGAATATTGGAGCTGCTGCGAGTATTTGGGTCGTTCTCGGGGTACAAGCTGAACCTGGACAAGAGTGAGTATTTTGTGGTGTCTCGGCCTGGGGTTGGTGGGGGGGGGGGGGGGGGGGGGGTTGCCATTCCGGAGGGCAGAGACTCACTTTAGGTATCTGGGGGTGCAGGTTGCCCGGGAATGGGGGAGGCTTCGCAGGTACAGGGAGAGTGAAAGACGATCTGGCAAGGTGGGATGGTCTCCCTCTGTCACTGGCGGGTCGGGTACAGGCAGTTAAAATGAATATGTTTGTTTATTTTTCAATGCCTACCGATTTTCCATCCAAAAGCTTTTTTCAGTGAGATTGAGGGAAGGATTACCTCATTCATATGGGGAGGGAAGGTGGCCAGAGTGAGAAAGGTGCTGCTACAGAGGGGAAGGCAGGCAGGGGGCTTGGGTCTCCCGAACCTGATGTACTGCTACTGGGCGGCGAATGTGAAGAAGGTGCGGAGCTGGGCCAGAGGGGTTGATTCCCAGTGGGTCAGAATGGAGGAGAGTTTGTGCAGGGGATCGGGACTGAAAGCACTAACAACAGCGCCGCTCCCGATAGCTCCGGGGAAATACTCATGGAGTCAGGTAATAATAGCTTCATTGAGAATTTGGAGGCAGTTTCGCCCAACACTTTAGATTGGGGGAAGGTCAAGGGAAATGCCGATTCGGAGGAACCACAGATTTGAGCCAGGGAGTTTTCGGGATGGAAGTTTTCGGAAATTGGAAGAGAAGGTGATTAAGACGCTAAAAGATTTGTTTCTTACGGGTCGGTTTGCAGGATTGACGGAGCTGGAAGCGAAGTATGGGCTGGGAGCAGGGAGAAATGTTTAGATACATGCAGGTTTGAGATTTTGCTGGGAAGAAGATAAGAGCTTCCCGGAGGAACCGGCCTCCACATTGCTGGTGGAGGTGCTGACGACAAGGGGGCTGGAGAAGGGAGTAGTGTCAGCGGTGTACGGAGCTATTTTGGACGAGGATAAGGCACCACTGGAAGGGATCAAAGCAAAGTGGGAGGAAGAGTTGGGAGAGGTTATAGAGGAGGGGGTATGGTGTGAGGTGCTCCAGAGAGAAAATGCCTCCAACTCATGTGCGAGGTTGGGGCTGATAGAGCTGAAGGTGGTATATAGAGCGCACCGTTGCGGGGGGGGGGTCCCGCTAATCACGTTCATATGTTTTGGTCCTGTCCAAAGCTAGAGGGTTACTAGAAGGAGGTTTTTAGGGTAACTTCCAAGGTGCTGCACGTGGAGCTGGACGGGGAGGGTGAACAGCCAGTTGTATGTACCTATAGGCACCAACAATATAGGTTATAAATGTGATGAGGTCCTCCAAGCTGAATTTATTGAGTTAGGAGTTAAACTAAGAAGTAGGACCTCAAATGTGGCAATTCTTAGTGGTAGCTTAGTGGTAAAAACTGGGCGGCATGGACAAGTTGGGCCGAAGGGCCTGTTTCCATGCTATAAACCTTGTTGACTCTGTAACTCTATCTGGGTTAATGCTCTGGGAACCTGGATTTGAATCCCACCAATGCAGATGCTGAAATTTGAATTAAACTTTTTTAAAATCTGGAATTAAAAGTCTAATGACCATTGTTGATTGTTGTGAAAAAAACATCTGGTTCACTAAAACTGGGCGACATGGACAAGTTGGGCCAAAGAGCCTGTTTCCATGCTATAAACCTCGTTGGACCCAGGTCCCCTAGAGGCCATATTTGGCGTGTCGGACCAGCCAGGGTTGGAAACGGGTGCAGAAGCAGATATCGTAGCCTTCGCCTCGTTGATCGCCCGAAGGCGGATCCTGCTGGGATGGAGAGCAGCCTCTCCACCCTGTGCCCTGGCGTGGCGGGGGGACCTGTTGGAATACTTGACCCTTGAGAAGGTTAAGTTTGAACTGAGGGGAAGGACGGAGGGGTTCTACAAGTCATGGGCATTATTCATTATGCACTTTCAAGAACAGGATAACATCGAACCTTAGTTGGGGGGGATGGTTGGGGGGGGAGGGGGGCTGTGTGTATTAAGGGTGACTATAGGTAATCCCGGATTCCTTTTTGTCATTTGTTTATGTAAACATGTAGGCTGAAGTTTGGGGGTTGGTGGGAGGATGGGATCGTTGTTATTGGGATTGACATATTTGTTGCTGATTATTGTTTATTGTTGGTGGGTGTAAATTTGGGAGAAAATGTGAAAAAGGAGGAGACTAAAAAAATATATTTTTTAAATTTGTGGCATGGGTGATGTTGCAGTATAAGGAGCTGATGGTGAATGTGCGCACATTATGAATTCAGGGTATTTTTCATTGCACCGGGGAATGAGGCAAGGGTACCCCATGTCTCCCCTTCTTTTACGTTGGTGATAGAGCCCTTGGCCATTGCATTGAGGAGTTTATCTGAAAAGGAAGAATGTCCAGTGTTATGGAAAGACTGGCACTGTGAATTGCTTGTTTGGAAACCGGTGCAGACATAATGGACCAAATAGCCTCCTTCTGTACTCTGCTGTTTTCATATCCTTAGTGGTCTTTACCCCTCCCGATCTTTCTGATTTCTTCCAGTCACAAAAACCTCTTAGATATCTGAACTTCTACAATTCTGGCTCCTTGAACACCCTTAGTTTTAATTACTCCACCATTGGTGGTCCCCAGCTACCCATACCTGAATCTCTGAAATTCTCTTCCTTGATTGGAGGGAGGCGAATGTTGTACCCTGTTCAAGAAAGGGAATCGGGAAATCCCTGGGAATTACATACCAGTCAATCTTACATTTGGTGAGCAATATGTTGGAAAGGATTCTGAGACATAGGATTTATGATTATTTGGAAGAACATAGTTTGATTAAGAATAGTCGGCATGGCTTTGTGAGGGGCAGGTCATGCCCCACAAGCGTCAATGGATTCTTTGAGGATGTGATAAGACACATTGATTACGGTCGGGCAGTGGATGTGGTGTATATGGATATCAGTAAGGCATTTGATAAGGTTCCCCAAGGAAGGCTCATTCAGAAAGTCAGGGGGCTTGGGATACAGCGGAATTTGGCAGTCTGGATACAGAATTGGCTGGCCGAAAGAAGACAGCGAGTGGTAGTGGATGGAAAATATTCCGCCTGGAGGTCGGTGACCAGTCGTGTCCCGCAGGGATCTGTTCTGGGACCTCTGCTCTTTGTGGTTTTTATAAATGACGTGGTTGAGGAATTGGAAGGGTGGGTTCGTAAGTTTGCCGATGACAAGAAGGTTGGTGGAGTTGTAGGTGGTGTCGAGGGCTGTTGCAGGTTACAACAGGACATTGATAAGATACATACATAGATACATAGAAGATAGGATCAGGAGGAGGCCTTTTGGCCCTTCGAGCCTGCTCCACCATTCATCACGATCATGGCTGATCATCCAACTATATAGCCTAATCCTGCTTTCTCCCCATAGCATTTGATCCCATTCTCCCCAAGTGCTATATCCAGCCGCCTCTTGAATATATTCAAAGTTTTAGCATCAACTACTTCCTGTGGTAATGAATTCCACAGGCTCACCACTCTTTGGGTGAAGAAATGTCGTCTTATCTCTGTCCGAAATGATTTACCCTGAATCCTCAGGCTGTGACCCCTGGTTCTGGACACACACGTCATTGGTAATATCTTCCCTGCATCTACCCTGTCTAGTCCTGTTAGAATTTTATAAGTCTCTATGACACCCCCCCCCCAATTCTTCTGAACTCCAGCGAGAACAATCCCAACCTAGTCAATCTCTCCTTATACGACAGTCCCGCCATCCCTGGAATCAGTCTGGTAAACCTTCGCTGCAGTCTCGCAAGAGCAAGAACATCCTTCCTCAGAGAAGGAGACCAAAACTGCACACAATACTCCATGTGTGGCCTCACCAAGGCCCTGTACAATTGCAGCAACAACTCAAAACCTCTTGCAATTAAGGCCAACATACCATTAGCCTTCTTTCCTGCCTGCTGCACCTGCATGCAGTGAATGGTGCACAAGGACACCCAGGTCCCGCTGCACACTCCCCTCCCGCCCAATTTACAACCATTCAGGTAGTAATCTGCCTTCCTGTTTTTGCTTTCAAAATGAATAACCTCACACTTATCCAAATTATACTGCATCTGCCATTGGTTTGCCTACTCGCCCAACCTGTCCAGATCTTGCATCCTCGTCACAATTCACCCTCCCACCTAATTTGGTATCATCTGCAAACTTTGAGATGTTACATTTTGTTCCCTCATCCAAATCATTAATATATGTTGTGAATAGCTGGGGTCCCAGCACTGGTACCCCACTGGTTACTGCCTGCCAATTTGAAAAGGACTCATTAATCCCTACTCTTTGTTTCCTCTCTGCCAGCCAGTTTTCTATCCACCTCAATACATTTCCCTCAATCCCATGCGTTTTAATTTTGTACAATAACCTCTTATTTGATAGGATGCAGAGGTGGGCTGAGAAGTGGCAGATGGAGTTCAACCTAGATAAATGTGAAGTGATTCAGTTTGGAAGGTCGAATTTGAATGTTGAATACAGGGTTAAAGGCAGGATTCTTGGAAGTGTGGAGCAACGGAGGGATCTTGGGGTCCATGTACATCGAACTCTCAACGTTGCCACCCAGATTGATAGGATTGTTAAGAAGGCATATGGTGTGTTGGCTTTCATTAACAGGGGATTGAGTTAAAGAGCCGCGAGGTTTTGCTACAGCTTTATAAAACCCTGGTTAGACCTCACGTGGAATATTTTGTCCAGTTCTGGTTGCCTCATTATAGGAAGGATGTGGATGATTTGGAGAGGGTACAGAGGAGATGCTGCCTGGACTGGAGGGCATGTCTTATGAAGAAAGGTTGAGGGAGCTAGGGCTTTTCTCACTGGAGTGAAGAAGGAAGAGAGGTTGACTTGATAGAGGTGTAGAAGGTGATGAGAGGCATGGATAGAGTGGATAGCCAGAGACTTTTTCTCCAGGGTGGGAATGGCTGTCACGAGGGGACATAATTTTAAGGTAATTGGAGGAAGGTATAGGGGAGATGTAAGAGGTAGATTCTTTACACAGAAAGTGGTGGGTGCGTGGAATGCACTGCCAGCGGAGGTGGTAGAGTCAGAGTCATTAGGGACATTCAAGCGACTCTAGGGCAGGCACATGGACAGCAGTAAATTGAAGGAGTGTAGGCCAGGTTGATATTAGATTAGGATAAATGGTCGGCACAACATTCTGGGCCGAAAGGTCTGCACTGTGCTGTACTGTTTGATGTTCTATGTTAACCTTTCCACCCACAACTCTGTCCTCCTTAAAACCTGCCTCTCCAACCAAGGTTTTGGCAGTTTGCCTTATATTCCCATAAGTGACTCGGTGTTAAAATTTGCTTTATAATGCTCTTGTGAAGCACCTTTTCGTGTTTCATTGAGTTAAAGGCGCTATAGAACTTTGTAAGCCAATACCTCACTAATTACAAAAGGTCTTTCTGTACAGTCAAAATTCCTCACTATTTTTCCATATTAAGCACGGTCTTTTACAAACAAGTTAATTTATTTATAGATTAGGTGATGAGTAATATATTATGAATGCCAACCATCTCATGCAGTGATGTGTGTTAATGTTGCTTGAGGGCTGTGTTTATTATTGTCCCCAAAAAATCATCATTTGCGTTATTTTTGTGGACCCAGCTGCATGTAAACCCTCTTTAGTCATTATCAGGCTTAACACCAATGGTCGTCCAAAATGTTGTGGATATAGCTGGTACTTGTCTAGTGAACTCTGTACTCCAGAAATACCAAGTTTTTTTGCCCGTAAAGTCTGAGCAGTTATACACAAATCCGATTGCTATCATTTCAAGGTATTCAGGAATTGGGTGGACACTTGGGTTGTAATATTGTATATTTTGTATTGAAACACTGGGACAAAAAGCAACAATGCAGAGATGAAAAATGTCAAAAAGCAAGCATTGGATCGATGAGTAAAGTTCTCAGCGAGTGAGGAACAGAACTAAAAAATCAACAAATAAATTAGATTTTTTGAAGACCATGCAAAAGTATATGGAAAGGATTTATTTAGAAGTAACTATGGTCCAGGTCTTCCGCGAAGTAGCAACCATCGCGAGATTAGCGTTCCGCTACAATGTTTTCACACCTAGGTGCAGCTCCACATTTCTATTATGTCTTTTGAGCCAAGCTTCTCCAGAAATACCTAGTACAGCGTCCCTTTTACAACTCCATCGCAGCACTGTAATGCCAGGGGCAGACAGGACATGCTTTCTTTTTATAGCACTAGCTGCCATAAGCTATGTTTAAATTTCCAGTGTGAATGCCAGTGAATGGGTAAATGTTAATGAATGGATAAGGTGATGGGGTGGATAGGGTGGGCGAGGTAAGTAGGTAGGATGGTAGGTGGGTAGAATGGCAGGTGAGTAAGGTAGTATGCGTATAGGTAGTTTTCGTAGAATTTACAGTGTAGAAGGAGGCCATTCGGCCCATCGAGTCTGCACCAGCTCTTTGAAAGAGAACCCTACCCAAGCCCACACCTCCTCCCTATCCCCATAACCCAGTAACCCCACACAACACTAAGGGCAATTTTGGACACCAAGGGCAATTTAGCATGGCCAATCCACCTAACCTGCACATCTTTGCACTGTGGGAGGAAACCGGAGCACCTGGAGGAAACCCACACACACACGGGGAGAACATGCAGACTCCGCACAGACAGTGACCCAAGCCGGGAATCGAACCTGGGACCCTGGAGCTGTGAAACAATTGTGCTAACCACTATGCTATCGTGCTGCCCGTTAAAGTCTGACTGATGATCTAAATTATGGCTTGAGAAAAATGTACCAGAGATCATGGAATCATAAAATCCCTACAGTTCAGAAGGAAACCAGTTGGCCCATCAAGTCTGCACCGACCCTCCAAAAGAACACCCTGCCAAAGCCCACTCTGCTGTCCTCAGTCCGTATTCCCACCGGCACCAAATTCCCAAGTATTATGTCGGGAATTGTGAATGGGAAGACAATAATAGAAAAACAGAACTTTCTTTTAGATAAACGACGAACGTTGTCACTCAGAAGTATTTGGGTGTCCTTTGCTCAAATCACAGAATGTTAACATCTAGGTGCAGCAGGAAATTAGCAAGGCAAATAGTATGTTCGTCAACATTTCAAGAGAGTTGAGGTTTGAGTAAAACAAAAAGTCTTGTTGCAATCATATAAAGCTTAGGTGTGATCATAACTAGAGTAGTGTGTACAATTTTGATTTATTTACCTAAGGAAGAATATATTTTCCTTGGAAGAGGTGCAGTGAAGGTTCATTAGGTTGATTTCTAGAATAAGAGGGTTGTCCTATGAGGAACGATTGAGTAGAATGGAGTCATATAAGTTTGAAAGTATGAAGCTCTGATAATTCCTACAGGGTTTGACAGTGCAGATAAATCATAGTGCAGAAGGAGGCCATTCGGCCCGTCGAGTCTGCATCAGCCCTTGGAAAGAGCACCCCACTTGCCCCACACTCCACCCTATCCCCTTTATCCCCGCAACCCTGTAACCCCACCTAACCTTTTTGGACACTAAGGGCAATTTACGATGACCAATCCACCGAACCTGCACATCTTTGGACTGTGGGAGGAAACCGGAGCACCCGGAGGAAACCCACGCAGACACGGAGATAACATGCAGACTCCACACAGACAGTGACCCAAGCCGGGAATCAAACCTGGGACCCTGGAGCTGTGAAGCAACTATGCCAACCACTGTGCTACCATGCTGCCCGCTATATTAAGAGCAGTCTTCCCTGCCTGGAGAATGTGGAAATTTGGGACATGGTCCCAGGATAAAGGGTCAGCCATTAGGACTGAGAAATTTCTGCTGAGTGTTCTGAATCTTTGGAATTCTCTACCCAAAGGGTCTGTAAAGGACGATGAATCAGAGTAGGTGAACTCAAACCCAAATCAGATGCAGAAAGTGAAATGAGGTTGGAAACAGAAAAAAAAGATAGGAAAAGTAATACTTTCCTAAATTAGACATTTTGAAATCTTGTGAAATAATTTGAAACCTGAAGGAATGGGAATCCACACATATAATTGTTCACTTCATGAAAAAGAGAAGTTGATTGGTAGTTATTAAATCATAATCTGGGCAGCATGGTAGCACAGTAGTTAGCACAATTGCTTCACAGCTCCAGGGTCCCAGGTTCGATTCCCGGCTTGGGTCACTGTCCATGTGGAGTCTGCACGTTCTTCCCGTGTCTCCGTGGGTTTCCTCCAGGTGCTCTGGTTTCCTCCCACAGTCCAAAGTTGAGCTGGTTAGGTGGATTGACCATGCTAAATTGCCCTTAGTGTCCAAAAGGTTAGGTAGGGTTACTGGATTATGGGGATAGGATGGAAGTGTGGGCTTGGGTAGGGTGCTCTTTCCAAGGGCCAGTGCAGAATCGATGGGTCAAATGGCTTCCTTCTGCTATGTACATTCTATGATAATGGTGCTTACACTGGGAATTACTGAGTTACCTTTTTTTTTCCTTCAAGGGATGTGGGCATCATTGGCTAAGCTAGCATTCATTGCCCACCCCTAACAGTCCCTGAGAACGTGGTGCTGAGCTGCCTTCTTGAACGGCTGCAGTCCATGTGATGTAGGTATACCACAATGCACTTAGGCAGCAAGTTCCAGGATTTTGTCCGAGCGACAGTGAAGGAGCAACAATATATTTCCAAGTCAGGATAATCAGTGGCTTGGAGGGGAAATTCAATGTGTTGGTGTTTCCCTGCATCTGCTGCCTTTGCTCTTACATGGTAGTGGTCATAGGCTTGAAAGTGTTGTCTAAAGAGACTTGGTTAATTACTGCACTGCATCTTGTAGATGGTAGACATTGCTGATATTGTGCATCAATGGTGGAGGGAGTAAATGTTTGTGGATGGGGTGCCAATCAAGTGGGCTGTTTTGTAGTAGATGGGGTCAAGCTTCTTGAGTGTTGTTGGAGCTGCACTCATCCAAGCAAGGGGAGAGTATTTCATCACACTCCTACTTGTGCCTTGTAGATGGCGGATGGGCTTTGGGGAGTCAGGAGGTGAGTTACTTGCCATGGGATTCTGAGCTTTTGTAGCCACAGTATTTATATGACGAGTCCAGTTCGGTTTCTGGTCAACAGTAACCTCCAAGGTGTTGATACCGATGGTGAGTTTAATAGGCAATTAACATGCAAATGCTCCAACTTCATAAAACTCACAGGAGAGAGGCTGCCTTTGTGAGTGTTATGTTTTTATTGTAACCGTAAAGAGAAAAAATCAGAGGTGGCATGCGTTGAATTAATATAACATTGTGCAAGGGGTTTATTTACAAGATGCTGCTCAAACAGGATACAATGGTGAATTCCACAAAAGTACCCGCAATGCTCCAATGATGTCATGTGTAAAATGTGATATTACACCAGCCAGTGGTGTCACTCTGATACATAACACCCCTCCCTCCCTCTTTACTCCTTTAGCGCCCCCGGCATTTTTGCTCAATCAAACACTTCAGCACAGGTCCAACTCATTATGCGCCGGAATGTGGCGACTAGGGGCTTTTCACAGTAACTGCATTGAAGCCTACTCGTGACGATAAGCAATTTTCATTTCATTTCATTTTACGGATACATATGTATATTAATTGGACAGTCTCTTGGTGGATGTCTGTCTCGTTTTGGCAGAACACAACGTTCAGGAACTTGGTTCTTCGGGGTACCAGGAGTGTCTTCATGTACTCTGGTCGATGTTACATCTGGCGAAACCAGTCAGGAACTTGTGTGGATGTTTCTGTCATCACAGATTCCGTAATTTCATATAAATTGAACATGGGGAAAAGCAAGATGTTTGCGACCCAGGCAACAGGACAGGGGAAGAGACTGGGAGAGCTGTCGCTTAGAAGGGTAGGGAAGAGCTTTCGATATCTGGGAATCCAGGTGGCCCGAGAATGGGAGGTACTGCACAAGTTAAACCTATCCCGGTTGGTAGAACAAATGGAAGGGGACTTTAAGAGATGGGACATGCTCCCGCTATCAGTGGCGGGGAGGGTACAGATCGTGAAAATGACGGTTCTCCCCAGGTTTCTGTTTGTCTTTCAGTGCCTCCCCACCTTCATCCCTGAGGCCTTTTTCAAACGGGTAAATAAGATTATTTTGGGCTTTGTGTGGCCGGGTAAAACTCCGCGAGTGAAGAAAGTGTTGCTGGAGTGCAGTCGGGTGGGAGGGTGGGTTGGTGCTGCCGAACTTCTGTAATTACTACCGGGCGGCTAATATAGCCATGATTAGGAAGTGGGTAGCATGGGAGCGGATGGAGGCGGCATCATATAAAGACACCAGTTTGGGAGCACTGATAATGGCACCTCTCCCGTTCTCGCCGGCCTGATACTCCACAAGTCCGCTGGTGGTGGCGCCTCTGACAATCTGGGGGCAATGGAGGAGACATAAGAGAGTGGAGGGAGCATCGACTTGGACCCCGATTTATAATAACCATAGGTTTGTATCGGGTAGGCTAGATGGCAGGTTCTGGAGTTGGCAGAGGGCAGGAATTAGAAGGATGGGGGATCTATTTATAGATGGGAGCTTTCCCAGCTTGAAAGCCTTGGAGGATAAATTTAAACTGCCAGCAGGGAATGGGTTTAGGTATTTGCAGGTGCGCGACTTCCTGAGAAAACAGGTACCAGCCTTTCCGTTGCTGCCGCCACGGGGAATACAGATTAGAGTAGTTTCCAGCACCTGGGTGGGAGTTGGAAAGGTATCAGATATTTACCAGGAGCTTTCGGCAGGGTTAATACCTCCTCCTCATGCGCCAGGCTTAGCCTGATACAATTCAAGGTAGTCCATCGGGCACACATGACAGCGGCTAGGATGAGTAAGTTTTTCAGGGTAGATAGGTGTGCGACGTGCGTGGGCGGGAAGCCCAGCAAATCATGTCCACATGTTTTGGGCATGCCCGAAGCTTGTAGGGTCTTGGCAGGGTTTTGCTAAGGCAATGTCTACGGTGCTAAAAACATGGGTGATGCTGAGTCCAGAGGTAGCGATCTTTGGAGTGTCGGAAGAGCCGGGAGTTCAGGGGGCGAAAGAGGCCGATGTCTTGGCCTTTGCCTCCCTGGTAGCCCAGAGACGGATCTTGTTGATGTGGAGGACTCAAAGCCCCCGAGTGTGGAGACCTGGGTTAGTGACATGGCTGGGTTTCTCACTTGTCTCGAGAAAATAAAGGTCGCCTTAAGAGGGTCGATGTTCGGGTTCACCCGGGGGTGGCAGCCATTCATTGACTTTCTCAGGGAAATTTAAAATGTCAGCAGATGCAGTATTCCAAGGTTTTGGGGGGGGTGGGGGGGATAGTTGTTGTATGGTTGAGGTGCGTGAAGATTGGGCTGGGGGAGAAATGTTTATTTTACCATGTTGATATCACTTTATGTTACTGTTATAAAAAATTTTCAAATACCTCAATAAAATATTATTTTTAAAAATCGCAGATTCTGTAATTTCAGCAGTTGTAGTCCTTAAGTCAGGCATGTCACTGTCCATACTCTCTGTGGTGAAAACGCCTGGTACAGATTCTGTACTCCATTACGTACAGACAATAAGTGGTCAGCATGACTACTCCAAATTTGCTCATCGTCAGATTGTGCAGTACATGAAATTGGATCATTTTTGCCGTAATACAAATTCTGGAGTCAATTTTTCACTAAGGTGTAGTTTCTCACAAGAACCCTTTGACCTCTCGGTCAAAGACTGCTTTTGGAATGTTGTTCCCTTCTCACCACTGCATCTGATGTTGTTGCCTGACTATCTGAAGTTGAGGGGGAGTCAAAAGATCAAACTGTGCGCGTAGTTTCCTTTTAACATGAGTATAGCAGGTGAGCTTTGTGTTGTTGAATACGCGGTATTTCTGTATGTCAATAGAAAGCTCTTGACACATTAAGGTAGTGAGGCTTTATCCCACAAAACCTTCCCTGCACGCTTGAGCGATTGTACAAAATGTTCAGCTGAGCCTTTGGTAGCTGGATGGTAGTGGGTAGACTTGATATGGCAAATGCCATGCCCCTTCAGGTAGTCCTCTAATTCAACAGACGTGAACTGTGTACCATTATCACTCATGAGTTGTTCAGGTCGCTGGATTCTTGCGAATACCTCGTCACGCCTTTTATGGCCTGTTTCATAATTGTCCGTTTCATGATGCCAACTTCGAATGCGCATCTACCATGACCAAAAACATGTGTCCTTCGACTGGTCCCACATAATCAACATTAATTCTTTACAATGGCCTTGTAGGCCATTCCCATGGATGCTAAGGGTGTAATGGAGGTACATTTCTCTACTCAGCAGAGGATTGGCATAACCCCACAGTATCTATTTGGGCATCCAACCTGGGCCTCCAGAAGTAGCTTCTCACCAACGCCTTCATTCTCACTACACCTGGATGGGCCTAGGGCTTCTGTTTTGTTTAACTTCATAGACACAGTGGAGTGATTACTCTAATACCCATAACAATACTCCATTTTGCACTGTCAACTCAAGATGCCTGGTAAGACGGGGTTTAAGGTAGAATTCTTTCTGTGCTCTTGTGTTCGAGTGACTTTTTGAATGATGTTCCACACCTTCCCCATCACTGGATCTGTTCAGATAAGTTTTCACTCCCGAAGAGATGTTACTGGAACATTTTCCACATGAGATGGATAGAATATGTCGTTGAAGTGTTCATCAGATTCGTGTTTATCTTTTTTGTCTTGTTGATCTTGCAGCAGCAGTCAAGAGAAAGCATCCGCGTTTGCGTGCCATTCAGTCTTACAATATTTGATGGCACAATTATGTGTCGACTATATTCATGACCAACGTTGTAATCGAGTAGCAGCTCATGAAAGGATCCCCTTATGCTGGCCAACAATTATCGTTAAGGAATGATGGTCGGGATAGAGTAAATTGACGGCAAAATAAATAATGGTAGAACCTTCGAATACCAAAAATAATAATGAGAGCTTCTTTCCCAAGTTGAACATGGTTGGACTCAGCCCTAGTTAACAGCCTGGAAGCAAATGCCCTTGGTCGCTCTTTGCTTGAAGGCATTATATGCAAGACCCTGCTCCAGCCCCATAGAGTAATGCATCACATGCAAGCTGCATCTTCAGTTTTGGGTTGTAATGGATCAATAAAGGGCAGCACGGTGCCCTAGTGGTTAGCACAACCGCCTCACGGCGCTGAGGTCCCAGGTTCGATCCCGGCTCTGGGTCACTGTCTGTGTGGAGTTTGCACATTCTCCCCGTGTCTGCGTGGGTTTCACCCCCACAACCCAAAAATGTGCAGAGTAGGTGGATTGGTCACGCTAAATTGCCCCTTAATTGGAAAAAATAATTGGGTACTCTAAATTTATTTTTTTTTAATTTTTTAAAAATGGATCAATAACTCTGATTCCGTATTTGTTTTACACTTTGGTAAGAATCCGTCCAATCTTTCGTCCAGAGCCAAGCCGGTTTGCTACAAAGCAACATATGTAAAGGTTTCAACCTTGTTGCTAAATGCGGTACAAACTTTCCATAGTAATTCAGTAATCCTATAAACAACCTTAACTGAGTTATGTTCTTCAGTAGTGGAGCATCCAGGATCACTGACACCTTCTTAGGTTCTTTGTGAAGACCGTCTTGGTTAATGATGTGTCCAAGATAGTGAATAGAAGATTTTTGAAAATTGCAGTTTCTCGACCCTGAGATGATGTATTTACAGCCTTGCAAGAGTAGCTTCTAGATTGTTTGTGTGCTCTTCATCGTTCCAACCTGTGATCAAAATGTCGTCCAGGTAGGATTGCACACGATAGCTCACTCTAGATCTGATCCATAGATCGTTGGAAGAGAGCTGGTGCTGTCGTTATCCTGAAACAAACCCTTGTGTGTTATTTTGGTCAGCAACAGTTGAGACTCATTAGCTACATTCATTTGCAGATAGGCTTGGGAGAGATCAATTTTGCTAAAGTTTTGGCCTCCTGAGAGACTTGCGAAAAGATCTTCGATAAGTGGTGAATGGTATTGATCAGCATATAGTACAGCGTTGATGGTCATTTTGAAATCCCCGCATATTCGTACTTAACTCCTCTTTAAGACTGGGAGAATTGGGGTTGCCAAATCGCTGGTGGTGACGGGCTCAATGACTCCTGTCTTCAGTAACCTCTCAAGGTGTTCTTCCAATTTAGCTTAATGGTATAGGGTACAGTATGCGCTTTCAAACACCGAGGCATGTTGTCTGCTTTTATCTAGAGTTTCACTTCCACCCCGGTCATGGATCCAAGTGACTCCTCGAATACCTTTGCATACTATCTTAAAAGTGGTTGAAGATCGTTCGTAAAATCAATAAGATAGTTCACAACGGCCCAGTTTTGCTTAATCTTCCTTAAACAAGATCTCCCAAACAATGCTGGAAAGTTTCCTTGAACAATGTGAAGAAGCAGCTCTGCTCTCTGCTCATTAACTTCCACAGTCATCTTGATGAAGCTCTTCAGCACAGCACAACCTCCTCAGTAAATGTCCTCAGGACCACATCAGATGGTTGTACTTGCAGATACTCCAATTTCTCATGGTATATTGATTTAGGTTTAAGTGATACTGCAGTGTCTGTATCCACTCGCATCTTAGTAGTGTTCCTATTTAATTTCGGATCGACCTCAAATCATTGCTGGTCTGCTTGTACTGCTAGAACGCCAAGATGACATGGTAGGTTCTTGGTGGGCCTATTTCTCCCATGCTCCATCTTATGGACTTTAGCTGGAACTCCAATCAGCAAAGCTTCCCTCATAACAAGTTCCATAGACGTTGCCATATAGCAGATTTTAGGGTTAATGTGACTTCAGTCAATAATTTCCTTTGGATGGCTTCATTCCTGAGGCCACAAACTAATCGGTCGCAAAGTATATCATCCACAGTCTGGCCAAATTCGCAGTACTTTGCTGGCTTTCGCAGTACTTTGGTTTTTGCAGTGATGCAACAAATTATGAAATATTTCCCCTTTTCCTTGTGCACAACGGTGAAAGCACAATCTTTCAGTTACTAATAGTGGGCGAGGAGAGAACTGTTCCTACAAGATGGTCATTTCCTCACCATATGACTTGTCTCCCAGTTTAGGTGGGTGGACTAAATTCTGTAGCAACATGAATATTTTCTCCCAACTCAGCTGAGAAAGTTCGCAGTATTGCAGGTCTGCTGGTGCCTGAGTGGCTTTAAGAAATGTCGTCTCCTCTTCATTAAACGCGTCCATAGCACCTTTTCTTCCCATGTTTTTGGATTGCAGCTCCCTGATCTGTGCTCCTCAGCCTTCACTCTGTCTTCCCCACTGTTTCTTTCCTCTCTGTTTAAAGCAGACCACCTTGCAATGCACAAGCAGTCTGTTTCTTTGCCTCACTATCAATTCCCAGGCAGTAGATCTACGCAGTTCTAACTACTAGAACAGTAAGTGTTTAGAGGACTTTGATCCTCCGTTTGAAGGCTCCTCCCAGTAACTTGCAGTTCTGTTATCGCCGTTTTACTTGCACTGATGGCTTTTGTGATAGACTGGATGATTCATCAACAACCCGCTACAAACTGTTCAGGATTCACATATTGAGTTGAAAGTTGTTTTGACTTGCCACAAAGATGATTTCACCTTGGAAGTCTACGATATTTCTCCTGACCTCTTTCCCGGTGGTGGTTTGGGCCTGGATCTCCATCGAAAATCCCTTCTTCTGGCTCATAAAATAGTCGAATAAAGTTGTTTTTCTCCTATTTTCCTTTCCCACCCAGATCTTGTCGACAGTCTCTCTTTTGTTATTTACATTGTTGTAGCCACAAAGAGAAAGAGTCCAAGGTGACGCGCGTTGAGTTTGTATAATATAGTGCAAGATGTTTATTTACAAGAAGCTGCTGCTAAAACAGGGTACAATGGTGAACTACACAAAAGCCCACGCAAAGCTCCAATTATGTCATTGCGTAACACGTGGCATTATACGAGCCAATGGGGTCACTCTGATACATGACTGTGAGGCTAGTGGTTGAAGAGCACAATTTGCCTTGCAAATTGTTGTAATTTTTAATTAGCAGAGCTATCTCTTCCTTTCCTTGCCATAAGTTGCTGGTCAATTTACTCATTAATAACAGTGTGTGTCATTCAGATACATTTTAAGCAAAATGAGCCAATACTTATGCAATTTATTCCAAGATTGCTGTCCTTTTTAAATTCGATTCTGTTGATGTTCTGTCATGGAATGACAGTTGAACGTTATTTTGTTGCCCTTCAAGTGCCCTTTTTAACTGGATTCTATTATCTAATAATACCTCCCTCTGAGGTTTCTCATGGTATTATTATGTCAGTCTTTAATGCTTTAACGTTACCAGTATTCGGCTGATGTTTGAGTTTATCAGCTACCATTGCAGGCACAAAATTATGAAATATAGTTCAGATGCATGAATATTTAGTGATTGTAGCTTATAATTGTGGAGGCTACGTTTTTAGATATTAAAATTTTTCATTTATAAAATTCGAACTTCTATATATTTAAGTATATTTTAAAGGCCGTTGCTATTCTAACACAATCTTGCATATCTTTTTTAGTTGGCCAATTTACGTTGAAGTAATGCATAATTATTTTCGGTGCAGGCAAAATACAAGATGTTATTCTAAAAGAAAACCTTCAAAAGGAAGATGAAGTCCTGGTATCACTGGCTGGCCTTAAGCAGGTAATTATAATTCTGCATTTTTTTCTCTCTGACTCAAGCCTGATACTGTTTTCCCTAGATGCAGCTAAAATCTTGTGCAGACGTTTATACTATTTAAGTAGAGAAAGAACCAGTGTTCCATTCTTAATTTATTAAATCTCCATTAATAACGACTGAAAGATTACTTAGAAATATACGGCGGGATTTACCGACTACGCCGCCACATGTTTTATGGCGAGTGAAGCCACCCGTCAGTGGGATCTACCAGTCTCACTGTTGTCAACGGGATTTCCCACTGAAAGCACCCCTCGGCGTAGAGAAACACATGCACTGGTGTGGGACTGGAATTTCTGCCAACATGAACAGACGGTAAATCCCGTCCATGATCCGCTTAAGAACCTTGTGCCTTTGCCTGAGCCACATGATCATCCCATACATTTCTGTTTAAAAGATCTAATACTGAATAGAATCTTTACTTTTTCCACCCATCTTCACTGGTAATCTTGGGTGTTGTTCAAAAACCTGCAAAATGTTCTTTCATTCAGTAATTCCATGGAAGTTTTCAAAAGCTTGTTTCCAATACTTTGTTTCCAATACATGCTTTTTTGTTTATTGCACCATAGTATCAACTTGCCAAAATCCACCGAAGATAAACGGGTCAGTTGATTAATTCATATGTCACTTTAGCCAATGCCCTTTCATTAGCTTATGATCATTAGCAGAGAATGTCTCCAAGCCACCTCAAGACTGGAATCTAACACCTGCTTACTTTATCTTCTGATGTCATCAGTACAGTAGTTCTTAGCAGACATTAAAGAAAATTATTGACCTTTTTTTGGAGGGCTGGGAAATACACGGCTAAACGTGCCCGCTTTGGGACTTTGTTCCCATTTAGTTAAATCCCGCCCAGCATTTGATTGAGTGTGGCATCAATGAATCCCAGCAAAACTGAAGTCAGTGGGAATCGGGGTGAATGCTGTTTAGAATCATACTGAAGCACAAAGGAAGATGGCTGTGGTTGTTGGAGGTTAGCTCCAGGACATCAGTGCAGGAGTTCCTCAGGGTAGTGTCCTAGGCCCAATCATCTTCAGCTCTGATGAGACCATCAATTCACAAGACACGTGATTGGAAGTGAACAGTGGTTTTAATAGTCTTATAACTGAGCCTGCCTGCAACGAGATGAACTGGCAGCAGGCTCATGACTGCAGAACTTTATACTTACGGTTAGTGGGAGGAGCCAAGGGTGGAGCCCAGTACAAACTCCTCATCTCCCCCTATGGGCAGAGCCGTGCAACGGCTCGTATACAGAGCCCACAAGGACACAATACATGTAATACAACACATTGTGAATTACTAGGTTTATAATTCACCACATTCACCTCCTGTTTAAAAAAAAATCAAGTCCGGCGGGGGTGATGGGTCTACAAATTGAGCCAGTCCGGCGGCCGAGTCGTCCTTTGGGATCGGCGAAGCACCGGGATTGCAGCCTCTTCTGGTGGCTGGGTGGTGACGGTCGGTGAGGGTACGATAGTGGACTCCGGGGGTGATTCGGTCCGAGCTTCGTACCCGACTGGTTCGACTGCCGACGGGGAGCGCCGGAAACCCATAGGCGCGGGGGCGCGGAGCACAGGCAGTGAACCTGTAGGTGCGGGGGCGCGGTGGGTTGTGCGGGGTGTAGTGTGAGGGGTACCTCGGCGGTAGTGGTAGTGGGATTGGATCCTGCAGGCGCCAGGTCCCGGAGGGAAACGTGTCCTGACGACCGTCAGGGTATTCGATGAAAGCGTATTGGGGGGTTCGAGTGGAGAAGGAGCACTCTCTCTACGAGTGGGTCAGTTTTGTGTGCCTGGACGTCCTTCCGGAGGAGAACCAGGTCCGGTGTCTTCAACCATGCTGGGAGCGAAACCCCCGTGGTAGTGCCCCTAGAAAAAACAAATAGCCGTTCGTGAGGGGTCTGGTTGGTGGCTATGCATAGGAGGGACCTAATAGCATGGAGCGCGTCGGGGAGGACATCCTGCCAATGGGAGGTCGGGAGATTCCTGGACTGGAGGGTCAGTAGGATGGTCTTCCAGACCGTCGCGTTCTCCCTCTCCACCTGCCCGTTCCCCCTGGGGTTGTAGCTGGTCGTCCTGCTCAAGGCGATGCCCTTGTCGAGCAGAGGTACTGACGCAGCTCGTCGCTCATAAAGGACGAACCCCTGTCGCTGTGTACATAGCTGGGGAACCCGAACAGGGTGAAGATACTGTGCAGAGCTCTGATGACTGTGTGGGAGGTCATATCGGGGCACGGGATAGCAAAGGGGAAGCGGGAGAACTCATCGATGACGTTCAGGATGTACACATTCCGATTGGTCGAGGGGAGTGGCCCTTTGAAATCGAAGCTCAGGCGTTCAAAGGGCCGGGAGGCCTTTACCAGGTGGGCCCTGTCTTGTCTATAGAAGTGCGGTTTGCACTCCGTGCAGATTGGGCAATCCCTGGTGATGGCTTTTGCCTCCTCGGTGGAGAAAGGCAGATTTCGGGCTTTGATGTAGTGGGCGAGCCAGGTTACCCCCCGGATGGCAGAGGTTATTGTGGATAGCTTTCAGGCGGTCGTCTTGCATGCTGGCGCACGTGCCGCGGACAGGGCATCTGGGGGTTCATTGAGCTTCCCCGGTCGATACATAATATCGTATTTGTAGGTGGAGAGTTCGATCCTCCACCGCAGGATCTTATCATTTTTAATTTTGCCCCTTTGTGAGTTGTCAAACATGAAGGCAACCGATCTTTGGTCGGTGATGAGGGTGAACCTCTTACCTGCGAGGTAGTGCCTCCAGTGTCGTATGGCTTCTACGATGGCTTGTGCTTCCTTTTCGACTGAGGATTGTCGAAGTTCCGAAGCGGAGAGGGTTCGGGAGAAAAAGGCGACTGGTCTCCCTGCCTGATTTAGTGTGGCTGCGAGAGCGACCTCTGAGGATTCGCTCTCCACCAGAAAGGGGACAGATTCATCCAACGCCCGCATGGCTGATTTGGCGATGTCCTCCTTGATGCAGGTGAAGGCCTGGCGAGCCTCATCTGACGGAGGAAAGAGTGTGGCCTTAAATAGTGGGCGGGCTTTGTCCGCATACTGAGGGACCCACTGGGCACAATAAGAGAAAAATCCCAGGCACCTTTTGAGGGCCCTGGGACAATGAGGGAGTTGCATACGGTCCAGGTCGGGACCCAGGACTGGTCGTGGGAAAACGCATTTCTCCGTGTTATACGTGAGGTTGAGTTTCTGGGCAGTCTGGAGAAATCGATGGAGGTTAGCGTCGTGGTCCTGCTGATCATGGCCACAGATGGTGACGTTGTCCAAGTACGGAAACGTGGCCCGCAGCCCATACTGGTCCACCATTCGGTCCATTGCTCGTTGGAACACCGAGACTCCATTCGTGACGCCAAAGGGAACCCGGAGGAAATGGAAGAGGCGGCCATCTGCCTCGAACACCGTGTAGTAGCGGTCCTCCGGGCGGATTGGGAGCTGGTGTTATGCAGACTTCAGACCCACCGTTGAGAAAATGCAGTACTGGGCGATCTGATTCACCATGTCTGCAATCCTGGGGAGGGGGTACACATCGAGGTGTGTGAACCGATTAATGGTTTGGCTATAGTCCACTACCATTCGGAATTTTTCCCGATCTTGACGACCACCACCTGAGCTCTCCAGGGGCTGTTACTGGCCTCTATGATCCCCTCACGTAGGAGCCTATGGACCTCAGTTCTGATAAACACCCTGTCCTGCAGGCTGTACCGCCTTCTGTGAGTGGCTACGGGTTTGCAGTCCGGAGTGAGATTAGCAAAGAGTGGAGGGGGTTCGATTTTTAGCGTCGCTAGACTGCAGATAGTGAGTGGAGGTAGGGGCCCGCAGAAGCTGAGTGTGAGGCTTTTGAGGTTGCACTGGAAGTCGAGTCCCAGTAAGAGTGGGGCGCAGAGTTCGGGAGTATGTATAGCTGGAAGTTCGAGTAGCTGACACCTTGAATCGTTAGGGTCGCGACGGTGCACCCTTGGAGGTGAACAGACTGTGAGCCTGAAGCGAGGGAGATAGTTTGCCGTGCAGGGAAAATAGGGAGCGAACAGCGTCTTACCACATCTGGGTTTACGAAGTTCTCGGTGCTCCTGGAGTCGAAGAGGCACGGTGTACTGTACCCGTTGATTTTAACGGTCATCATCGAGTTGCTGAGGTGTTTTGGACGCAACTGGTCCAACGTGACCGCGTTGAGTTGCGGGTAGTCGGAGGCTCGATCAGCTGTGCTAGAGTGGCTCCATGATGACTGTCCGCTGAGGTCGTAGTCTTCGAGGTGAGTTTCAGAGGTTGAAGAGGATGGATCCAAGATGGCCACCCCCATGGATCGCACGTGGCGGGCGGCGAGGAAGATGGCGCCCAAGATGGCGGCCACCATGAGTCGCACGTGGCCGGCTGCGTGGAGGAGGGTTGCCAAGATGGCGGCCCCCATGAGTCGCATGTGTCGGGTGGGGGCGATGTCGGCATACAGGCTGCTGCATTTCAGGGCCTGCGAATTTGGGAAGCGAGTGCTCTGGGCTGCGGGAGAGTTTGGAAAGGGGGAGTTCTTCGCCAGGCAGACCTGGGCATAGTGTCCTTTGCAACCGCAGCTGCTGCAGGTCGCGTTGCGGGCCAGGCAGTGCTGCCATGGGTGTTGGGACTGCCCACAAAAATGGCACACTGGGGCTGCGTAGTGGGTGGGTGGCCGCACGGTGCAGGCCTGGGGCAGTCGCTGGTCGGGGGCCCAGGATGGGGTCGCTTGGTCCGCGGGGAACGAGGTGAGGCTGTGGAACAAGACTTCCATGGTTGTAGCTAACTCTACAGTGTCCTCCAAGTTCTGGGCCCCTTTTTCAAGCAACCACTGGCGCACATAGTTTGACCTGAGCCCTGCCACGTACGCATCTCGGACAGCGAGCTCCATATGCTGGGCAGCTGATACAGCTTGATAATTGCAGTCCCGAGCTAAGGCTTTAAATCGTGCAGGAATTCGTCCAGCGACTCCGCGGGGCGCTGGCGGCAGGTCGTAAAAATGTGGCGCGCGTAGACGTCGTTGATGGGCCTCACGTACATTCATTCGAGCATGGCCAGGGCCTTCGTATACGAGGAAGTACTGTTAAGTTCAGTAGAGATACGGTGGCTCACCCTTGCGTGCAGTCGGCTGAGTTTCTGCTCCTCCATAGTTTCTGAAGTGCTTGAATCAGCCAGGTAGGCCTTGAAACATCTGAGCCAGTGTAGAAAGATTTCTTTCGCCTCTGCAGCCTGCGGGTCAAGTTCTAGTCGGTCAGGTTTGGGGGCTGATTCCATAGTCGTTTTCTTCAAGTTTCCTCAGACTATTAAATTGATGAGACCATCAATTCACAAGACACGTGATTGGAAGTAAACAGTGGTTTTAATAGTCTTACAACTGAGCCTGCCTGCGACGAGATGAACTGGCAGCAGGCTCATGACTGCAGATCTTTATACTTCCGGTTAATGGGAGGAGCCGTGGGTGGAGCCCAGTACAAACTCCTCATCTCACCCTATGGGCAGAGCCGCGCAACGGCTCATATACAGAGCCCACAAGGACACAATACATATGATACAACACAGTGTGAATTACTAGGTTTATAATTCACCACAAGCTGCTTCATCAATAACCTTCCCTCCATCAAAAGGTCAGAAGTGGGGATGTTTGCTGATAATTGCATAATGTCTAGCGCCATTCGTGACTCCTCTGATACTGAAGCAATCCATGACCATATGCAAATCTGGACAACATCGAGACAGGTATCATTTCCACCACACAAGTGCCTGGTAATGACCATCTCCATCCAACAAGAGAGAATCTAACCATCACCCCTGACATTCAGTGGCATTATCATCACTGAATCCATATTATCAACATCCTGGCAGTTACCATTGACCAGAAACTGAACTGGAGAAGCCATATAAATACTGTGCCTACAAGAGCAAATCAGGGGCTAAGAATCCAGCTCACATCCTGACCCCCCCGTTCCCAAAAGTATGTTCACCGTCTACAAGGCATGAGTCAAGAGTGTGATGGTATATCCCCACTTACTGGATGAGTGTAGCTCCAATAACACTAGAGAAGCTTTATCCAGGATAAAGCAGTCCACTTGATTGGCACGCCTTTACAAACCCCTCCACCATTGATGCACAGTACCAGCAGTGTGTACCATTAACAAGATGCGCTGCAGGAACTCATCATCCTTCTTCGATAACACCTTCCAAATCCTAAATAGACAGGGGCAACAGACACACGGAGCAACACCACCTACAAGTTGCCCTCCAAGCCGTTCACCGCCCTGACTTGGAAAAATCGCCTTTTCTTCACTCTTACTGGGTCAAAATCCTGGAATTTTTTTCCTAACAGCACTGTGGGTATATCCACACTACATAGTCTGCAGCTGTTCAAGAAGGCAGCTCACCCCACCTGCTTGAGAATAATTAGGGATGGGCAATAAATGGAATTAGAAATAAAAGGCGGGATTTACCGGCCACCCCGCCAGCGATTACCACATCCCATGACTGAATAAACAAAACAATTCCCGGTCAAAGAGCAGTGAGTTGGTGTGAGCGTTTGGGTACAACAACTGGGGTCTGCCAATGTTTGTGCGGTGACTGCACTGCAGAAGGTAACCTATGATAGCCTTCGTAACCTAGGGCGGCACAGTTTTGTGAAGGGGAGGTCGTGTCTCACTAACTTGATAGTGTTTTTCGAAGAGGTTACAAAGATGATTGATGCAGGTAGGGCAGTGGATGTTGTCTATATGGACTTCAGTAAGGCCTTTGACAAGGTCCATCATTGCAGACTGGTACAAAAGGTGAAGTCACACGGGATCAGGGATGAGCTGGCAAGATGGATACAGAACTGGCTAGGTCATAAAGGCAGAGAGAAGCAATGGAAGGGTGCTGTTCTGATTGGAGGGCTGTGACTAGTGGTGTTCCGCAGAGATCAGTGCTGGGACCTTTGCTGTTCACAGTATATATAAATGATTTGGAGGAAAATGTAACTGGTCTGATTAGTAAGTTTGCAGGTGACACAAAGGTTGGTGGAATTGCGGATAGCGATTAGGACTGTCAGAGGATACAGCAGGATGTAGATCGTTTGGAGACTTGGGTGGAGAGATGGCAGATGGAGTTTAATCCGGACAAATGTGAGGTAATGCATTTTGGAAGGTCTAATGCAGGTAGGGAATATACAGTGAATGATAGAACCCTCAAGAGTATTGAAAGTCAGAGAGATCTAGGTGTACAGGTCCACAGGTCACTGAATGGTGGAGAAGGTAGTCAAGAAGGCATATGGCATGCTTGCCTTCATTGGCTGGGGCATTGAATATAAGAATTGGCAAGTCATGTTGCAGCTGTATAGAACCTTAGTTAGGCCACACTTGGAGTATAGTGTTCAATTCTGGTTGCCACGCTACCAGAAGGATGTGGAGGCTTTAGAGAGTGTGCAGAAGAGATTGATCAGGATGTTGCCTGGTAGGCATTAGCTATGAGGAGAGGTTGAATAAACGTTTGTTCTCACTGGAACGAAGGAGGTTGAGGGGGCGACCTGATAGAGGTCTACAAAATTATGAGGGGCATAGACAGAGTGGATAGTCAGAAGCTTTTTCCCAGGGTAGAGGGGTCAATTACTAGGGGCATAGGTATAAGGTGCGAGAGGCAAGGTTTAGAGGACATGTACGAGGCAAGTTTTTTTACACAGAGGGTAGTGGGTGCCTGGAACACGCTGCCGGAGGAGGTGGTGGAAGCAGGGACGATAGTGACATTTAAGGGGCATCTTGGCAAATACATGAATAGGATGGGAATAGAGGGATACGGACTCGGGAAGTGTAAAAGATTTTATTTTAGACGGGCAGCATGGTCGGCACGGGCTTGGAGGGCTGAAGGGCCTGTTCCTGTGCTGTACTTTTCTTTGTAGTGGTTAGCACTGCTGTCTCACCCAGCTTCAATTCCAGCCTTGAGTGACTATGTGGAATTTGCATGTTCTCGCCGGATCTGCGTGTGTTTCCTCCGGATGCTCCGGTTTCCGTCCACATTCAAAAAGATGTGTAGGTTAGGTGGATTGGCCATTCTGAATTGCCCCTTAGTGTCCAAAGAAGTGTAGGTTAGGTTATGGGGTTACGGTGTGGAGTGGGCCTAGATAACGTGCTCTTTCAGAGGATCGATACTGACTCGATGGCCAGATGGCTTCCTTCTGCACAGGAGGCATTCTATAATTCTATGATATTTGTTAAAAGCAGTGGAAGATTTTGGTTTTATATATGTGCTTGGAGTAGAGCTGGGGATGTGGTCATCAAGAAGAATCCTGATGGCTTGCAGCATTGTGGAAGTTGGCCAGCAGCACATGGCCTCATCCCCTGATATCTAGTTGTTGGGTGGCACTGCACTTCTTTTCCAGCCCACCAGCCTGAAATTGGTTTCCAAATTGTTCTGCACTGTAGCTGATAGTGACATTTTAAGCAGTCTCTTTTCTTAAATTCAAATCTACATCAAACCATATTAACAATGAATGATTAACGGTCTGCACTACAGTATAGGGATTCTATGATAAACATAATGGATAGGATCAAAGGTTGTACAATCTCAAAGTATAAGAAGCTTCATGTATTATTAATGTTCTGGTGGTAAATGTTACTTTCATATTTAATGTAGTACTGTCTACATTTCATAGTACTTTATTCCTGAACCAAAATGATGTTCTTGTTGATTGAATACAAAGCTGTAATTGTGTAAGGAAGGTTTGAAAGAGCTCCTATTTTCAGAACCCGCATGCTTTCAGTATTTTGTTTGGTTTGAGTTCTAATATCTAACTATGTACTCTGATGTGCATTTCCCATCGAAGAGAATTGATGAGAATATTTTTCTTTGATGTTTGTTAGTCTTTGGTATTCTCTTCCATAGAGAGCATTGGAGGCTGGGCCATTGAATATATTGTAAATTGAGTTCGGTAGGTTTTTGATCAACATGGGTGTCCAGAGTTAAGGAGGGTGGACAGGAAAATGGAGCGAAGACCCCAACCAGATCAGCTCATCTTATTGAATGGCAGAGCAGGTTCAAGTGACCAAATTACATACTCATACCCTTGTTTCTTATGTCCTTTCCTAAAGTTCTATTCTGACAACTAGAATTATAATTCAATGAGAAGTACAGAACACCAATATTTTCCCTACTTTTTAATTCAGTTGCTGTTAGAGCCCTCTGGCTACATCAAGTGTATTGTCTATCTTGGTCCTCTGCGGACTTGCTTCTCAACTTTGGAGATTGTGGCATTGTCACAGGTCTAATATTCCAGAGATCTAAGGACGCAGGTTCGAATCCCACCGAGGTAGATGGGAAATTTGAATTGAATAAAAATCTGGAATTTGAAGTCCAATGATGACCATAAAACCATTATCGATTGTCATAAAACCTCACCTGGTTTACAAATGTCCCTTTAGGGAAGGAAATCTGCCACGCTTACCTAGCCAGGCCTACATGTGACTCCAGATCAATAGCAATGTGGTTGACTCCTAACTGACCCCTCAAGGGCAATTAGGGATGGGCAATAAATGCTGGCCCAACCAGTGACGCCCTCAACTCCTCTCTTCGCCTTCTACTTCTTACCTCAAATCTATGCCCCCTGGTTACTGGCTCCTCTACCAATGGAAAAGTTGTCATCTTATCCACCCTATCTATGCCCCTCATAATCTTATGCACCTCTATCAGGTCTCCTCTCAACCTTTGCTGCTCCAAGGAAAACAGCTCCAGCCTACCCAATCTCCCCTCATAGCTCAGACCAGCCCAGGCAGAATCCTGGTAAATTTCCTCTGCACCCTCTCCAGGCACCTTATCCTTCCTATAATGTGGTAGCCATGTTCCTATAATGTGCCATTTGTTCACTGCTGTTGATGTAATAGTTATTCCAAGTTATTGTGCCACTAGATTCAGACACAAAGATGTTGCTCCTAATGAATCACTAGTTTTCTGGGCTTGATAATAAACAGATTTTATTTTTTGCAATATATATTAGAAAATTAATTTCAGCGCATTAGTAGGAATTGCTGATTTTTGATAAAGGCTTAAAGGAAAGAATTTGCTCCCATTTTAATTCACTGACTGTGTTTTTGTGGCACGTGTTGAATATGACGCAAGCAAGGTAATATTCCATTAACCATCCAGGGCTATGTGCGTGCATTTTTACAAATATTTAAGTATTGTCATTCTCAGACGAAGTAAATATTTATTGCAACAAAATGACATGTCAATAGAAGCTGATTTTCTCCAATTTTCACCTTCCCTCAAAAAGAACAGTTCTGTATCATCCAAATGTGGATAATCTTGGAATGTTTCATCGTAATTTGTAATTTTAGTGTTAATAATGCAATGTGTTAGAGTTCTAACAATGTGCCTGTAACTGCAGATTTCAAAGTTGTAGGAATTGCATATCTGCACCCATTTGTGATGACTAAATATTAATCACAACAGATGAAATGGCTCACAATTTGCTCTAAAAGTAGTGAATTACAATCAGTAACAAGGTCATACTTGTCCAAATGCTACTAATCTTGGCTAAGGTTATGTTATAGCAATAACAGTTCCATTACACTTAGAAGGTCATTTGAAACAAAACAGGTTTATTTTTAGTCCATTACTCTATTGTTTACCTACTAAAGAAAGCTGGATTACATGAGAATGAAAACTGCACACCGCTTGTCAAGCAGGGCATAGCTAAACACAATTAGCTGCAGTACTAAATCAAAGTTCTAGAGCCATATATTTCTAAAGCCATTCTGGGCAATTGGTAGCAGTGTGTTGCATAATTTTAAATTAAGTTCATAGCGTGGGAAAATTTCCAGTAACTTATTTATTTGACTTATACCATTTTTTAAAAATGTGTGTATTTTGTTGTTTTTTATTCTTTTAATGTTACAGTGATCAAACACGGGTAGCTTCAGAAATAGTTGCTTGATTGCGCCAGTGCTGGAATCCACTTGAAAATACCTGTAAGGTATGTGATAGGACACAGAGGTGAATTGGTAAACGATGAGGAAGAAAAACAGACACATGGAGAAGTAGAGAAAGCTTGGTGGTTGTCCATTACTAAGTCAGTAGAGAGATATAGGCACATGTAAATTATTTTGATCATCTCCTTTGTGCCTCGCCTTTCAAGAATGAGCTGGAAGGAAATTAAAGGAAATACCATGGCTCACACCAGATATTATCTCCATGTGCAGTCAGAGGAGACACAGAAACCAAAATCTTAGAACTAAGAACAATCTCACAATATCGCAAAACAGTGCAGATTAGCAGTTTTGCTAATACTAAGGTCATAAAACTGAAAATGAAGTTTTGTTTTACAATAACTAAATGTGAAAACCAAGATTTGTTTAACAAAGAAGCTCTGGTTTATAATTCCAAGAGCCATTCTCATAATGTAAGTTTAGTTTTGTGAAAAGACAAAGTGGGGAAGTAAAAAGCAAGGTTAGATGGGCTAATTTTTAAAAATGCTAGTAGGTAATGTTACATTAAATAATAAGAGCTTCTTTAAGCATATAAAAAGTACAATATTAATCCAGAGAGAGAACAGCTCCAGGATGAAGAAGCTCTAATTTTCACAGGTGAAGTTATGGAGGAATCATAGAATTTACAGTGCAGAAGGAGACCATTCGGCCCATCGAGTCTGCACTGGCCTTTGGAAAGAGCACCCTACACAAGCCCACACCCCACCCCATCCTCGCAACTCAGCAGCCCCACCCAAACTTTTTTTTTTGGACACTAAGGGCAATTTAGCATGGCCAATCCACCTAACCTGCACATCTTTGGACTGTGGGAGGAAACCGGAGCACCCAGAGGAAATCCACGCTGACACAGGGAGAATGTACAGACTCCGCACAGACAGTGACCCAGCAGGGAATCGAACCTGGGACCCTGGCGCTGTGAAGCAACAGTGCTAACCACTATGCTACCGTGCAGCCACGTTAGCACTGGGCAGGATTTTGCAGTAACAGAGCATGTAACTGCCTGCTTTTGCTTAGGCTTGAGCCTGCATTCTTCAGTCGGAAAAAAAATTGGAAAAAAGTTGTTGAAAGCAGTGAAGGAAACCAGACACCTGGGGCCTGAATGTACGGGGCAACCAAAAAATGGTCTCGATGGCAGGAGAGCTTTCCTTGATTGCCAGCAGCTTCCAAAAGGTACAGGAGTAGACAAGCTGGAAAATCGAGAGCGGTGGCAGGATGTCCGGATAGTGGGTCTCCCGAAGAGGTTGGAGGGCTCGGAGCATGTGGCGCAGATGCTGCAGAAGTTGGGAGGCGAGAAGGTTGATTGTCACCCCCTTGAGATTGACTGCGCATACAGACCACTGAGAAGAAGGCCAAAGGCAGGTGAGCAGCCAAGAGTGATTGTGGTGCGACTGCATTGTTTCCTGCACAAGGAAAATATTCTGAAGTGGGTCAGGCAAGCGAAGAAGAGCTCGTGGGAGGAGAGTGTAATCAGGTTAGACGCCGATTGTGGAACGGAACTGGCTAAATACTGCGCCAGATTCAACACAGTCGAGGCGGTCCTCCACAAGAAAGGTGTGAAGTTTGGAATGCTGTATCCGGCCCATCTGTGGATCATCTTCCGTGAACTGGAATATTTTTTAGACACCTGGAGGAAGTGGATAAGTTTCTTCGGGACATGGGGATTGTCAATACATTAAAATGTTAAAATGGTGTTGTTCTGAGTGGTTGGGGATTGTGTTGTTAGTTTGATTGCTATGCATTCTTGTATCATTGCTGTGTTCTTCTATCTACCACTCTCCATCCTGTTTTTTTCCGTGTTAATGAGGTGGGTCTGATGTTCGGGGGATGTGGAGGGTGGGATTGGGGTTATTTATTTCTTGGGGGGTCTATTGTTTGTGATTGAGTTCGGGTGTTATGTGAAGTTGAAGTTGCAGGCCTCATGCAGGGGCCCCCATACTGGTGTAAAAAACTGTAAACGGAAGGGATGTGGGGGACAAAGTGGTGTGAGGATGGCAGCGTTTCGTATATTTTTTTTGGTTCAGTCTGAAGGGGTGAGGTGCGGTATGGGGAAGCTGACGGTTTGAGTAATGTTAGGGTATTGAGATATAGAAGTCGGGGGCAGTGGATGTCTTGCGGAGTCCCGAAGGGCGCAGCTTGATGACCTGGAGAGTTTGGCTCACGCAAAAATATGGCTGATTATCGGGTACAGGGGGCAGGTGTCCCATCACTCGACTGGTAACGTGGAATGTCCGGGGCCTCAATGGACCTGTCAAAAGGGCGTGCATACTTGTTCATCTGAAGAACCTGAGGGTGGGCTTGATGTTTCTCCAGGAGACTAATTTGAAGGTGGCAGACCAGATAAGACTGCGACGGGGGTGGGTTGATCAGGTTTACCACTCGGGACTGAATATGAAGACAAGAGAGTTGGCCGTGTTAATAAGTAAGGCGGTGTCTTTCTCAATGAAGGGGTTCATTGCTGATCCGAGTCATAGATTTGTGTTGGTGTGTGAGTGGGTGGTTGGAGGGCTCCCCAGTGGTTCTGTGCAATATATATGCCCTAAATTGGGACAATGTGGATTTTGTGAGGTGGGCTCTGTCACTGATCCTGGACCTAGTTACGCACAGACTTATCCTAGAGGTGGACTTCAATACAGTCCTGGACCCAGAGTTGGATCGATCAAGCCCTAGGTCTGGGAGGATGTCGGCGATGGCTGGGGAACTGTCGGGATTCATTTAGCTTAAGGGCAGCGTGGATCCACGGTGCTTTGGGAGGCCTAGGCCGAGGGAGTTTTCTTTGTTTTCACACGTTCACAAGTGTTATTCTCAAATAGATTCCTTTATTTTAAATAAGACGTTGATTTCTAGAGTTGCGGGAACAGAGTATTCGGCGATCGTGGTGTCTGACCACGCTCCGCACTGGGTGGACCTGCGGGCAGAGAAACCGTCCCCTTGCAGACCCCAGATGAGATTCGAAGTAATATTATATCAAACAACATCAGGGAAGTCTCCACCGGGGTGGTGTAAGAAGCACTGAAGGCTGTTGTTAGGGGAAAGCTTGTCTCGATTCATGTGCACAGACTAAGGGTGGAGTGAGAGGACCAAACAAGATTGGTGGAGGCGATCTTTGCAGTCGATCGCAGTAACCTGGGATCACATGACAAGGCACTGTGAGCGCCAGAGGCTCCAGATGGAGTTTAATTTGGTCACCTCAGATAAGGCGATTAGACAACTGTGCAGAGCTTAGGGGGTTTGTGTGCAAAAATGGGGAGAAATCTGGTAGGATGCTCGCCCTCCAACTGAGGAAACAAACGGCTGCTAGGGAAATAGAGAGAGGGGGGGGGGGGGGGGGGGGGGGGGGGGCGAGGTGGTTAAGGATCCCGCAGGGATTAATAACATTTTTGAGTCCTCCTATCAGAGACTATACCAATCGGAACCGCCAGCAGGGGACGAACTGAGACGAAGATTCTTGGATGGGTTGGAGTTTCCGAGAGTGGATCGGGCACGGGCGCAGGAGTTGGGAGGCCCGGTAGGTCAGCAGGAGGTGCTGGGATGTGTGCGTTTGGTGCAGTCAGGGAAGGCCCCGGAACCGGACAGATTCCCAGCCGAATTTTATAAACATTTTGGCATGTTGCTGTGTCCGTTAATGGTACGGATGTACAATGAAGTACTGGAGAGGGGCTCGCTCCCCCCTATTCTATCACAGGCCTCCATTTACCTCATCCTAAAAAGGATTCCGGTTTCCTTCCACTCCTCAGACGTCTGAAGAGCCATTGCCAATGGTTCGATTGCAAGGACAAATAGCAGAGGAGAGTGGGCACCCCTGCCTCGTCCCGGGCTGCAAAATGAAATACTCAGAGTTAACCCCATTAGTGGAGATGCTTGCTTTCGGATCTTAATCTTTATTAGTGCCACAAGTAGGCTTACATTACACTGCAGTGAAATTACTGTGAAAAACCCCTAGTCGCCACACTACTGCGCTAATTTGAGTACACCGAGGGAGAATTCTGAATGTCCAATTCACCTAACAAGCACGTCTTTTGGGACTGTGGGAGGAAACCGGAGAACCCGGAGGAAATCCACGCAGTTACGGGTCGAACGTGCAGATTCCACACAGACAGTGGCCCAAGCCAGGAAACTAATCCGGATCCCTGGCACTGTGGTTAGCACAGTTGCTTCACAGGTCCCAGGTTCGATTCCCGACTTGGGTCACTGTCTGTGCGGAGTCTGCACGTTCTCCCCATGTCTGCGTGGGTTTCCTCCGGGTGCTCCGGATTCCTCCCACAGTCCAAAGAGGTGCAGGTCAGGTGGATTCGCTATGCTAAATTGCCCTTAGTGTCCAGAAAGCTAGGTGGGTTATGGGGATAGGGTGGAGTCATGGGGTAGGGTGCTCTTTCCAAGAGCCGATGTAGACTCGATGGACTGAATGGCCTCCTTCTGCACTGTATATTCTATGATTCTATGAAGCAACAGTGCTAACCACATAGCTTAACCCAGCTTAGCTTAACCAACAGCTTAGCCCAGTCCACAAATCCCTGTCCGAATCCAAATCGCACCAAAATGTCAAACAATACGCTTATTCCAGTCGATAGAGAGTATGAAAGAGGAGTTTAAAAGATGGGACAGGCTGCCGCTATCTCTGTCCGGGAGAGTCCACACAATAAAAATGGTGATCCTGCCGTGGTTCCATTTTGCATTCCAGAATCTCCCAATCTTTCTGCCCCAATCCTTTTTCATAAAGATCAGTAGGCTTGTTCTGGGCTTTGTGTGGATGGGGATGGTCCCCCCTATTAAGAGTTTGTCTGGAGAGGAGTAGACAAGGTGGTGGCCTGGCCCTACCCAATTTTCAAGGTTATTACTGGGCCCCGAACATTGTCATGGTCCGAAGATGGATGTTGGATCAAGGGTCGGTGTGGTGCAGGTTGGGGGAGGCCTCGTGTAGAGAGACCTCCTTTAGGGCGTTGGCCTCGGCTTCTCTTCCATTTTCACCCAGTAGGTACTCATCAAATCCATTGTTAGTTTCCAATCTGAGGGTGTGGAATCAGTGCCGGTTACATTTTGGCCTGGAAGGGCATATACAGAAAGGTCACGATTAATGATAATTATAGATTTGTCCCAGCGTGACTAGATACCAGGTTAAGGACTGGGACCGTCTGGGGATCAAATCATTTGAGAACCTGTTTTTGGGTGGGAAGTTTGCGGACCTAACTGAGCTGATGTAGGCCTATCAAATGTCCAGCAGTGATGAGTTTACATACCTCCAGATAAAGGCCTTTTTGAGTAAAGAGGTGGGTTCGTGCCCAATGTTGCTGCCCTTGGATCCACAGGACAAGAGTGGCAATCGTCGGAGGATGATACTGGGGCAGGTAAGATCTCTCGTGTATGCTGAGTTGGCCAGGAGGGAGGAAGTTTTGATGGTGATAGTGTGGCAAAAATGGGAGGAGGTATTGGAAGGCACAGTGCGGGGTTTGATTTGGAAGGAAGCACTGCATAGGGTTAATGCATCCTCGTCGTGTGCTAGACTTAGTCTTATTCAGCTTAAAGCTGTGCATAGAGGACATATGACGCTGGCAAGGCTGAGCCGATTCTTCCCAGAAGTGGTCAGTCAGCGTGCACGATGTGCCAGGACTCTACGAATCATGGCCACATGTTCTGGTCTTGTCCAAAATTGGTGGGGTTCTGGGAGGATGTTACGGATGTCTCCAGGGATGAGAATGGCAGTCACGCCTTCGCCATGAGCTATTTTTTGAGTTTCTAAGGATCCGGGTGTCTTGGTGGGAAAGGAGGCCGGTGTTGTGGCTTTCACCTCCGTTAGCCCAAAGGAGAATTTTGCTTAACCATCGGCCCTCAAATCCACAAAGTACCGGGTCATGGGTGCAGGACTTGGCTGAGTTTATTCATTTGGAGAGAAGGAAGTTCGCCTTGAGAGGTTCTTCATGAGGTGGAAGCTGTTCGTCGACTTTTTCAAAAAGTATTAGAATGGCAGCGGGGGTGGGGGATGGGGTGGGGTGTAGGGCAGGGTGACTGGGTACAGTAACTATTGGTTGTTGAGGGTGGTGGGGTTACTCTATTTTGTTTCTAAAAATTTTCTTTGGGGGTGTAGTTGATGTACTTGTATATATGGGGGCTTCCTGCTATGTTATATTGCTGCAGTGTTACATGCATTGTTAATGTTATGCAGTGTTCAATGTTGTTTTGTGTTATGGACTTGTTTTGTATTTTTTGTATTCTCTGGATATACCTTCAACAAATTAACTTTTAAAATAATTTTTTCCCAATTTACTCACTTAATCCATGTTTCTTCCCCTCTCTATTTCTTTCGGCAAATTATTTGACATTCAATTCTCTCACTCTAATTTACCTTTCTTTCTCATTCCACTGCTTATTTCTTAACCCTTGAATCTGATTGGTTATGAAATACCCTGTTGCTTTCTCTATTCACTGAGGTCCCAGGTGCTCGGTTTCTCTCACTTCACTATTACCAGCTTGTATTTCAGCAACTTAATGGACAAAAACCATTGAGCTGCGTGGTGCAAACGTATATCTAACCACTGGAGGAGGAAATTAGATGTCCTGCTACAGAAAAACCTTGTCCATTGTCAAGTCAGAAACAGAAAGCGAAATAACACAAAGGAAAGAAAGATTGGATTGGAATGAGAGAGTCAAAAAAGAGACAGAAAAGTAAGAAAAAATTAAATTCAAGATTTGCCATTTTTAAATGAGACTCCAGATTTGCAGAGGGTTGATTGGCTGTTGTCAGCACTTTGGTGGCAGACTTCTGTTTCATAAGATAGTAGTATGCCTGCGTTAAGTATCTTCTGGACTTCCGGTGGCAGCCATGGAGTAAACCGTCGCACATTCAGCAGCTCTCGCCCTTAGTGGTTTTTTTTAATGGTGTTTAAGCCGGATTTTTCAGAAAAGTTCTCAACATAATTTGATTGAGGGGAGAGGAAAAGGAGGTGACCCTCAATTTATGGAATCGTGTCCAAATAAAAGTTGAAAAAGGAGAAACCAAAAAATGAGTGAAAGCAAGAATCAGAGGTCATCGAGCTCAATGGTAACGAGACAAAGCGTGTCCACGCCAGCTCACTGGTCGATAGAGCAATGGGTCGAGTACCTGGAAGAGAAGCTCGCGCGGCATCGCAAGGAGTGTACAGAAGATGTAACCCAGATGATAGCCTCGATTAAGGGGGTGGAGGAGTAAATGACGACCCAGGGACAGGAGATTCTAAAGTTAAAGGAGCTGGCGACTGAACGAGAGGCGGAGTCCACTGCAATGGCTTTGGAAATTAGCATACTACAGGACAGCCAAAAACGACTGCGAGATAAAGTAGAAGACTTGGAGAACTGGTCTCACAGGCAAAATATCCGAATCGTCGGGCTGCCAGAGGGAAAGGAGGGATCAGATGGGGGAGCGTATATGGGGAAGATGTTGCAGGAGATGGTCAGGGTCAATGTGTTTGACAAGCCGCTGGAGGTGGACCGGGCACATAGGGTGCTCGTACGCAAGTCCCAGGGTCGTGAGCCCCCGAGGACTATGGTGGTGAGGCTACATCGATTCCTCGACAAGGAGCGTATCATGAAGTGGGCCAGGCAGACGAAATGGTACACGTGGGAAGAATCAGAGATCCGGGTGTACCAAGACTGGGGGCCAGAACTCGCAAAGAGGAGAGCAAGTTTCAACAAAGTTAAGGCGGCCCTGTTTGAGAAAGACATTAAATTTGGACTGTTATACCCGGCGCGCCTTCGGGTGACCTACAAGAACCGGGAGCTGTACTTTAATTCTCCAGAAGAGGTGGCTATTTTGTGAAAAACAATAATCTGGTTTACGGACTTTTAAATTCTAACTGTGGTGGGCTGAGTTTGGGGGAATGGATGGAGTGGCGGGGAGGAGAGGAAAATGGTTCTGTGCTTTGCTTTGTCTTGTTTAAAATTTCAGTTTTTCTCCTTGTGTAATTTGATTTTGACTTATTGCTTTATAAGAACATAAGAACATAAGTGGGCCAGGATCACAGAGGAAAGAACTTTAAAGTTGCGACGGGGTGTGTTATTCTCTGGAAGAAAGATGTTGATTCTTGCATGCATAATTTTGTTTAAGCCGCTTGAGTCTTCTGTTGTGTTTGATTCTCTTTGAAGGTGATGTGACTGATTATAATTGGTCAAAGGGGGAGGGGTAGAACCTGGCAATCTGGTTTAACTACTTTTAAACTCAAACTGTGATGGTCTGAGTTTGGGGGAAGGGACAGGATGGGGGAGGAGAAAAATGGTTCTATGTTTTGCTTTGTCTTGTTTAAAATTTCGGTCTTTTAATTCTGAGAGTTAAATTGCGATGTTCGAAGAGAAAATGTTTTGGTGATTTCCTTTTTTTCTTTCCTCTCTTGTGTAATTTGATTTTGATTTATTGCTTTATGTACTGGAATACAGAAGGAAGAACTTTTAAGATGCGATGGGGTGTTTTAGTTTCTGCAAGAAAAATGGTTGATTCTTGCACACATATTTTTGCTTAAGCTGCTTGAAGCTTCTTTTGTGTTTGATTCTGTTTAAAGGTGATGAGACTGATAAGAATCGGTTAAAGGGGGAGGGGTTTGCCTCGTTCCCTGCGCGTTGGGAGAGGGTATGTTTGCTTTTTGGGATTGTTGTTACTGTGTTGAGTGCTAGTTTTATTGCTAGGTGTGATAGAATCTGGCAGTCCACAGGTTTTGTGACGCCAGAGGGTGGGAGGTGCTGAGCTAGCTGGATAGCTGGTTCAGGGAGCAAAGTGGGAGGAGAGCTGAGGAAAAATGAAGTTGGGGGGAGGGAGTGGGAGGGGGGGTGTACTGCTGATTGGTAAAGGACAGTTAGGAGACTGGAGATGGAGATCAGATGGCAGTCGCCGCCGAGGGGCAGATCAAGTGAGGTGCGGAACACGGGCCAGGAGCTGGCCTAGGCAAGATCATGGTTGACTGACAGTGGTAGGGGACACAAGCCCCCCCCCCCGACCAGACTGGTTATATGGAATGTTCGTGGACTGAACAGGCCAGTTAAGAGAGCTTGTGTGTTCGCACACCTGAGGCAATTAAAAGAGGACGTGGCTATGTTACAGGAGACACACTTGAAGCTGGGAGACCAAATTAGATTCAAGAAGGGATGGGTGGGGCAAGTGTTTCATTCAGGACTGGACTTCAAAACAAGGGGGGTGGCTATCCTGATGAATAAAAGGGTGACATTCGGGGTGTGGAGGATAGAGGTAGACCCGGGAGGCAGATTTATTATGGTTAGCGGGAAGCTAAAGGGAATGGCAGTGGTGCTGGGATGATGTCGCGTTGATCAGGAAGGTGCTGGGGAATATCCCAGACCTTGACTCGCACCGGCTGATAATGGCGAGTGACTTTAATACGGTCCTGGACCCGAGGTTGGACCGGTCGAGTGCTAGGTCGGGGAAGCTATCAGCAATGGCACAGGAACTGCGGGGGTTCATGGAGCGCATGGGAAGGGTGGAACCGTGGAGATTTGAGAGACCAAGGAGCAGGGAATATTCATTCTACTCCCATGTACATAAAGCGTACTCCAGGATAGATTTCTTTGTGCTAGATAAAACACTGCTAGCAGGGGTTAAGGACACTGAGTACTCACCAATTGTGGTCTCAGATCATGCACCACACTGGATAGACCTACGGGCAGACACGGGAATGTCCCAGCGCCCACAGTGGAGACTAGATTCAGGGCTGTTAGCGGATTAGATCTGTGAGCGAGTGAGAGAGGCCATTCGGGGGTACATAAAGATCAATGACACGGGAGAGACTGCAGCTGGGGTGGTCTGGGAAGCATTGAAAGCGGTCATTAGAAGGGAATGTATTTCAATTTGAGCCACAGGGATAAAACTGAGCGGTCAGAGCTGGACAGGTTGGTAGGAGAAATCTTACAGGTGGACAGGAGATATTCGGAGTCTCCAAATGAGGAGCTCCTGAAGGAGCATCAGAGACTTCAAATGGAGTTTGGGCTCCTTTCCACAGGAAAGGCAGAGGGTCAGCTGAGGAGGGTAAAAGGGGCAATATAAGAACATAGCGAGAAAGCTAGCAGGATGCTGGAGCATCAGCTGAGGAAACAGGAGGAGGAGCGAGAAATAGGGGAAAAAGGATTTGAGGGGAAGACGGTGACGGACCCAGGGGCGGTGAAAAAGTGTTCCGGGAATTTTATAGCCAGCTATACGAGTCGAAACCCCCGGTTGGGGAGGAGGGCATGAATCAATTTCTGGGGAGGCTAGAGTTCCCGAAGGTAAATGAGGAGAGGCCCTTGGAGGCCCGATTTGGCTTGGGGTGATGATAGATGGACTGGGGGCACTGCGATCAGGTAAAGCCCCGGTGCCTGATGGGTTCCCAGTGGACTTTTATAAGACGTTCTCTGGGTTACTGGGGCTGCTCCTGGTTTAGACTTTTAACGAGTCCAAGGAGCTGGGAGTACTCCCCCCCCCCCCCCCAATGTTATCACAGGCATCAATTTCTCTCATCCTGAATCGTGACACGGATCCGGAGAGCTGTGGATCGTAGATATGTAGATGCCAAATTATTGGCAAAGATCCTGGCCACTCGAATAGAGGATTGTGTCCCGGAGATAATTGGGGAGGATCAGATGGGATTTGTAAAGAGCAGGCACCTGACATCCAACATTAGACGGCTTCTTAATGTAATTATGATGCCAGCGGAGGGGCGCAAGGCTGAGGTGGTAATTGCCATGGACGCGGGGAAGGCTTTCGACCCAGTGGGGTGGAAGTATCTATGGGATATTTTAGGCAGGTTTGGGTTTGGGCAGGGATTTGTGGAGTGGGCCGGCTATTGTACCAGGCCCCGGTGGCAAATGTAAGAACTAACCAAGTTCGGTCAGAATACTTTAGTCTTTGGTTCTTTGTCGGGGGACAAGGCAAGGATGCCGCTCTCCCATTACTGTTTACCATGGCCATTGATCCTTAGCAATGGCTCTGAGAGCAGCAAATACCTGGGGGGAATAGTGAGGGGGGGGGGGGGGGGGGGGGGAGGTGAAGAGCAGGGTCTCTCTCTATGCGGACTATTTGCCTGCTTTATATCACGGACCCGGTGGATGGTAATGACCAAAATCATGGAGGTATTAGGAGATTTTGAGCGAGTTCAGGCTATAAGTTAAATGTGGGAAAAAGCGAGATGTTCATGATTCAGGCACGGGGCAGGAAAGGAGGCTGAAGGAGCTACCTTTAAAGTGGTTTGAGAAGAGGTTTTATGTATCTGGGGATTCAAGTGGCCAAGAATTGGGGGCAGCTTCACAAGTTAAATTTGGGAAAAGCAGTTGATTAAATGAGAAGCGATTTTTTGTAGATGGGAAATGCTCCCACTGACGCTGGCGGGGAGGGTTCAGACGGTGAAGATGACTGTCCTTCCGAGACTGCTTTTCTCTTTTCAGGGTCTCCCGATTTTAGTCCAAAGGCTTTTTTCAGAAGTATGAATGTGGCGATATCGAGGTTTATATGGGCGGGTAAAACCCCGAGAGTAAGGAGGGCACTCCTGGAATGGGCCCGCGGGGAAGGGGGATTGGCTCTCCCAAGCTTTATTAACTATTACTGGTCTGCCAACATATCGATGGCCATGAAGTGGGTAGTGGGGAGGGGTCGGTCTGGGAGCGATGGAGGCAGCATCCTGCAAAAGTATGATGGCACCCTGCCGTTCTCACTGGCTCGGTACTCCACAAGTCCTGTGGTGGTGGCAGCCCTGAGGGTGTGGGGGCAATGGAGGCAGCATATGAGACTGGATCTGTGACAATCACGGTTTGTCCTGGGGGGGGCTGGATGGGAGCTTAAGGTATGGTAGCGGGCAGGGATTGAGAGGTTTGGGGATCTATTCATCCAGGAGGACTTTCCGTCCTTGAAGACATTAGAGGAGGAGCTTGACTTGCCGGGAGGGAACGGGTTGCAAGCTTTCCTCGCCTCCCCTGAGGGGACTACAGGATAAAGTGCTGTCAAAAACAGGGGTTGGAGGTGGGAAGGTTTCGGACATATATAGGGAATTGTTAGATTGGGAAGGGGCCCCTATTAGAGAGGTGAAGAGGAAGTGGGAAGAGGGGCTAGGAGGGGTGCTGGAAACTGAACTGTGGGAAAAAGTCTTGAATAGGGTAAATGCATCCTCGACCTGTGCTAGACTTAGCTTGATTCAGTTCAAGGTAGTCCACAGGGCCCACATGACGGTAGGTCGGATGAGTAGGTTCTTCGAGGAGGTGGAGGACAGATATGGGCGGCTGTGGGGGTAGCCCCGCTAACCATCGTCCATATGTTATGGGCATGTCCGAAATTGAGGGAATTCTGGCAGGGATTTGCAGATGTTATGTCGGAAGTCCTGGAAGGTAGGGTAACTCCGAGTCCAGAATTAGCAATATTTGGGGTGTCGGAACATCCAGGGGTTATGGGGGGGGGGGGGGGGGGGTGGAGGCTGATATCCTGGCCTTCTCCTCTCTGGTGGCCTGGAGACTGATCTTGCTGAGATGGAGGGACTCGGAGCCCCGAAATCAAGAATGGTGGTCAGCGATATGGTAGAGGTTCTCAGTTGGAGAAAATCAAGTTAGCTCTGAGAGGATCAATACAGGGATTCACCAGAGTTGTTCATCGATTTCTTTAACAAAACTGAACGTCAGCAGTAAGGGGGGGAAAGAGAAAGGGGGGGGGAGGAAAATAGGAGGCATGGTAATGTTAATAAGGACAGGGAATTTTGTATACAGGTAATTTGGGATAGGGCGGGAGAAGTGGGGTACGTGGTTTTATTGTTTGTTGTATTTCAGGGGGTATTTTGTGCATCGACCCGCGCGGTTTTAGAAATGTCAATATGTTAAATTATGAAAATTACAAATGCCTTCAATCAATATTTTTTAAAAAATATTTTTTAAAGAAGTATCTTCTGTATGACAGTCTCTGAGGGCACTTTCTGCAGAGGAAGACAGTGGGTGAGGAAAATGGAGGATTCACTGCACTCAGTATCTCTGGGCCCTCATCTCAGACAGCTGAGCTTATTGTTTTTGTTTGCCTCTTCTAATTATTAGCCACCAGAGGTCACAACCATCAGCAACTGCCTCACAGAGGTCCGTGGTAATATCCACCATCTTCAAATGTCACAAGTGTCCTTGCAGCGGATTTAGAAAACCAGATAAAGCAAATTACTGCGGATGCTGGAATCTGAAACGAAAGAGAAAATGCTGGAAAATCTCAGCAGGTCTGGCAGCATCTGTAGGGAGAGAAAAGAGCTAACGTTTCGAGTCCGATGACTGTCAAAGCTAATAGATAGAGAAAGTGGGGAAATATTTATACTGTGGAGTGAGATTGAAAGATGAGTCATAGCCACAGAAACCCAGGGAAACCGGGTGCTAATGGCCACAAAAACCAAGGGGAAAGAGTGCTCATGGCAAAATTAGAAAACCAGAAGGTAGTGACCTAGTGGTGAATTCACCATACAGAAGACCTTTTGGTATATGACTTTAATCCATCTGATGAATGTGGCCATGCCAGTGCAGATGTTGTTGACTTAGCAATAAGTTTATGTTGATCGAATCGGCTTGTTCCAGGATCTCTGAGTTTGTGATCATGTCCTGCCAAGAGATGCCAAGGATATATCTGAGACGCAAAGGCAAAAACTGCTCAAACTGCAGAGCATATGTTGTCAACACCTCACCACTGTAGAGGACTAAGGGCACAGGCTTGATAGACTTGCAGATGGTGTTCTCAGTCAGTTTGCTGCTATTCCACACTCTGTTACTCAGCTGGACATAGCTGCAGCTTTTGAATGCCTGTGCAGATTTCTGGTGATTCTGGTGCCTGGACATGGAAACTATGGACAACCTCTAGTATCACATGTTGACTTCTATCTTATTACTATTAATAGCCAAACTATACGAGTGTGTCCCGTGGATTGGACAAATGACCGCACAACCAGTATTTTAGTACAGTTGCAGTTTATTATCAAACATAGGATTGGTTCTATACTTAATAACTTACATGCTCCTACACATTAGACAAATCTAGCAGTTTAAATGACATTTACTTGCCTTCCAAGTGACCGGCTCTGTGTAAGTTAGATAAAGCCTTTATCTGGATCCCCACGTGTAGCGACTGGAGGTCGTCTGGTGCGCCTAAGCTGAGTGTCGTCTTTCAGGTGGAGGTCGCGGGTCCTTGAACTTGGCAGGTCGATTTGCTGCAGCTGGTACATAGAAGCCGGTCCCAAAAGAGGCAGAATGTTGGTCGCGCAGTTCTTCTTATCCTCCGATCTTTTGCTCTCTTTTTGGGAGGCCCCAGGTAGGGATCCAATGGATCGATAGGATTTCAATCATCCTGATCGATTCTGGCCAATTAGGGGTGGATACCTTGACAGCTGGGCGGGTACTAGTTGTTATTGTCCAAGGCACGTAAGTACTCCCAAATAAGGCAAATAGGCACACCTGAGTCTGTTACTAATGTTAAGTTTCAATCTGAAGCCCATTGTCCTGGGGAGACCTGTGAGTGGCCTCCAGCAGGTGAAAGTTTCTGCACAAGTCTGAGTTGTTTGCAATCCATACAGGCTGTGTCTTGTCTGTGTCCCAACCTGACCACAATTCCCATCATCCTTTCAGGCGACCATTTTACATGGCCACACACATGATCAATGCTGATGTATGGTGATATGGCTACCCTGAACCATTATATTTGTCTTCCGGTTGCTCAACCCAAATGCTTTACAAAGTGTGAGAGAGTCACCATTTGCCACCGCAGGTGTTTTATCAATATGGAATGTTAGTGTGGCATTGACAGTGTAGAGCAACTCTCTGATGAAGACTTGGTGCACATTTGTCTTGGATCTTAGGCGAGCAAGGCTGACCAGCTTTCTGACAGTTCCAGTTAGGATTGTCAGCCCTCCAGAATTAGCCTGGAATCTCCAGGAATTGAAGATCTATCTCCAGGACAGTGCTGTGTGCAACCCTGGAGAAAAATCATAGGATTTTTAAAAAAATCATTTTTGTTAATTTCTTTCAACATATCACTTTATCAGATATAAAAATATGGAAAATGGGGAAAAAAAGACTGTTTGGATGACAGTCAAGCATCATCCAATTGGGTAAAGTCTTTTTGCTTTGCAATTAGCGTAGGAAGACAGTACATGACAAGGATGGATGTGTTGGCAGATGAATGTGCCAAAGAGTGTCAATGCCAGAACACAATCCTGTTTGACTCGACTGCAGATCTCAGAGAGTTCCAATGTTGCACCACCATAGCTGTCCTTACCCATCATGTTGTCATGAAAAGAGGAAATGAGATTGAGAGTTTTGGTGGACAGCCAATTTTATCCAGCAGCCTTAAATGAACCACCACTGCTCTTCCAGTTCGGAACTACATTGGCATTCAGGATGGATGCATTTATCCAAGATCTACAGTGTAATAAGAGCAATGGGCAAATACGTATCCCACAATGCTCAGCAGGGAATGCCTCAATTTATTTGCAATTCCTGCAGTCATTCTTTTTCGTGTACAGGGTCACAGCTTTTGCATCATGGATATCCTGGGGCATTGCCCCCTTCCCCTAACAGAGACAGAGAACTTTGTGCACATGCTATAGGAATGCTGGTTTCCTACACTTAATGAGATCAGGCAGTATAGCGCCAGCATCTGAAGGAAGCAGGTCAATAGCTTTGCTAAGTCCTTCCATTGTGGGTTTGATATCCAACTCTGTCATGAGTCTCCTCCACTGTAGGTATTCTACAATTCTATGAATGTGCATCCATATGCGGTAAGAGCAAGGCTGTGTCAGCTTAGCTGTTTATTGCTCTACTAAATAGCTGGCAGAGACATAATGGGCTCATGGCTCATTTCAGTGCTATAAACTAATATGGCTCTATATAAAGAGGAGTAAGTAACATTCTAAGCCTCTCTTCAAACTGGTGGGCAGCATGGTGGCATGCAGAGACTGCACGTCCTCCCCGTGTGTGTGTGGGTTTCCTCCGGGTGCTCCGGTTTCCTCCCACACTTCAAAGATGTGCGGGTTAGGTGGAGTGGCCATGCTAAATTGCCCTTAGTGTCCACAAAACGTTAGGTGGTGTTACTGGGTTACGGGGATAGGGTGGAGGTGTGGGCATGGGTCCAGTGCTCTTTCCAAGGGCTGATGCAGACGCGATGGGCCGAATTGCCTCGTTCAGCACTGTAAATTCTAAAAAAAAACTGTTGGTGTATTCAACATGTTGGATTGCAATGCAAATGGTCTCGGAGTGTTATCGGAATTTCTGAAAAAGTTGCAGAATTTATTTCACATGTCGGGGATTTAACAGATTTGCCGATGGATCGCGTGCATTTCACGTTTGAACAATGGGATACATGTGGTTCATGATTATGTGCCCTCCTGCAAGCAGTATTGTAGCTTCAGCATGACTCCAGGAATGTCTTGAAAGCATTGATTGGAGAATAAACGGAATGTTTGTCCCAATGCTCAATTCATATTGGTGCCGAAGTATTCTAGTTTTGTGAAACTTCAACTCTGGACAAATCCTATTTGTGGCATAAAAGGAGAAAGATTGTAGGGAACTTGGCTACTGGTCTACATCTACTTGTATGCATTGGATCTGCTGTATACAACTTACTTGTTCTGTACCTTTATTACCTCCTTGAATAGTCTTAGCACCATCTATGGAAATTAAGAGGTTCCCGAAAGTGGCTAACCACACCTCAGGAGCAATTAGGGATAGGCAATAAATGCCAGTCCAGCCAGTCACACCCACACCCTGTGAAATAATAACATCATAAGACATAGGAACAGAAGTCTGCCATTCGGCTCTTCACGCCTGCTGTTCAGTGAGATCATCACTGACCTGATATGATAATCCTCAATCTACTTACCCGACTTATTTCCATAACCCTAGATTCTCTTCATGATCAAAAAATTGTCTCTCTCAGCCTTCTTCGAACATAAGGAGCAGGAGTAGCCCATCTGGCCCTTCGAGCCTGCTCCGCCATTCAATGAGATCATGGCTGATCTTTTGTGGACTCAGCTCCACTTTCCCGCCCGAACACCATAACCCTTTATTCCTTTAGTCTTCAAAAAACTATCTATCTTTATCTTGAAAACATTTAATGAAGGAGCCTCAACTGCTTCACTGGGCAGGGAATTCCATATATTCACAACCCTTTGGGTGATGAAGTTCCTCCTAAATTCAGTCCCAAATCTACTTCCCCTTATTTTGAGGCTATGCCCCTTAGTTCTGCATTCACCCATCAGTGGAAACAACCTGTCCGAATCTATCCTATCTAGTCCCTTCATAATTTTATATGTTTCTATAAGATCACCCCACATCCTTCTAAATTCCAACGAGTACAGTCCCAGTCTGCTCAATATTTCCTCGTAATCCAACCCCCTCAACTTTGGGATTAACCGAGTGAATCTCCTCTGCACATCCTCCAGCACCAGTACGTCCTTTCTCAGGTAAGGAGACCAAAACTGAAGACAATACTCCTGGTATGGCCTCACTAACATCGTATACAGTTGCAGCATAACCTCCCTAGTCTTAAACTCCATCCCTCTAGCAATGAAGAACAAAACTCCATTCGCCTTCTTAATCACCTGTTGCACCTGTAAACCAACTTTTTGTGACTCATGCACCAGGGCATCCAGATCCCTTTGCACAGCAACCTGTTTTAACATTTTATCATTTAAATAATAATCCCTTTTGCTGTTATTCCTACCAAAATGGATAACCTCACATTTGTCAACATTGTTTTCCATCTGCCAAGACCCTAGCCCATTCACTGAAACTATCCAAACCCCTCTGCGGACTTCCAGCATCCTCTGCACTTTTTGCTTTACCACTCATCTTAGTGTCGCCTACAAACTTGGACTCATTGCCCTTGGTCCCCAACTACAAATCATCTATGTAAATTGTGAACAATTGTGGGCCCGGCACTGATCCCTGAGGGACACCACTAGCTACTGATTGCCAACCAGAGAAACACCCATTAATCCCCACTCTTTGCTTTCTATTAACTAACCAATCCTCTATCCATGCTACTACTTTACCCTTAATGCCATGCATCTTTATCTTATACAGCAACATTTTGTGTGGCACCTTGTCAAAAGCTTTCTCGAAATCCAGATATACCACATCCATTGGCTCCCTGTTGTCTACCGCACTGGTAATGTCCTCAAAAAAAAGGGGCTGGTTTAGCTCACTCAGCTAAATCGCTGGCTTTTAAAGCAGACCAAGCAGGCCAGCAGCACAGTTCGATTCCCGTACCAACCTCCCCGGACAGGCGCCGGAATGTGGCGACTAGGGGCTTTTCACAGTAACTTCATTGAAGCCTACTCGTGACAATAAGCGATTTTCACTTCATTTTTTCATTTTCATTAAATTAGTTAGGCACGACCTGCCCTTTATGAACCCATGCTTCGTCTGTCCAATGGGACAAATGCATCCAGATGCCTCGCTATTTCTTTCTTGATTATAGATTCCAGCAAATTCCCTACTACCGAAGTTAAGCTAACTGGCCTATAATTACCCGCTTTTTGCCGACTTCTTTTTTTTAAACAGTCGTGTCACGTTTGCTAATTTCCAATCCGCCGGGACCACCCCAGAGTCTAGTGAATTTTGGTAAATTATCACTAGCGCATTTGCAATTTTCCAAGCCATCTCTTTTAGTACTCTGGGATGCATTCCATCAGGGCCAGGAGACTTGTCTACCTTGGGTCCCATTAGCTTGCCCATCACTACCTCCTTAGTAATAACAATCCTCTCAAGGTCCTCACCTGTCATAGCCTCATTTCTATCAGTCACTGACATGTTATTTTTGTCTTCCACTGCGAAGACCGATCCAGAAAACCTGTTCAGCTCCTCAGCCATTTCCTCATCTCCCATTATTAAATCTCCCTTCTCATCCTCTAAAGGACCAATATTTACCTTAGCCACTCTTTTGTTTCATATATTTGTCGAAAATTTAACTATCTTTTTATATTCTGAGCAAGTTTACTCTCATAATCTATCTTACTCTTCTTTATCGCTTTTTTAGTAGCTTTCTGTTGCCCCCTAAAGATTCCCAATCCTCTAGTCTCCCACTAATCTTTGCCACTTTGTATGCTTTTTCCTTCAATTTGATACTCTTCCTTATTTCCCGAGATTTCCACGGTCGATTTTCCCTCTTTCTACCGTCCTTCCTTTTTGTAGGTATAAACTTTTGCTGAGCACTGTGGAAAACCGCTTGGAAGGTTCTCCACTCTTTCTCAACCATTTCACCATAAAGTCTTTGCTCCCAGTCTACCTTAGCTAGTTCTTCTCTCATCCCATTGTAATCTGCTTTGTTTCAGCACAAAACACTAGTGGTTGATTTTATCTTCTCACCCTCTATCTGTATTTTTAATTCTACCATATCGTGATCGCTCCTTCCGAGAGGATCCCTAACTATGAGATCATTAATCAATCCTGTCTCATTACACAGGACCAGATCTAGGACCGCTTGTTCCCTCGTAGGTTTCATTACATACTGTTCTAGGAAACTCGCTGATACATTCTATAAACTCCTCCTCAAGGCTGCCTTGACCGACCTGGTTAAACCAATCAACATGTAAATTAAAATCCCCCATGGTAACTGCTGTACCATTTCTACATGCATCTGTTATTTATTTGTTTATTGCACACCCCACCATAATGTTACCCTTTGGTGGCCGATAGACTACTCCTATCAGTGACTTTTTCGCCTTACTATTCCTGATTTCCACCCAAATTGATTCAACCATATCCTCCATAGCACCGATGTCATCCCTCACTACTGCCCGGATGTCATCCTTAAATAACAGAGCTACACCATATCCCTTACCATCCACTCTGTCCTTCCGACTAGTTTGATACCCATGGATATTTTAACTCCCAGCCATGACCATCCTTTAATCATGTTTCAGTAATGGCCACTAAATCATAGTCATTCACGATGATTTGCGCCATCAACTCATTTACCTTATTCCAAATACTATGATCATTCAGGTAAAGTTCATACTTTTTTAATATAAATTTAGAGTACCCAATTAATTTTTCCCAATTAAGGGCAATTTAGTGTGGTCAATCCACCTACCCTGCACATCTTTTGTGTTGTGGGGGGGAAACCCACGCAAACACGGGAGAATGTGCAAACTCCACACGGACTGTGACCCAGAGTCGGGATTGAACCTGGGACCTCGGCGCCGTGAGGCAGCAATGCTAACCACTGTGCCACCGTGCTGCCCCTGTAAAGTTCATACTTAATGACCCAGCCGCTACAGCTCTCTGCAGTAAAGAATTCCACAGTTTCACTACCCTCTGGGAGAAGAAATTCCTCCTCATCTTTGAGTTAAATTAATTGACAAACTGCACTATATCTATATGTACAATATTATAACTCAAGGATATAATATTAGCACCCCCTTGTGAACTGAACCAGAAACGTCTTTCACGCGCTTATCTTTTTAGTCCCTCTCAGGATAAAATAGAACTGGTTAAACTAAGGTGAGACTTAATGGAAAGCAGGTTTTCCACAAGGAGGTAAAAATGCAGAGCAGCATTTGCACTTTGTTTTACTAATTTCCACCACTGAAATTTCCTTTTCTACACATGTCACTCAGTGTAACTTGAACAGAATGACCCTCAGCAAAAAAACATTGGACTTTTGCTCATATGGAGGATAGACATCAACATAAACAGGTTAGGGCAAGATCTGTCCTACATCCCAAGGCCCAGTTTCTCCTTGTACTTTCCTGTTTTCTTTGGTGTTATCCAAACCTGACTGCAGCATCAGTTTTTAGTCACACCAAATCCTCCCCAAAGCAAAATCCACAACAAGCAATTATTCTGCTGACTTCAAATGAAATAGAGTTGTTGTGGGAGCATGAACAATCACTGAATTATTAAACTACCTTTCATTGTTTCCAAGATGCTGGTCAAAACACCCAGTCTGAAAACCTGCCATTTAACCCCGTAAAGCTAAGTTTAGTTCAATAGCTGTATTTTTTAACGTAAATTGCAATAAGAGATAAGAATCTTCTGTGGCGGCATAATTTCAAATTCTAAACTGTCGCATTTACTGAACAACCAGGAAGGAGAGTTAGCGTCAGAACAGATATGCATCTTTGCTAAAGATATGGATTGAATATTTGGTGATAACCAAACAATTTGCACATCATTTAATTTTGGAATCTAGGGCAGTGCTGTGCTGAGCAGACACACACACGGTGACTCCCGACGGGCCACTCGGCTTTCAGTGCTTTCCACCCACCCAATGTAGAAGTTTTTGTTTGAGGAAACAGGAATAGTAAAAGATATTCCCGTTCATTCAGCAGAAGCAATTCTAAGCAGAAGTCCGGTAAGGGAATATCAACAGTATCTGGAGCTCTTGGAGCCCCAGCAGAGGAAAACATGGCAGGTTCTGCTGAGGCTGGGCCTCTCGATGAACGAACAAGAAGTTAATTAGCTTCCTGATCGATGAATTTAGGAAGCAGCGACAGGAGTTGATCGAGGATCTAAAGAAAGCAATGGAGGAAGCTTTGGACCCAATCTAAGCGACCTTGGAGAAGTTGGACCGAGAGATTGAGGTACACGAAGAGACGATTCAAAAGGTGGAGACGGCACTCTCCATTGGCTGAGGAACAGTGGGCACTGAAGGTCAAGTTTGCCAATCTGGAGAACCGCTCCAGACAGCAAAACTGAAGGATCATCGGGCTTCTGGACAGCCCAGAGGGCCCACAGACACAGACTCCACATAGACTACATGTCGAAGATGTTTGGAAAGTTGGTGGGCAAGGAGGGGGGGGGTCTTTTGACTCCTCCTGAGTTGGACCGTGCACATAGATTGCTGAGGCAGAAGTCCAGATCAGGGGAGCCACCTCGGGCAGTTATAGTCAGGTTCCATCGATACCGGGATAAGGAGCGGTCCTGAGATGGGTATAGGACCACCTGGACTGCAGATGAGAGGGTCATGGCATCAGGATATACCTAGATCTTGGGAGAGGACAGGTGAGAACATGTGCACCATTTAATAAGGCCAAGGCTGCGCTCTACAAGAACAACGTCAGGTTTGGTATGATATACGTGGCTCAACTTCGGGTAATTTTCAAGGGCAGAGACTATTATTCTTTTTTTATTCACCTGTTTCACTTTATATAATACAAAAAAAAGAAAGAGTAACACACAAAATCCCCCAGAACATAAACTAACCCCTCCCACAGCCCAGACACCCCCCCCCCCCCCCCGTTAACAACTGACAGTGACCAATTCCTTGAAATAGACAATAAACGGCTGACAACTGCAGTAAAACCTCTCAATTATTCCCCTCATGTTGTACCTGACTTTCTGAAGGTATAGGGCATCAGATCTCCACACTGAGAGGGCAGCACGGTGGCTCAGTGGGTTAGCCCTGCTGCCTCACGGCGCCGAGGTCCCAGGTTCGATCCCGGCTCTGGGTCACTGTCTATGTGGAGTTTGCACATTTTCCCATGTTTGAGTGGGTTTCGCCCCCACAACCCAAAGATGTGGGTTAGGTGGATTGGCTATGCTAAATTGCCCCTTAATTGGAAAAATGAATTGGGTACTCTAAATTTATTTTTTTTAAATAAAAAAAAAAGATCTCCACACTGAGACACTGGACGGGCACACAGACCTCCACCTCAGCAGTACTTGCCTCCAGGCAATCAGCGAGATGAAGGTCAGGACATCGGCCCCTGTGCCCATCTAGAGCTCCTGCGAGTCTGACATCCCAAATATGGCCACTAAGGGACAGGACTGCAGCTTAATTTTCAGAATCGCCGACATGGTGCTAAAGAGGGAGACCAAGAAACCCACAAGCTTGGGGCAAGACCAGAACATGTGCAGGTCATTAGCTGGACCTCTCGAGCAGAGCTAGCACTTGTCCTCTATCCCTGCAAAGAAGGGACTCATTCTGGACTTAGTCAGGTGTGCCCTATAAACCATGAGTTGGATTAAACCAAAGCCTCGCCGATGAGGGTGTGGAATTCACCCTGCGTAGAGCCCCTTTCACACCCCGTCATCTGATATGGGCCTATCTCCTCCTCTCACTGAGCCTTAACCTTCTCCACCGTCACTGAATTCTCCGACATAGTCCATCCATAAATACCGGAAGTGCGCCCTTTCGCTGACCCTGCAAGTGAAAGAACCCTCTCCATTAGAGAGGCTGGTGGCACCATGGAGAATGTTGAGAAAATCCATTTTGCAAACTTGTAAATATCTGAATAAGTTTGAACGCAAGAGCCCCAACTTTTGTCTGATTATCCCAGCCTTGCAGATCGATCTTGACCCCACCTATCAGGCTAGTATAATTCAATTTACGGAGACAGGTCCAATCCCAGGCCACTTGGACACCCAGATACCTAAAGTTGGAAGCAACCATGTGAAAAGATAGCACCTAGGTCGACTCTCTTCCCTGGAGGGTTTAACCGGAAAACACTCACTCTTTTCCAAGTTTAACTTGTATCTTAAAAAAGAGCCAAAGTGCCTCAACAGTTCCATTATGTCACCCATATTGGGGATCGGATCGTCACTTAAAGTAAAAGATCATCAGCGTACAAGGATGTCCTATGCGCTACCCCTGCCCTCATTATCCCTCTCCACTTACCTGAAGCCTCTGTCACCAATGCAAACAAGAGGGGGGACATAGGGCACCCCTGTCTCGTTCCCCAATTTAATTGGAAGTACCTCGAGCTCCTGGTATTGGTGCAGATATTAGCTTTTGGGGCCTTGCACAACAGTTGTATCCAAGACACAAACTTGGGCCTAAACACCAACCTCTTCAAGACTGCAATGAGATATCCCATTCTACCTTATCGAATGCCTTTTTGGCATCGAATACAATTGTTACCTCTGGATCGCGCCACTCCAACAGGGAAAGCACCATATTTAGCAAACGCCGCACATTAGACGACAATTGCCGGTCTTTAACAAAACCCGTCTGATCTTCCCCGAAAACCTGAGGAAGACATGTTCCAGCCACAGTGCTAATACCCTAGCCAATATCTTGACATCCACATTAAGTAGAGAAATAGGGCGGCACGACCCACATTCCACGGAGTCCTTATCCTTTTTTACTCGTATCAGGGTGGCCCATGATTGGGCCACACTTCATACACTCAACTTTTCTGGTCTGGTGGACAGGGTGAAAGCTGACTTGAAAAGGTGGGATGCCCTCCTGACCCTAGCGGGAAGGATACAGACAGTGAAGGTCAATATTCTCCCAAGGTTTTTGTTTTTGTTCCAGGCTCTCCCAATCTTTCTTACCAATACTTTTTCTTTTACAGGGTTGACAAGTTCATTTCTACTTTTGTTTGGGCAGATAATAGTCTTCGGGTTTGTAAGACGTTTTTGCAGAGGGACAGGCAGATTGCTTTGCCCAATCTGCTATGTTATGACTGGACAGACATTGATAAGGTGCGTGGGTGATTCGAAGATCCGGGATCTATTTGGGAACAAATGGAGGCGATTTTGTGCAAGGGGTCTAGTCTGAGGGCTCTGGTTACAATGTCACTTCCTCTTTCCCCAGATAGATTCTCTTCTAGTCCGGTGGCGATAGCTACCTTGCTGAATTGGAATCAGTTTATACAGCATTATAAGCTGAGTTCCATGTCTTTTCTGGTTCCGATCTGCAGAAACCATACATTTGTGCTGTCTGGCTTAGACTCATTGTTTAAGGCAGGGCGGAAGGGAGGGCTGGAGAGGTTTAGAGATATGATTTGTAGAGGGTAGGTTCACCGGCCTAGTCGAGCTACTGGAGAAGTTTCACCCCACGCGGGGGAATGTATTTAGGCTGCTTGCAGGTGCATGATTTTTTGCGCAAGGAACTCCCTTCATTTCCTGTGGTGCCATCGCCCTCGCTTATGGAAAGGATCCTGGCCATGAGTGAGCGAGGGGAGGGTATTATCTCGGAGGTTTATGGCGATGGAGCAAGTTTCGTTGGAGGAGGTAAAGAGGAAGTGGGAGGAAGGGCTGGGATTGGTCCTGAAAGGGGGTGGGATGTGGAATGAGACTCTGCACAGACTGTCTGTGAGGAGTCTGCACGTTCTCCCCGTGTCTGCGTGGGTTTCCTCCGGGTGCTCCGGTTTCCTCCCTCAGTCCAAAGATGTGCTGGTTAGGTGGATTGACCATGATAAATTGCCCTTAGGTTAGTGGGGTTACCGGTTTGCGAGGATAGGGTGGAGGTGTGGGCTTCAGTGGGGTGCTCTTTCCAAGTGTCGGTGCAGCCAAATGGTCTCCTTCTGCACTGTAAATTCTATGATCAACTTCACATCCTCGTGTGTGAGTTTAAGTCTGATCTAGTTTAAGGTGGTGCACAGGGTGCATCTGACTAGGGCGTGTAAATGTGGGTTCTTCCCGGGGGTGGAGGATTGGTGTGATTGGTGTTCTTGGGGACCAGCAAATCGCATGTTTTGGTCTTTCTTCAAAGCTTGTCAGCTTCTGCGTCTCCTTTTTCGATACGTTTTCAGGGATTTTGGGCATTCACAATACAGCCCCAACCGATCCTGTCCTTAAACTACACCCAGCCCAACTCCCCCGAACCCCTTCCCCACCCATTCAATTGGAGCCGTGCCGATTGGTGGCCATCTTTGGAGTGTCCAACCTGCCGGGCTGCATACAGGGACGTAAACGGATGTCTTAGCCTTCGCCTCGCTAATAGCAAGTTCTGTTTGAATGGAGGTCCCCAGTGCCTCCTAAATCCTCGGCTTGGTTGGGAGATTTGATGACATTTATACACCTGGAGAAGATTAAGTATGCATTAAGGGGGTTGTGGAAGAGTTCTACTCGAGGTGGCAGCCTTTCATCTTTTTTAGGGAGTTGGTTATCATTAGCGGTTGGGGGAGGGGAAGGGGTTTGTCTTCTTAGTTGGGTTAAGGGTTTGCTAAGGTTTTGTTTTCCTTATGGGAGGGAAAGGGGTTCGGGGGTCAGTCTGGGTGTCGGTTAAGGATCAGGTTGGGGTGTATTCTGGGTTTGGAAAGAAAAGTATATATATCTTTTAAAATCAAAGTCATTCATATTTTGTTTTTAATTCAAACAAATACCCATTTCCATTTGTTTCAATGCATTGACAAAACAGTCTTGTTTGCTTTGGAATTCTTGCTTCGCTTTGTTTTCTTAGAAAATTACCATTTATTGTCTTAATTACAAACAGATTAAAGACATTCTGAAAGGATCTCTGCGATTTAACCAGAGCCAGCTGGAGGCAGAGGAAAATGAAGAGATTACAATAGCAGATAACCATTACTGTTCCAATAGCCGAGGAGAAGTCGCAGAAGGTGAGAACAACAAGTTGCGGAATGCTGACAGGGAGATGCAGGCCACTGTGAAAAGAGCAGAGGTAAATTCATTCAACTGTCTACCTAACCTAAATGACTAAACATTGGAAGGTGCTACGTATGGATGTTAAAAGATAAATTCAGCTTCACCTCTGTGTTCAAAATGCAAATAATGTACCCTATTTTGGGCAGAAGTAAAGATTTTAATTTTCGTTATTATACTTGAAAGGGATTCCAGACTATTTATAGCTTAACATTTGTGTACAGTAAAATGATCATCTTTGTTTTTCAAAGACATGGCAGGAAACCTGCTGCTTTTCTGATAGCTGTACACGTTGATTGCTGTCTGTGAAAGAGGCACCTATAGTTACGCTTTTCACTGAAGTGAAGTTAATGGCATCTATCTGGAAGGAAACTGTAAAAAATGGTCTGCTCTCTAGAAAAGATTGCAGGTCAGATCCTAACGGCTGATCCATTAATAAATGGATTGTTGAAAAGGGATGAATAACAATTTCACATTTTTAATGTAACATTAGTAAGGACTTTTAGTGTTCATTTCAATAATGAGACTCAAATACATTGCAGGCATATGCAACCCCATCCCCTCCCATGGATTAAAAATAATCCTTTGATTCAACTCATCTTTTAACTCTCCCTTTGATAAGTGTTAAAATATAATTTTTCTTAATTCCCCTTTTCACTATAAATTTATCATTGAAATTGGACAGATCTGAAAATGTTGTCCTTATTCACCCTTGCAGAAATCATACAAGCTCTTTCATCATGTAATCCATAATCATCTACCCAGAATCACTGACTAGAGTTTCATTGTGATTCAGGATAATAGAGACAGACACTGATTGCTAGTGAAGTATATGCAGCAAGGTATATCATCCAATTTGCTGTTTACAGTGGGAAGTGTTTATGGAAATATTTGTGAGGCAAAAATTCTAATTTGTTTGTTAGTTTTCACCATAGCCTTAGTGGGTCCGTTGACATCTTCTTGCATCTTCTCTGGCTTTCTTCAAAACTCCCTCAGTCTTCCCTCAATGTTATCCACCTATCCAATTTTTCTTCTTTCTCTTCTGTTTTTAACCTCCTTTTATCCTTCAATTATTGCCAGGACAAGGCTATTGAGTCTTCATTTCCAGTATCCGTACTTGGCTCTCTTTCTTTCTCTAACTGTACTTAGCAACCGTTTTGATTCCAGAACTTCTACTCTGAATCTAACCCACTCATTTGCCTTTCTGTCCATCTTCAAAATTTGTTGTCCTCCTCTTGTCTTCCTCTTCAGAGCCCTGGGTGAGATGTAATCGGAAATCGACAAAGGCCAATAGTGGAGGGGGGGAAGCAGCTTTTAGCATGCAGATGGTTATGGCGGCTTTTCCCACCATATAATGCAGCACTTAGTACCAAATATTTTCATGCACATGTTCTACATTGTATCACTGGCAGTGCAGTCTCTGATTTGCCTGCCCCGCCATCACCTTAGTGCTGCAACCACTGTGGGGGGGGGGGGGGGGGGGGGGGCACACATTTAAAGGCTGTCCCAGGACAGAGCAGCCACACTTCGCAGTTTGCCAGGAAGTGATGGCTGCCAAGAAATCAGATCCCACATTTTCAGGCACCTGGAGAGATTGCTCTATGCTGTAGAGATCCGCAGTGGTATGCTGTACCTGCTCTGAGGAAGAAAACCAGCCAGCAAGGTGACAATGGTGGTCAGTACTAACACCCTGCAGAAGAGGACAGCGATACAGTGCAGGTTGAGGATCAAAGATCATCTCCATTCTTCCAGGGTAAGTCACTCATCACTTTCAACTTGCACATTCACACACCCATCACAAGGATCTTGCTCACTACTAGCTCAAAGGAAACCACCACTCGCTCTCCCACACCACATATTTATCTCCCCTACAGGCCATGTCCTCATCACTTTGTTGCTCCCACTTACCATATACACATGCCAGGCATTCTTATCATCTGCCCTGGCAAGAGCCTTGCTTACACTCTCTCCATCTGTTCTCATACATGAGATGCTGGCTCACAACAAGGGGGACAGATCCTAGATGGGTGGAATGAAACCAGAGCAGACGATGTTCACGGACTTCAGGGTCAGAACCATCCAGCTGGACGGGAGGACATTGTCCGCTCCTGTGCTGATGGTGAGGTCGGTGGCAAAAAAAACAAGTAATGATCCATCATTGCAACATCCATCTTTCAACAATGCTGTGAGTCACGTCTCCTGTTTCTCAAGCCCTTGCCATGCACTAATGAATGCTCCTTTCTTTCACAAGCACATCTGGGAAGCAGCCCAGGGAGTCCCGCCAGGTCCTCGATTTCAGCAGCACAGAGGGATTCATGGACCCCGAAATAGAACAGTCACAGCGTTCACCCACACCTGCCACCAGCACAGAGACACACGTCTTGGTGGGACTTAGTTTTAGAGAAACCTCAGAGTCACAATCTGGTGAGGCACATCACACTCTCAAAGCCATAGGGTGACCTCACTGGGAGGATTGCTGGAGGCCAGGAATCTGCTGGATCCCAGTCAGGTGACGAGCCTCTGGACTTGGTCATGCTTCCATTGCTGGAGCTCCAAAGTCGGAAAAATCAGGAAGGGATGTCAGCTATACTCCTCAGATTGAGAGACAGAATGGAGGAATCCATCCGTCTTCTGTCTGAGATGCTTGGGCTGACACAACAAGGTCAACACGGTGAGGGTGGTGGCTGCCATGGAGACCTTGGCGCAAGAACTTTGTCCTGTACTACTGCAGGACATGCATTCCATGGTGCAGGCACTTGCAGGGATCTGTTGGTGCCAACAACAGAGGACAGTGGGGCTTCTCGAGCTCATTCCAGCTGCCTATCTATCCCAAGGAGGAAGGCACCCATAGGGCGAGGATCAGCTGGGGCCATCCATCCAGGTGACTCCAGGAGTGCCCTGCCCATCCAAATCCCCTCTACTTGTGACCACTTTAGCTCCAGATCCACAGGCCATACAGCGGGACCCAAAAGCATGCCTGGCCCCCCCAGGGCTCGGCCCTCTACAGGACGCCCACCAAGGTCATCACAGACAACAGGGCGTGCAGACAGAAGGCTGACTCCACCTCTGCTGTGGATGTTGGGGATTCATCGTGATGGAGCAGCAAGGTTAGAAAAGTTGAGGGGATCTAGTTGCACAGCGTGGGTGCTAGTGTCAGGCACCTGTACATAGCATTCACCTCTGCATATAAACTTTCACTAATTTCACCCTTTCTATCGCTCTTTCTTCTGATGAGCTGTGTCCCTGTAGTCCCGACCTGAAAACCTGATTCCTACACCACACCAGGAAAAGGCAGGGTGCTCAGTTCAGGGATTCTTCCATGTGATTTGTGCAAGATTGCCAGAACATTGATATTGTCCGTTCACACTGACTGAACACGTCAGTCATGCCTGTATCTCATAGGGAATGAGGATGTCTCCCACAATGTACAGGGCTAGCGTCACTCATTCTAGTCATTGTCAATGTGTGCTTCCATAGAAGGAGGCTATTCAGCTTATCGAGTCTGCACCAACTCTCAGAAAGAGCACACCACCTCGGCCCACACCCCCGCCCCATCCCCACAACCCCACCCAATCTTTAGACCCTATGGGGCAATTTCTTTTGTCATGGTCAATCCACTTAATCTGAACATCTTTGGACTGTGGGAGGAAACCGGAGCACCCGGGAAAAACGCACTCAGACACGGAGAGAGCGTGCAGACGCCACACAGACACCCGAGGCCGAAATTGGCCTTGAGTCTCTGGTGCTGTGAGGAAACAGTGCTAACCCTGTGCCGCCTTGCACTCTGCACCTTTCAGATGCAGCTGAACCCCATCCTATCAAACTCAAGGGTTCAGTTTACAAAGGATGCAGTAAGATCAGGGAAAGTGAAACTTTCTCTGCTGCATCACCATGATATGACCGCAGTCACTGAGAACAAGAGAGCTGCCATCAGTCAGACATTCACAGACACTCTGTGAGAATCGATGAACTGTCACTACTGCAAGTCATCGTTGTTCTCCTGTAATGTAGGGTCTGTGTGCATCCACTGTATCTGCATGCAGGAGCCTTATCACAGAGAGTGCGAGCTGCCATCAGTCAGACGGGACAGTAATGCCCAAAGAAGCGATGTGGAGATAGTCGGATGTCCTCATTGGATGTTCTCATCACTCTCCATGAAGCTAGAGGCAATGAACGTGTCCTAAACTCGTTGTTTTGTCTGAACATCGCCATTGCCTCACAGCCAATATCCTCCCCCTCAAGGACCTCCTCAGCCTCATACCCTTCGAAGTCCTCCTCATTAGAGGAAACATGCCACTCCTCCAACCCAGTCCTCAGGCAGTTCCTCCCCTATTGCAGAGCCAGGTTGTGCAGTGTTCAGCGACCACGATGCGTGACCATCCTCTGCAGATTGTATTGCAGGGCTCCAACAGACCAGTCCAGGTACTGGAACCTCACCTTCAGCATTCCTATGGTCTGCTCCGCCAAAGTGCAAGTAGCAGCACAAGCCTTGTTGTATCTTGTCTCAGCTGCAATCTGTGCCCTCCGCACAGGCGTCATCAGCCACCCCCTCAATATATTGCACTTGTTCCCGAGGCACCGACCCTGCAACCTCTGTGGACCCTGAAACGTGTCAGGGATCTGGGAGTGGCTCAGAATTTAGGAGTTGTGCACACTCCCTGGGATGGAGCACACGTCTGCAGGATGTGTTTGGTGTAGTCACAGATCAGCTGAACATTCAGTGGATGGAAGCCCTTGTGGTTCACTGCTTGATACCGTGGAGATCTGAGTGCCACAGGAGTGCAGTCAATAAAGCCCTGCACCTGTGGAAAACCAGAGATTTGTGCAAAGCCCGTCGATCTGGAATCTTGGTGTGCCTGATCCTGGTCAAAGTGGACAAAGTTGTGTGCACTCACAAAGATTGCGTCTGTCACCTCCTGGATGCACCTGTGTGCGGACTCCTGAGAAATCCCATACAGATCACCTATAGAGCCCTGGAGGGGAGCCACTTGTATACAAATTGAGTGTTGCAGTAACTTTCAACGACACAGGCTATTGATATCTTCCATGTCCCCGTGTTGTCAAATCCTGCAGAAGGTAGCAGAGGTGACCAACTAGTTCTATGGACATGTGTAGTCTTCAGTGACAGTGGTCCTCTGAAATCTGCAGGTATGTTAGGCACCGTCTGCAGACACTAGTCTAGTGCGGTGCCTCTGAGTTCCATCCTCTGCTTGCGTAGCAAGGGCTGGCACTCCTACCTCGTTACCGTTCTGCTCTTGCCTTTGGTGAGCCTGGTGCCTCCTTTGATGTCATCTTGTCTCCTGCCTGCAAGCAGGAACAATGACAGCAAGATCATCAAGAGAAAGACTTGATGGTTAGCATTTGTCTCTTAAGGACCAGGCTTTGTTTATTCATCACCTTGAGTCAACCCCCCACCCCCCTGGAGTCACCCCCCCCCCCCAGTACCCTGGAGTTACCCCCCTCCCCCAGTACCCTGGAGTCACCCCCCCCCCCCAGTACCCTGGAGTCATCCCCCCCCCCCCAGTACCCTGGAGTTACCCCCCTCCCCCAGTACCCTGGAGTTACCCCCCCCCCCCCAGTACCCTGGAGTCACCCCCCCCCAGTACCCTGGAGTCACCCCCCCAGTACCCTGGAGTCACCCCCCCCAGTACCCTGGAGTCACCCCCCCAGTACCCTGGAGTCACCCCCCCCCCCCCAGTACCCTGGAGTCACCTCCCCCCCCCCCCCCCCCCAAGAACCCTGGAGTCACCCCCCTCCCCCCAGTACCCTGGAGTCACCCCACCAGTACCCTGGTGTCAAACCCCCCCCCAGTGCCCTGGTCACCCCCCCCCCCCCCCCCAAGTACCCTGGAGTCACCCCCCCCCCCCCCAAGTACCCTGGAGTCACCCCCCCCCCCCAGTACTCTGGAGTCACCCCCCCCAGTACCCCGGAGTCACCCCCCTCCCCAGTACCCTGGAGTCACCTCCACCCCCCAGTACCCCGTAGTCACCCCCCACCCCCCAGTACCCCGGAGTCACCCCCCAGTACCCCGGAGTCACCCCCCAGTACCCCGGAGTCACCCCCCCCACCCCCCCACCCCCCTGTACCCTGGAGTCACCCGCTTCCCCCAACATTTGTTACCTATTTCTAATTGCCCATGAGAAGGTGGTGAGCCACCTTTATGAACTGTTATAGTCCATACCATGTAGATATATATCCACAGTGCTGTTTGGAAGAGAGTTCCAGGTTTTTGACCCAGCCTCTGTGCAGTGGCTTATCATTAACTGAATTGTTTTGGTTCTTAATAAAAGCAAATTACTGCAGATGCTGGAATCTGAATCAAAGTTTTGACAAAGTGTCATCGGATTCGCAACGTTAGCTCTTTTCTCGCCCTACAAATGCTGCCAGACCTGCTGAGATTTTCCAGCATTTTCTCTTTTGTTGTTTTGGTTCTTGCTGTCTGTCAGGAACGATGTCAGTTGGCTGAACCATGATTCCATGATCTGGAGTCGTTAGCAGTTTTCCTTAGTTTGTCTCACTTTGCTGTGGAACTGTTGTCTTGACAGTGATAGAAACTTATATTTCAATGGTCGTTTCTCTCAACCACTGATATTCACTGATTTTTACTCGTAGGACTTTCAACTGGGGTGATAACACATATCTCTGTTTCATTTCCACCTTAAGAGCAATGTCTGTAACAAAGGTAGCCATTCCAAATTTATTCCTGGATTTTTTCCCAGATGTGTACTCCTGCTCCAAGATCCAAGAGACTCAGTGAAACTCTCTTTCTCTCTAAGAAGGAACAAAGAAAAATTGCCTCTGCTGACCTTCCTGTTTAATGTGTTCATCAGTGATGCAGTGGATGGAATTATATGTAACACAGACCTTTATATACCACATTAAGCATAAAGAATGGGAAAGTAATTCACAAATGGAAAAGATTGGGAAAGTGAACACCAAATCATGTGGGTGACCAGAAATATGGGTGTAAAGATGTTTTGAGAAGAGGAGACTAGATATGGATGGAAAGCTTTCTTCCCTGAAAGATGTTAGTGAACTAGATGGGTTTTTGTGACAACCATGATTATTTTGGGCCGTTTTTACTTCAGAATTATTTAATTAGTTCCCTGAATGGGATTTGGAATATTAACCAAGTCCAGTAACATAAACAATATGCTAGCATATCCTCAGAGTGATGTCAGCTATTTTTATATGCTCTTGGGATGTGAATGTCACTTGTAAGGTCAGCATCCTCAAACGCCCTCGAGTAGGCCGTGGTGAGTTGAATGGCTTCGTTTATTTTGGAGAAATATTAAACTTTCAAACATCTTTACAGCACATCGCCATCCTGCTGGTAAAGGAAAACTTTGACGTTGGATGCGTTTAGAATGCTGCATAACACCTCTAAACACTAACATGTACAACAAGTCTCGTTCAAAAAAATCCGCACCTAGAATGTAACTGAAGCCTCTGTGACATGAATACTTCACCCAATTGATTAAATATGTCAAAATTCAACCAGTGGTGCAAATTTTGCAGTGGCCAAAGAAAAAAAAGCATTACAGTATATGTTACAAAAGGGAATCTTACTAAATGCCTCAGTATCTTGATGTGATTTTACATAGATACATAGAAGATAGGAACTTTTGGCCCTTCGAGCCTGCTCCGCCATTCATCACGATCATGGCTGATCATCAAACTCAATAGCCTAATCCTGCTTTCTCCCCATAGCCTTTGATCCCATTCTCCCCAAGTGCTATATCCAGCCGCCTCTTGAATGTATTCAAAGTTTTAGCATCAACGACTTAACTTTCTTAACTTCAAATAGATTATTATACCAAATTTAACGAAAGCAAGGCGCTTCTTAGCTGAGCCAACCTGGAGAGAAGTAAATGACTCGACAAGGAGGTAGTGGAGAAGTTGATAGGTGAATTATGTTCTGATGCTCTGAAACTTACTTGGTGAATGGTGTGATCTTCTCACAGGCCAAAGACTAAGTCACCTGCTCTATTGGTCAGGAATTGGTAAGATTAGATGGCTTTAAAAAGCAGGATTTTAAAAAATGGGTAATCAGTCATTTTACAAGTTATGTACCATTGCTCAATTTTTCATAAACAATATTGTTGCATCAAAGGAATATCTTTTCTCGTATTGAAGGAATGAAATTTAATACAAAACAATGTAAGAAGATTCTTTGAGAAAAAAATGAAAAGCCAATGCACTCACTGAAGCAGCATTTCAGAGTTAAGATTGGCAGCAGAACATGAATAAAGGTGTGAGCAAGAGAAGTCGCATGTGGAATCCTGGGATTTAAATAAACAACATTAAACCTATGATCATAGAATCATCCCAATGATTCTAATACTAACCCTATCCAAATCATATGCATTGTTGTGCCAAAGTGCCCTATTTTAGGAATGGTGTCAAGATCATGGAAAAGGTAGAAAGGTGACTTACTACGACAATACCAAGAGTAAGAGGCTTTAATTAGGATATTCATTCAAGAAAACAGGTTTTCTTTCACCTGAGGGACATAAAATGAAGATTATGAGAAGAAATGAAAGAGGTCAGGAGATTAGATATTTTTAAAGAAGGTTGTTGCGCGTGTCCAGCAGCATCCATAATAAAGGAAATGGAGAACTAATTTAGAAAGAAAAATTTACCAGGCAATGGAAAAGGAGCAGTGGATTAGGACTCACTTTCAGTGAGCCAGTACAGATGTTATTGGACAAATGGCTTCCTACTGTGCAGTAAATTTCTTTGTGATCTTTGGCGAGGAGATTCATTTTAAAATGTTCGTAAGAGATGTTAGAGAAAAACTGAAGGACTTTTTACATCATCTCTTTATGACCAAAGATGGCTTCAAACCTGGCCAGTTAGAATTCTGCTTGAATATGCATTCATTTAGTTTCTAAAACACAGCCTGATTATGAAATACGTAACTTCTGGAATATTTTGTATTAATGTGGTGTCTGGAATGTAGGTTGTGTAAATACAGATGTAACATTTTGAAAATTAATTCAACAGCTGGGCGTGTTCATCAACTTAGTGCTCCCGGCCCTGGGTCACTGTCCGTGTGGAGTATTCACGTTCTCCCTGTGCCTGTGTGGGTCTCACCCCCATAACCCACCATTGGTGGGTTTTTTACGCAAAGAGTGGTGAGGCCCTACCTGCAACAGTAGTGAATTCGGCAACATTGAGGGCATTTAAAAGTTTATTGGATAAGCATATGGATGATAAGGGCATAGTGTAGGTTAGATGGCCTTTAGTTTTTTTTCCATGTCGGTGCAACATCGAGGGCCGAAGGGCCTGTACTGCGCTGTATCGTTCTATGTTCTATGTTCTAACCCAAAGATGTGCAGGGTACGTGGATTGGCCACACTAAATTGCCCCTTAATTGGAATTTTTGATTTTTTTTAACTTAGTACATCAATTTAATTTTTGATTTTTTTGAGTTTAAAGATTACATATGATTAATCAATAATATGTTCTCAATTTTTAAAAGATTTTTTAAAAATTATGTAATGGTTACAGCATTGAAGAAGGTCATTTGGCCTATTGTGTATGTACAAGGCGGCACGGTAGCACTATGATTAGCACAGTTGCTTCAAAGTGCCAGGGTCCCAGGTTCGATTCCAGGCTTGTGTCACTGTCTGTGTGGAATCTGCACGTTCTCCCTGTGTCTGCGTGGGTTTCCTCCGGACACACCAGTTTCCTCCCACAAGTCCTGAAAGACGTGCTTGTTAGGTGAATTGGACGTTCTGAATTCTTCCTCTGTGTACCCGAACAGGCGACGGAGTGTGGCGACTAGGGGATTTTCACAGTAACTTCATTGAAGTGTTAATGTAAGTCTACTTGTGACACTAATAAAGATTATTATTATTAACTCTCTGTGAGAGGCACTGAGATAGTCTCATTCCCCTGCCTTTTTCCCTTAGGCCTGCAAATCCTTTCCCTTCAGATACTATTTTCCTTTTGAAAGCCACTATTGAATCTGCCTCCAACACACTGTCAGGCAGTGCTTTCCAAATCCGAACCAATCATTGCATAAAAAATCAGTTTAAATCTGTGTTTTCTGGTTCTCAGCCCTTCATCCAATGGGAAAGGTTTCTCCCTGTCTTACACACCAGACCATTATCAAATCTCCTCTCAACCTTCTCTTCCCCAAGAAGAACAACTTCTCCAATATATCCTTGTATCTGAAGTCCCTCATCCCGGAACCATTCTCAAATCTTCTCTGCACCCTCTTCCATGCCTTGACATCCTTCATATATTTCTGTTCCGGACCTTTTACTAAGGTTCACCGTAAACTCCTTGCTTTTGGAGTTGGTGATCCACTATTCTTTAACTGTTGCCATATTTATTTCTAGGTCACGTCACTGACTTCCCTGAATTCAGATGGTAGAAGTTCAGATGACTACATCTTAGTTTCTAAAGAAGATGATGACTTGGCGCATGAGCACCCATCTGTAAAATTGGAAACGACAGGAGCTGAATCAGAGAAACATCAAATTGCACAGGTGCCTAACTCCTCTGAAGCAAATAGAAAACAAACACAACAATCTCCAGTTTTTTTTGACCCTCTGACCAGTGGAGCTCTGGGGTCACCATCCAGCAACTCCGAATCCAGTCCAGATGACGACAGTAGCAACAGCAAGGATTCTGATTTCACCATTGTCAGCCCACTGGACATCTGAATTTGTTTCCAGTCAGCATTGGCCTCCATGTTGGTAGAAAACCTATTATCTGCACGCTATTAAATTTCTGTATGGATTGCTTGACAACTGCAACACTCCTTTCTCAGTCTGAAAATTATATAAAGTTTATAAGGCTCCTTACAGTGTGTCCTTGTGACCTAATAATGTGTATTGGATTGTAGTTGAATGATGGATCATAGTTAAATAATGTGAATTTACATTTGGTGTCCATCTCATAGTCATGCCAGTTATTAGTTATCTTCATGCCTAAGGCGACCATATATTCCAAATTAAGTCTGGGAATATAAAGCTTGACATTCACCCACACAATCCCAGGCCATGGACAGCTCTCTGATCCAGCTCCCAGGATATCCCATTCCAGCCACTCTTCAGTAGTAGTTACCAGCGGACCCCAATACTTGTACATTTTGGCTCCTGAGCCATTTCTCAGGAAAACTGCATAACTTGCGAAGTATTCAGGAAATGATTAGGGCAGGGTGAACTCCAAGAATGCGCACTGCAGCCACAGAGCGAGATCTGTACATAAAGTCTCTGTACATAAAGCTTGCCCACCCTTACAACCAGTCAAAAAGAGGAGATTAATGACCCTTCCAACAATCAGAACCCAGACCTGCCCACTATATTAATCACCACAGGGTAGCTCATGTCATATGAATCTTGATTTGAACAGGCACAGCCTTTAATAGTTAGGGTATTCATGCGGGGATGAATTTCATGAACTGGGGGACTCTTCAGGAACATTTACTGGGACGATACATTATCTCATCCAGGACCTGTCCTCAAAAGTGAGGATATATGGTCATCTGACATTAACCTTCTGTCCCAAATAGTTCTAACTGCTTAGTAACCATTTTAACACTTCAGAGTTTAATTTTACTAAATGGACTTCCTGCTTGACATGTCCTGTAATCTAAATATTGATATGAAGGCTGTGAATATCGATGTTGATTAAAAACCTGTCAGGCAGAATGTGTCTATCTCACCTGGCAGCAATGGGAGTTTTCTGTATGGGGCTGAATGGGGCTCGTAGGGAGGGTTTACTGGTGGGAAGTCGAAGGGAAAGGCAGGGGCTAGCTTTCAGTGCCTCCATCCCCTGAGGCTCTGACTACCAGTGAATGAGGGGCCTCCCCTGACAAGGACGCAAGCCAACACAATAGGGTTTTTTGCGTGGCCTTTGGGAGGTAAAGCCAAGCCATATGAGCCCCGTTTAATCCCTGAGCCAACAAATTCCGGTGGGATCAGTGGTAATTGGTGTTAAGTGGCTCATTCATGAGCCTAATTGACATACTGGCAGGCAGGATTCCCGGATCAGGCACTTCCCCACTGATTAATTAACTGGGGACCATTTTTGATGCCGAGAATCTGCTGCAGGTACTCACAACTGATACTTCCACCCCCAGGATCATGCCCGCTTCTTCGGACACAATTGAATTCTGTCAGTAGCTTCAAAGGCTGAAACTGGTGTGGATATTTCTAATAATAAAGTAAGATATTTCAGGATAAAGAAGATATTTATCAATTCTGGTATCTCCGACTCTGTGGTGGCATTTTGAAATGCTGGGGAAGTATTAATGTCTAATCCTTCTGACTGCTGTAGAAGTGATGTGGTCATGAACATATAATACTGGAGTACATGAGCCTTTTATTCACTGTAGCTATCCCTTAGTAATGGAAATGCAATAAATTCTTTGCACCTGGTAATGATTAAACAATGAGCTTAGACTAATGCTATTTTATTAATCTGCCAAGTTGGTCTGGTGTCTTTGTGGCTTTGTTGCCTTTATGCTAATTGCTGATTGATTGCATCAGCAATATTGCACTGAAATGGGTGTTTACATTGTGCTTCCAATTTTACAATATGGAAATGGTGTCTTTTTATTCAACTGCTGTATCTCATGTATGTGCCCATACCTAGGAGCATTTTGCAAAGCTAGGAAGTGGGAATTTAATAAAACGCAAGTCAATATTGTTGAATAATTAGTCAAAAAGTAGCTGCCTGAATATTTTATACTGTTTCTACTCTGAGAACCTGCTTCCTGCTACAAAATGATTATAGTAACGCAGATATCCCTGCATTTAAGAGTTTGTGTTCCTACAAGTTACTTTTCTGCAATGTTTAATTTGTATTTCATACATGTATGATGTCTGGTGTATAACTGAGTAATCACGGGAATTTACTGTACCAACATTCACTGTAGTGATTAGGTATAAAATTGCATTTACTATGAGATCTCAAATGTTTAGTGAACCACCCACAAACTTCTTAGAATGTACACCAAATGCTGTAACCAAATTATGTGCTTATTGAAGTATTGGCCTGTTATATAGGAAGTGATGTCTTTAAACCAAATTGTCAGGTGAAGACTCTTGTTTAGAGAATAGGCTTAGATTAATGCATAATAGATCATAGAATGATTACAGCATGGAAGTAGGCCATTCAGCCTGTCATACCCATGCTGGTCATCTGACAGAGCAATTCATCTAGTGCCACTTCCCTGCCTTTTCATGTTAGCCCTGAAAACTTTTCATTTCCAGATAAAGATTCTATCCCTTTGTGAAAGCACGGTGGCACAAGTGGATAGCACTGTGGCTTCATAGCGCCAGGGTCCCAGGTTCGGTTCCCCGCTGGGTCACTGTCTGTGAGGAGTCTGCACGTTCTCCCCGTGTGTGCGTGGGTTTCCTAAGGGTGCTCCGGTTCTCCAACAGTCCAAAGATGTGCAGGTTAGGTGGATCAGCCATGCTAAATTGCCTTTAGTGTCCAAAAAGATTAGATGGGGTTATTGGGTTACGGGGATAGGGTGGAAGTAAGGGCTTAATGTGGGTCGGTGTAGACTCGATGGGCCGAATGGCCTCCTTCTGCACTGTATGTTCTATGTACTAAAGCCTTGATTGACACTGCTTCCACCATACTCTCAGGCAGTTCATTCCAGATCCTAACCACAAGCTTTTCCTTGTGTCATCCTTTTCCCTCTAGTTCTTGATGCTTCCACTAATAGGAACTGTTTCTCTCTATCTACTTTGTCCAGACCCCTCATGATTTTGAACACCTCTATCAAATCTCTCAACTTCCTCTTCTCCAGGGACAACAGTCCCAACTTCACCAGTCTTTGTACATAACTGGAGTTCCTCACTCTGGAACCATTCTCATAAATATTTTCTGCACCCTCTCTGATGCCTTCATAGTCTTCTTAAAGTCTGGGGCCCAGAACTGCCCAGGTTGAGGCTAGAGCAGTGTTTTAACATAACCATACTCACTTTTGTACTCTGTTTCAATTGATAAAGCCCAGGATGCCAAATGCTTTACAAACCGAGCTCTCAACCTGTCCTGCCACCTTCAATGATTTACATATGATCATACAAATTAAGAGCAGAAGTGGGCCATTTGGCCCTTGAACCTTCTCTGCCTAAAATTAAGATCGTCGCCGATCTGATTGTCTCAGTGCCACTTTCCAACCTAACCCTTGATACCCTTTGGTAAAGATAATGGAAAATATTAATTTAATACCTCAGCTATTCTCCCTGCCTCTATGATCAAATCCTTTTGGTGGTCCCTCATCGTCCCATTCCCTCTTTTCACCTTTTGTACTATTTATGGGCGGGATTCTCTGCCCCGCCGCATCACATTTCTGCCCCGACCGGCCGGCGGGATTCTCCGTTACGTCGGCCGGTCAATGGGGTTTCCCATTGTGGGGCAGACCCACACTGTCGGGAAACCCTGGGGCAATGGCAGAACGGAAAATCATGCCGGCGGAGAATCCTACCCTATATGTCGATAGTAGACTTTTGGATTCTCTTTTATGTTAGCTGCCAGCTACGTTGCCTTTGCTTCTCTTATTTGCTTTTTTAATTTCACTTTGAACCTTCAATATTTGGTGTGGTCCTCAATTGTGTTATCGACCTAACATCTATTATAGACACAAAATAAAAATTAAATACTGCGGATGCTGAAAATCTGAAAGAAAAGCAGAAAATGTTGGGAAGACCCTGCATATCCGACCGCATCTATGGAAAGAAAAACAGAGTAAACGTTTTGCATCCATATGACCCTTCACCCTCCAAGGTGCTCTGTAGAATTGAGTGACATTATTTACCTTTGCACTATTCTGAATTCACATCTGCATCTGGAGAAACACCTCTCTGCTCCCCCCAAACTATTGAATCTCATAACTATTGCTCTTTCAGTATTGTACCTCCCTACCCAGCTGAGTCAGCTGTGGCGCTATGAAATTGACTGTCTGCCGACCCCAGATGAACCACGGGTATTCAAATTGAATGCTGATGGGCAAGTGAGGTACGTTATGGACTCCTGTACTACCTCCTTGGTCCTTTTTGATTAATTGGTGGTTAGCCATTCCTTTATACCTGCACATTCTTAGCCTGCAGTGTGACAACATCTGTAAAGGTTGTGCCCACAAAGCTCTCAACCTCATGGTGGCACCGCATTGATGCCAGTTATGCTTAAGCTCTGAAATCCTGAACTGAAGCAGCTACAGATGGAGATACTTCCTGCACATAAGGTTATCCATGACATAAAATGTCCTGGAGTTCCCACATGAAGCAGGATGTGCACTCCAGAGATCAGAGTGTCTCGTTATTCCTCTATTAGATAATAAAACATACTACTCAAAAAGGACCCACCATGTACTTCACATCTGTCTTAAATATTGAGAAGTTAATTGAAATGCTTTACTTCCCTTATTATGAAACAAATAATATCTCAGCTCCTCTAATTTCCGAACTTGAAAGAAAAGGAAAGAAAGCAACTCACAAGCCAATCAACTCATAGCCTTGTGATTTTTTTTCTTTCTCAGTTCTCTTTCTCAGTTCAGTGATCCTGACCTGTTGCACGCTCCTCTCGGCCTGCTTCACAGTGATCATGACATGCTGCAGTCTCATTCCAGCTTACAGGAGTCCTTATGTACTGTGCGAAGACAAAACCATACTCTCCACTTGTATTTGTTTCTAAACTGCAGAACATGGTTTCACCCCGACTTATGATGGGGTCTGCTAATGAAGCAGAACATGTTTAATGATCTGATATATTGCTAACCCAATAAATAAAATAATGATAAAATCATAACTCACACTTGACTTATTTCAGCAGGCTGCTTTTAAAGGGTATTAGTGTCTATAATATTGAGGCCCAAACAGTAAAACATGATAAACTGAGAAAATAGCTAAATATATCCTTTTTTGGATTCTATACATTTTATTTATTCTCCTAAAATAAATTAACACACCTCACCACAGATAAAGATTCCAAGCAGACGATGTTTTAATTTGTTCACAATTTGTGGGCACCGCTAGTAAGTCCTGCATTTGTTGCCAGTCCCTAGTTGCCATTGTGCTTTTGTCAACTACTGCAACTCACATGGCGATGGTAGATGCACCACCACTGTTATGAAGATTTATGAAATGTCTCCCTGATACCAGAAATGATGTAGCAACATCACCTATACCAGACCAAATTAATCAATTGCTTCATAAACTACTGATTAAGAACAACTTTGTACTTAATTAGGACATCTTGAAAAAATAATAAACTCCTAACAATGAAGTGCAATTGGTATGCAAGTGGACCAGTCTGCACACAGTCCCGAAGTTAGAAGATGGCACGTGTCAAGTTCAACTGATGGTGATGCTTGTGATAGAGGTAAAAGTAGTCACAAGGTCAATCGGATCTCTGCACGTTAATATTACGTTTTCCTTTTTTAAAGGTTTCCATTTTGACAAATAACGTAACGAAACCAAGGAAATGATACAGCCCAACAAAAATGTTACAACATGTATAGATATAGAAGGGGGCAGGAGAACGACAACATAGCTGGTCCAGCACAATCATTAGACTCAACTTGGTGCCTCGATACACACCATCAGAGAACCAGGGAGAGAAGGATAAGGCCATGAAAACATGGTAAATTGGTACACACAGCACTTCCGGTAATGTCATGTAAGAGCAGGACGCGTGAAAAATGGCTCCCGACTGGGTCTTTGTTTTTGATTCCTTTTACCTGATTTTTCAGGGGTTTTGGTGTTCAAGCCAAGTTTGTTGAGTAGGTGGACTCTTTCCTAACTGTGGGATGTTGAAATCGTCGACGAAGCAGCCCCAACACTGAGAAGGCTCAAGAGGGTAGCCCACCAAAGGCAGGTGAAGGAGGGAAGATGGCCACAATGCCCATTACACCAGACACATTGGCCATGGTAATGGCACAGGAGCTTGAGCAATTTGGCAAAATGATGGGCAGGCAGTTTGAGCGCCAGGGCATGGAGATTAAGGAATCTTTTAAGGCCACTGTTGAGGAGACTTTGGGCCTGATCCGTGAACAGTTGATGAGAACCTCAAACATGGTGCAAACACAAGGTGAGGCGTTGAAGGGAGTGGAGGAGGACTTATCACAACACGAGGACCAGTTTACCTCACTAGAAGCGGAGTTGCAGCTCATGGTGGAGAGTAATAAAGGCCTGAGGTCGGTAATAAAAAGGGTATTATTATGTTTTGTTTGGAGAGGATTTTGCGGGGACTTGGGCATGATAGTGAGTGAAGGGACATGTTTGAGGGGATATTGGAGGGAGATCATGGATGGTGGTCATTTTGCTAGAGAGAGAGAGAGACGGGGGGGACAGCAAATGGGAGTGGAGTGGTGGAGAGAGAGGCTGTGGCCTGTTGGGCCATATCGGGTGGGGCACAATAGGTCTAGCTGTTTATTTGTGGGGGGGATGGGTAATGATGCAGTTCCAGGCAGTCTGTGGTCCTGGTAGTGGGGGGGGGGGGACAGGAACCAACAGTGACGACGGAATTTTCTTTGTCTCTCCCTAGGGGTGGAGCTGGTGGTCATCTTGGGTGGGCCTGGGACCTAAGAACCATAGAATTTACAGTGCAGAAGGAGGCCATTCGGCCCATCAAGTCTGCACCGGCCCTTGGAAAGAGCACCTCCCCAAGCCCACACCTCCATCCTATTCCCAGTAACCCCACCCTACCTTTTGGACACGAAGGGCAATTTAGCATAGCCAATCCACCTAACCTGCACATCTTTGGACTGTGGGAGGAAACCGGAGCACCCAGATGAAAACCACCCAGACACATGCAGAACGTGCAGACTCCGCATAGACAGTGACCCAAGCTGGGAATCAAACCTGGGACCCTGGTGCTGTGAAGCAACTGTAGTAACCACTGTGCTATGTGCTGCCCCTAATTGTGGCAGGAATATTGCATTAAAGTGAAAATAGCTGATTCGAGGGGGAGGGGTGGGTGAGACACCCCCAAGAAAGTTGATCACCTGGAACGTGGGGGGGTGGGGGCTATGAAGAGGGCAAATGTATTTTCCCATTTAAAGGGTTTGGGGGCCAATGTGGCGTTCCTGTAAGAAACTCACCTGGGAGTATGGGACCAGATCAAGTTGCTGAAGGTCTGGGTGAGCCAGGTCTTTCACTGTAGGTTTGACAGTAGGGAACAGGGGTGGCGATTCTGGTTCGCAAGAGGGTTTGTTTTCAGGCTGTAGTGTCACAGGCAAGTGACCACTCGGAAGCAACAACTGTAGAAAAAGTTAGATTTATTTCCTTATATACTTACACCTTCTACTGCCTGAAGGGGAAATCCATATGGAGGCAGGACCATGGCCAGCGGGCCATTCCCAGGGGTGAAGTAGGGGAGGGGGGGAGGAGGTGAGGAGGTTTTGGCGTTCCTGGAACTATTTGCATTGCTTTGCTAACTTCTCGATATCTCCATCTATTCCGGGCCACCACACAAAGCTTCGGGCCAACATTTTGATTTTAGAGACTCCTGGCCATTCTCAAGGATGTATTGGCACAGCTGGTGGGCCCTTCTGATTTTCCTGACATGGAGCGTAGCACTGGGCCACCTTCTTGATGTCCGAGTCTATCCCAGACCACCAGACTTGGCTGCGGGAAGCACCTTCATCTTGAATACCCCTGGGTGTCCATTGTGGAGGTTTTGCAACAGGAGTTCCCGACCACGTTCCGGGACAACCATCCCTGTCCCCCACAATGAGACGCTGTCCTCTACGCTTTGTCTTATAAGCCTACAGATTGTCAGGCAAAGGTCTGTGTTGACCCCCATACTGGACCATGTCCCGGACCTGCGATAGCTGCGGGTCCATCTGGGTCCGCTATTTTATGCGAGCAGCCATGACTGGCAAGGAATCCATGAAGTGGAGGGTCATTACTACCTCTGTGGCCAAGGCGGGAACCGGTAGTTGTAGCCCTCTAAAATGGACACCAGTCTGCAAAATGGAGAACTGCTAAGACTGCAGGGAAAAACAGCCATAGTAAGGACAACCAGCTTGCAGAAGCTTTCAACAGTGAGACACTCGTAAAAACCGGTTTCAAGGCAGGTGCAGAGTTTCAGCCAAAGGTGTAAATGGGAAACCAATCTGCATAGTAATGAGGTGATCCCGGCCCAGGCCTAGATACAATAGAAACATTTTAAGTATCGATTGATACTTTCTATAGCCACCCAGACAGAATGGCGCCAGAGAACCCAGGTCAATGACCCCTAGGAACCGCCCCCGCCATCGAGGAACGACTCCAGGATAGGGGAATTCGAATGATATCGATTGGGAAAGACCCAATCGATACCTAGCAGGTGAAGGAGCCCGCCCCAAGGGGCACGGACCTCTAGGACCTATAAAGAGAAGGTCAAGCACATGATTCGGTCTGTTGCTTCCAGACTCCGGCCCAGATCTGTTGCATCCTGACTCTGACCCCAGCCTCCAGATCCTGTCTTTCATCACCGGCCGTTGAGCATCAGCCATCTTTCAGTAAGTGCCAAAACAACGATCGCCACGTGACCCAGGCATTGCTTATACTCTTACCGACTATTAGTGAACAGAAGGTGCAGTCCAGAAAGGAACAAAGGCCTTGTCCCCTGACCTTGCTGGTTCCTACTTAGATAAGTATTTAGTCGTTTAATAGTAGAAATAAGTATTAGTCTTTTAGCGTGTGCATGAGTATTTATTATATCTGTTATAATAAACACTAATTGTTTAGACTTACTGATCGGTATTAAGACATTGCTTTGAACTTGACCTTGATAACTTGTGACGGTGTCTCTAACAGCACCTGGCGACTCTTGAGCATAGATATCGATACAGAGCCAAACCAGTGTTAAGCACATGTCCTTTAAACGGAGGCGTGTTAATCACACTAACAGTAGAACGAGCAACATAGTTTTTTGGAGAGGGGCAGGTGACTCAATGCGTCGGCATGTGGGATCTGTGCGCCCGGGCGGTGTTCCAGCGTGTATTCATACACTGCTTAAAATAATGCTCACCGCTGGACCCTGGCAGACGCAATCGGGGGATCACTCGATCCTCTTTGAATAGCTCGTGTAAAAGTTTGTGGTCGGTTTAGATCGTAAATGCGTGGTCGTAGACATACTGTTCGAACCTCCTTACACCAAATACAACAGCCAGGTCCTCCTTCTCGATTTGGGCCTAGTTCCACTCAGCATTGGCTAGTGTGCATAATGCGAAAGTTATCGGTCGTTCCGACTGGCCGGGCATCTGGTGTGCGAGAACGGCTCCTCCGCCGAAGGAGAAACGGCACACGTCAGGAGAAGTGGTTTATCTGTCAAAGTGTGTCAACAGCTTCTCGGAGGTCAACTGCCGTTTGACCTCTTGGAACACCTTCTCGTGTGGGGCATTCCATTCCCACTGGTGTCCTTTTCTTGACAATGTTGGAGCGGGCTAAACAGTGTGGCCAATTTGGGGATGAATTTCCCGCAGTAGTTGATAAGTCCTAAAAAGGAATGGAGTTTGGTGGGCCTTGAGGAATGGGAGCCTGCCAGATGGCCCGTACCTTGTTTTCCATTGGCTGAAGCCCCTTCCTGTCAACCCGGTACCCTAAATAGGTGACATAGGGCACGTTAAAAACGCACTTCTCTCTGTGGAGGTGGACGGCGTCCTATTCTAAACGCCAGAGGGCTTTGGCCAGGTTCACCAAATGTTCTTTTTCCGAGGCCCCAGTAATGAGTACATCATCTAGGTACATGGCCACCCTGAATAGGATGCTTTCCATCACCCGAAACCCAAACAGGCAGTCTGCTGTATTTGTACAGCTCTCTGGGTGTTTACTCCGAGAGTCAGGGTGGTTGACTGGGTGGTTACCTCCGAGAGTCAGGATCCAGGACCAGATGCAAGTACGCATGGCTCATGTGGAGCTTCATGAGCATTGTTTTCCTGCTGAGCTTGGCAATAGGTCCTCGATGAGTGGGACAGGGTAATGGTCAAGGCGAGAGACCCGGTTCACTTTTTTTTCATTTATGGGATGTGGGAGTCGCTGGTTAGACCAGTATTTATTGCCCAGCTCTAGTTGCCTTCAGCAAAAACGCCTGGAAACTTTGCCAGCCCACCTTGTGGGCCATGGCAGTACATGTGGCAGACATGTTGTCGGTCCAATTTTAAGTGGCGCTACCACCAAGAGCAAACATGCCATCTGGTCCCGTATACCACGGTCTCATGGGTGGTTCCCTCAATGGCCAAATTCATGTTCCATTTTGAGAATGAGGTTGACAAAAAGATATATAACAAAGTTATCAAAATGTTTGACAGGCATTGTGACCTTCAGATAAAACTTTCGAATGATACATATTTCGGAAAAGAGTCCAGGTGAATCACTTGACTGTTTTGTTACAGATCTCCGGCTCAAAGCGCAGACCTGTAATTTTTCCATTTTATTAGACTCCCTTTGCGTGATTAGGTTGTATTTGGTGTAAAAAATGAAAAGCTGTGTGGAAAATTACTCTGATAATTCAAGCTAACACCAGAAGATGCCATTAGTATGTGCAGTGCAAGCAAACTTGCTCAAAATCAATATTCTGAGATGTTGGTCCATTAAAGCGACATTAAAACGAATAACGGCTGACGCCATTGATGCTGTGGCGCACTTGAAAATACAGCACACTCCAGACGGCGCCATTTTGCGCATGACATAAAGAGTGTCATGACATGTAAACGTTGTGGCCACGCCCACCAAGTGCGAAAGTGCCCAGCTTTCGGTAAAACCTGTGAAAAGTCTCACAGACTCAATCATTCAATCAGTGTTGAACGGGGACTTCAATGCATCAATATAAGATGAGTGCAGTTACTAAATTTAAATAAATCTGAAAACAAAGCGAGTAAACCCCACACTGTCCAACATGAATACGACTTAGAAGGCACTTCATTTCATAGAATTTACAGTGCAGAAGGAGGCCTTTCGGCCCATCAAGTCTGCACCGGCTCTTGGAAAGAACACCCTACCCAAGCCCACACCTCCACCCTATCCCCATAACCCAGTAACCCCACCTAACACAACGGGCAATTTGGACCCTGAGGGCAATTTAGCCTGGCCAATTCACCTAACCTGCACATCTTTGGACTGTGGGAGGAAACCGGAGCACCCGGAGGAAACCCACACGGGGAGAACGTGCAGACTCCACACAGACAGTGACCCAAGCAGGGATTCGAACCTGGGACCCTGGAGCTGTGAAGCATTTGAAAAAGTCAATAAAATTCCACAGGCAATTTCCGAAGCGGACAATTTAAAACCGATCGCAATTGTTCATGATAAAGATGAGTGGACAATTCCATTAAAGATTAGCATAGTGGTTAGTACTGTGGCTTCACAGTGCCAGGGTCTCAGGTTAGATTCCCGGCTTGGGTCACTGTCTGTGCGTAGTCTGCATGTTCTCCCTGTGTCTGCTCCAGTTTCCTCCTGCTAGTCCCGAAAGACGTGCTGTTAGGTAATTTGGACATTCTGAATTCTCCCTCTGTACCCAAACAGGCGCCAAAATGTGGCGAGTAGGGGCTTTTCACAGTAACTTCATTGCAGTGTTAATGTAAGCCTACTTGTGACAATAAAGATTATTATTAGGAAGCATTATGAAACATTATTATGATCTCGTGCTAATTTGATCAATCAATTGGACTTGGCCAAATTGAGCATACAGCCTCAAATAGATGATGATGATTGTCAGTTAAGAGACTATCGTGGCAGTGTCATTACTATGATGGGAACATCTCATAGTCCATGTTAAAGACGTGAAGATGCCTATCAAGTTTGAGATTGTGGGGCCGAAGCATTCATTTTTAGCTGTACAGGCATGTGAGCTACTGCAGCTAGTGAAGCAAATTCACAGGTCAGACGAAATCTCAGCAAATGCAAAAGACCAAATTGATGACATAATTGACAAGTTTCCACATGTATTTCATGGAATGGGTACATTACAATTCAAATGCAAAATACAGCTCAGGGAGAATGCCAAGCCGGTTATTCATCCACCAAGGAGGATACTACCTCCCTTGAGGGAACAGCTGGATCTGGAACTTAACCTCATGCAGCAGCTGGAAATCATCATTAAAGTGATAGAGCCCACTGACTGGGTTAGTTCAATGGTATGTGCCAAGAAACCAAATGGAGATCTCAAAATCTGCATTGATCCAAAAGATGAGTAGCCATCTCAGATGGCCACCTGCAAAGGACCATGGGAATTACGGCCAACCCAGGACTCAGACAGACTCCGAGCTTGAGTGTGTATTTGCAACCCAGATAGCTAGACACAATCGAAACCCCCGCTTGTTTGCATTCTAATGGCCTATTTCCCCTAAACAAAAGGACTGTACTCCGGTAACCAATACAGATGCAGACTAACCGGCGCCACTCCCTTTGCTAAGAAAGCCCAAACAGCCAAGGCCAATGACCGCTCAGGACACACCTAGCCATTAAGGCACCCGCCCCTTTATTGGCCAAAATCGAAGGCAATGATCGAAGCCTGTTGAATTATTGGGTCCAAAGCTAAGGACCACCCCAAAGAGCGCGGAATCCCAGAGGGGTAAAAAGAGACACAGCCATGTGTTCGGTCTCTCTTGGCACCGGCCTACTTCAAAACCCAAGTGTAGCATTACGACCAGAAGACAAGTTCAAGCCCAACGATCGCTACCAGACGGACGAGCCCAGCAGAAATAAAACCACTTCTTCCACCCAGCCACACAAGATCCGAACAAAGGCCTTGTTCATCTGCAAAGACCCGGTTGCCCTGAAGTTAAGTATATGTTATTGTAGTTGTTAGGTGTAGTTTAACTTATAGTGTTTTGTGTTGCATGTCGAAGTAATCCTTGTGTGTAAATAAACCATCTTTGAACTTGAACTGAATAACTGGTTGTGTGATCCTTTGATTGATATCCAGTAAAGCCTTGTGGTGGTATCATTTGATACCTGGCGACTCTAAAAAGCAATATTATCATTAATAACTGCCATATCTAGTTAATTTGGCAACATTATTGGTGACGCTTGTGGGATAGTATTCCATTATTAAAATGAGCATCATTATTAATTGGCAATATTGCTCCGGTGCTGATTGGCAACAGATCTCAATGAAAATATAAAGAGGGAACATTACCCAATTCCCAAACGTGAAGAGATCACAAGTGAAACGGCCATGCCAGAATTTTTACAAAACTAGATGCCACAAGAGGGTTTTGGAAACTGAAAATAGATGAAACCAGTAGAAAATTATGTACTTTCAACGCTCCACATGGAAGGTACTGTTTTAATAAAATGTCTTTCGGTATAATATCAGCCTTTGAGATATTTCATAGAGCGATGGAACAAATGATAGAAGGTATTGAAGGTGTCAGAGTATATATGATGATATCATTACATGGTCAGCAGTTCAAGAAGAATACAATGCAAGACTTCTTCAAGTAATGCAATGAAAAGCGAAGTTTGGTTTAAAACTCACTAGAACCAATTGCCAATTTGGTATATCCAAGCTTTGTTTATAGATGACCAGATTTCAGGTCAAGATGTACAGCCAAACATTGAGAAGGTTGCAGCCATCAACAAGATGTCTCCTCCTAAAGACAAAGCGGCGGTCCTTAGACTGCTTGGCATGGTAAACGTTTTGGGAAAGTTCATTCCGAACTTATCATCATGTACGACAGCTTTGAAACAGCTGATATGAAAAAATGTTCTATTCACATGGACTGCAGAACACAAAAAGAAGTGGTCTGACTTAAAGACAGCACTCACAACAGCACCAGTTCTGTCACTCTTTCCACCACTCTTTCTGTCACTTGGGGCTGGTTTAGCACAGGGCTAAATCGCTGGCTTTGAAAGCAGACCAAGGCAGGCCAGCAGCACGGTTCAATTCCCGTACCAGCCTCCCCGAACAGGCGCTGGAATGTGGCGACTAGGGGCTTTTCACAGTAACTTCATTTGAAGCCTTCTTGTGACAATAAGCGATTTTCATTCCATTTCTTTAATCCTATGAATGAAACTAAGATATCAACAGGTGCAAGGATGGCATAGGAGTTGTGCTACATAAGTAAACATCTGACGGGCAATGGCAACCGATAGCGTTTCCACCAAGAGCGATGACACCGACCGAACAGCATAATGTGCAAATCAAAAAAGAATGTCTCGGTTTCCTCACTGGAATGGAGAAGTTCCATAACTATGTGTTACCAACCTTTACCGTGGAAACAGATCATTGTCCTCTTGTATCAATCATCAAGAAAAATTTGAATGATATGTCACCATGACTCCAACATATAATAATGAAACTTCAACGGTATGACTTCGAGCTAGTCTGCACACCGGGTAAAGACGTTGTGGTGCTTGATGCACTGTCACGTGCAACTGAAGAAATACTGGGATAAACATAGTCCAGGCAATCGAAGCACAAGCTAACTTAATAGAAGAAAATCTACCTGTCTCGGATGAAAAATTGAAATTAATAAAATAAGAAACAGCCAAGGATGAAACATACAGTGTGTGATGTGTTCTTTGAGAAATGGTTGGCCTAAAGGTATGTGTTGATGACATAATTGACAAGTTTCCACATGTATTTCATGGAATGGGTACGTTACCATTCAAGTGCAAAATACAGCTCAGGGAGAATGGTAATAGGACAGTATGGTACCATAGTGGTTATCACAATTGCTTCAGAGCTCCAGATTCCTCTGTTTGGGTTTGGGTCACTGCCTCTGTGGATTCTGCAGGTTCTCCCCGTGTCTGCGTGGGTTTCCTCCGGGTGCTCCGGTTTCCTCCTACAGTCCAAAGATGTGCAGGTTAGGTGGATTGGCCATGCTAAATTGCCCTTAGTGTTGGGTAGGGTTACTGGGTTATGGGAATAGGGTGGAGGTGACGGACTGGGTAAGGTGCTCTTTCCGAGAGCCGGTGCAGACTCGATGGGCCGAATGGCCTCCTTCTGCACTGTAAATTTTAAGTTTCTATGAAAACGTGTTCCAACTATAGGAACATTTGGGCGGATCTGAGCAGCATCAAAGGATTCCTGCTTCGGCAAGACCGGTTAGTAATTCCAACTTCGTAAAGGAACGTGATCCTCAGCAAGATGCATGAAGGCCATCTGGGGATGGAAAAGTGCAAACAAAGAGCTCGTCAATCAGGTATCAATGAAGACATCAATAACCTTGTGGCAGAATGAAAAACATGTCAATGAAACCAGCCACAGCAACAAAAGAAAACATTGACGATGCATCAACTAGTCAAGACTCCATGGTCAAAGGTTGGCATCGATCTATTCTACTTCCATGGTAATGATTATTTACTAATCATAGATTACTTCTCGAACTACCCTGAGGTGATCAAAGTGTCCAATTCTAGTTCGGAAGCGATCATAAAAGCTAAGAAAGGTATTTGCAAGACACGAAATCCCATTTACTATCATGACAGACAACGGTCCATGTTTTGACAGCTGGGATTGGACAGAATTTTCACAAAAGTACAATTTTCAACATATTACGTTATGCCCATTACATCCAAAATTGAATGGGAAGCTGAAAAAGGTGTTCACATAGCAAAGCAATTGTTATAGAAAACCTTGGATTCAAGAAGCGATCCATTTTTTAGCTCTACTCAGCTACAGAGCTACACCACTAGCTACAGGTTAGTCACCAGCTCAACTGCTGATGAATCGACAGCTACGTACAATGTTACCATACTTACCAATGGCAGATAATGATGATGATGCTGTGCAGAAAATGAAGCAGAACAAGCAAACTCAAAAGCATTACTACAACAGACCAGCTAAGCATCTAGCAACACTAGAGCCAGGAGATAATGTGCGGGCAAAGGTTCCAACTGGAGGATGGTCCTGCATGGCACATGTGATTCGCCAAGCAGCTCCACACTCGCATTGTTGTGACAAACGAAGATTCAATTCTATGAAGGAATCGTAGAGCACTTCTCAAAGTGAAGACAGCTCAACCTGTATTTCCATACGTAGAGTTTGACACAGAGCTATTCAAGTCAACTTCTACAGCACAACAACGAGATGTTGTCACACCAGAAAAGACAAAGAAATCTGATGAATAACCATATTGATAAGGTCCACTCGCATCAAAAAGAAGCCGAACAGACTCCACTTGTGAACTGTAAAAACAAAATTGTTAACAATTACAGTAATCATTCACATGTACAGAAGATACAATGCCCCTACCATGTATATATGTTTGTACCAGTCTCCAAACATCTTCAAAGGAAGGGGATGTAATGATGTGGATATTTGTATGGGAGATAAAGGGTTAATAATTTCATGTAAATACATCTTACCACCCGATGGTGATCAAGAGTAATCACATCTATATCACGTGACAACCCTTGATTCTGGGAGAAAGTGTTAAGGCATGAGACAGAGTAGTTGTGCATTTCAGAGTTCTGTAGAGATAGTTATAGCATTGTTTATTTCAGTAACCGTGTACTTAAGAATGTGCTCCTAATTTAAGTAGTGGTAATAAGTCAGCTTTGTTGATTAACTTAGCTTTGTTAAACGCTACGTATTCAAGACATCCAGACAAAGAAAATAAAGAACATCACACCATAGAATATAGAACATACAGTGCAGAAGGAGGCCATTTGGCCCATCGAGTCTGTACCGACCCACTTAAGCCCTCACTTCCACCCTATCCCCATAACCCAACAACTCCTCCTGACCTTTTTGGTCACTAAGGGCAATTTATCATGGCCAATCCACCTAACCTGCACGTCTTTGGACTGTGGAAGGAAACCGGAACACCCGGAGAAAACCCACGCAGACAAGGGGAGAACGTGCAGACTCCGCACAGACATTGACCCAGTAGAGAATCGAACCTGGGACCCTGGCGCTGTGAAGCCACAGTGCTATCCACTTGTGCTGCCTAATGTTGTTACCCGTGCTACCATCTTACCCATATAACTACCTACATGCTTTTTAAAAGACAAATTGTACCCGCCTCTACTATTGCCTCTGGCAGCTCGTTCCAGACACTTATCATCCTCTGTGTGAAAAATAATGCCCCTCTGGACCCTTTTGTATCTCTCCTCTCTCACCTTAAACCAATGCCCTCTAGCTTTAGATTCCCCCACCTTTGGAAAAACACTGCTGACTATGCCCCTGAATATTTTATAGACCTCTATAAGTTCACCCCTAAGCCTCCTCCACTCCAGGGAAAATAGTCCCAGTCTATCCAGCCTCTCCTAATAACTCAAACCATCAGAGCAGGTTGGAAGGTCCAGTCAAGAGGTCAAGGGTGCTTGAGCATCTCAAAAGTTTGAAGGCCGATGTGGCAATGCTGCAGGAGACTAACTTGAGGGTGAAGGACCAGGTGAGACTTAAAAAAGGGCTGGGTTAGCCAGGTATTTCATTTGGATTTGATTGAAGCGCTCGAGGGGTAGCGGTAATGGTCAACAAAAGGGTATGGTTCCATATGGAGAAGGTGGTTGCAGATCAAGGGGGTAGGTATGTGATTATGACAGGGGCGCTGGGGTGGGGGGGGGGGGGGGGGGGGGGGAGGTTAGTGGCGCTGGTAAGTCCCAATTATATGGTCCCAATTGGGATGATGAGGGATTTGCAAAGAAGGTGTTTGGGGCCATCCCCGACTTGGACACACACAAACTGATAGTGGGGGGGGGGGGGGGGGGGGGGACTGGAACTTGGTGCAGGAGCCAAGGTTGGACAGATCACGGCCGTGCTAGCTGGTCCCATCGGGGGGGGCAAAGGCGCTGGCTGGGCTAATGGCAGAAATGGGAGGGGTGGATCCTTGGAGGTTTCTGCACCCGAGGGAGCAGGAGTACTCGTTTTTCTTGGCAGTCAATAAGGTATACTTGCGGATCAACTTTTTTCTGGTGGGGAAGACTTTGCCGGCTGGGGTTAAGGGGTCGGAGTACTCGGCAATTGCAATATCAGACCATGCTCCGCATTGGGTGGCTCTGGTACTGGAGAAGGGAGTAGTACAGAGGCCGGGGTGGAAATAAGATGTGGGACTGTTGGGGAACCGAGGGTTCTGTGACAAAATTGAAAAAGTAATCGAGGAATACGTAGGTTTCAACTGCACAGGTGAGGTGTCGAAGGCAGTTATCTGGGAGGCTCTGAAGGCGGTGGTGAGGGGTGAGGTGATCTTGTTTAAGGCTAGGCTAGACAAAGAGGCGAGGTTAGCGAGGGTAATAGATGAGATGCTGGAGGTAGATAGGAGTGCTGCAGAAGGGTGGAACCCAGCGAAGTTGGAAAAGTGGAACGAGCTTTCTTTGACCGACTCTCTACCAAGAAGGCGGTGCGCCAATTGAGGCGAGCAAGGGGTGTAGTTTATAAGCATGGAGAAAAGGCGGGGTGTATGTTAGCAGGTCAGCTTCAGAGGGAGGCAGCGGTAAGGAAAATTGTTCAGGTGTGGGACAGGGCAGGGAAGTTAGTGGTGGCTCCAGATCTGATTAACAAGATCTTTGAGGAATTCTGTGAGAGGTTGTACAGGTCAGAGCCACCTGAGAGATACCGAGAGATGAAAAATGAAAATCGCTTATTGTCACGAGTAGGCTTCAAATGAAGTTACTGTGAAAAGCCCCTAGTCGCCACATTCCGGCGCCTGTTCGGGGAGGCTGTTACAGGAGATGCAGGAATTTCTAGATGGGCTGGAGTACCCAAGCTATGGGAGGGGGACAGGGCTACATTAGAAGGAGCAATAGTGGAGCAGGAGATAAAAGATGCGATTGGGAGGATGCAGTTAGCGAAGGTGGCAGGGACGGATGGGTTTCTGGGGAATATTATAAAAAATTCAAAGATAAGCTGGCATCCCTGATGGTGGGGATGTTTGAGGAGGCGATAGGGAAGGGGGTGTTACCAGAAACTTTGGGGCAGGCATTGATTTACCTGTTGCTTAAAAAAGATAAGGATCCGTCGGAGTGTGGGTTTTATAGGCCCATATCACTTTTAAACGTGGACGCAAAGGTTTTGGCAGGTAGGCTGGAGGAGTGCCTCCCGATGGTGATAGGTGAAGATCAGATGGAGTTTATGAGATGGAGGCAGCTCTTTTCAAATGTTAGGAGAGTATTGAATGTAGTTATGGCACCGGCGGAGGGGAAGGAAACAGATGTGGTTGTGGCATTGGACGCCGAGAAAGCGTTTGACCGGGTAGAATGGGGGTGCTTGATGGCAGATCTGGAGCGGTTTGGGATTGGTCCACGATTTGTGGACTGGGTAAAGCTACTGTATAAGGAGCCGAGGGCAAGTGTCCGCACAAATAGTATCAGCTTGGGATGCTTTTCTCTCCACCGTGGGACTAGGCAGGGATGTCCTATGCCCCCCCTGCTGTTTGCACTCGCGATTGAACCGTAGGCCATCGTGTTAAGAAGTTTGGGGTTATGGAAAGGAATAGTGCGGGGGGAAATGGAGCATAGGGTGTCCTTATATGCCGATGACTTGTTATACGTGTCGGAACCGAGTGTGTCGACAGGGGGAATATTGGAGCTGCTTCGAGTGTTTGGGTCTTTCACGGGGTACAAACTAAATCTAGACAAGAGTGGGTATTTTATTGTGTCTCGGCCGGAGGTGGGGGCTGCCATTCCGGGCAGGGCCTCACTCTAGGTACCTGGGGATGCAGGTTGCTCGGGATTGGGGGGGGGAGGCTCCGTAGGTACAATAGCTCTAGTTTGGTGGGGAGGGTGAAAGCTGATCTGGCAAGGTGGGATGGCCTCCCTCTGTCACTGGCGGGTCGGGTACAGGCGGTTAAAATGAACGTGTTGCCGCGATTTCTGTTTATTTTCCAATGCCTGCCGATTTCCCTGCCAAAGGTATTTTTCAGAGAGATTGAAGGAATGATTACCTCGTTAATATGGGATGGGAAGGTGGCCAGAGTTAGAAAGGTGCTGCTCCAGAGGGAAAGGCAGGCAGGGTGTTTGGGTCTTCAGAACCTGATGTATTATTACTGGGCAGCGAATATGGAGAAGGTGCGGAGTTGTACAGAGGGGTTGATTCCCAGTGGGTCAGAATGGAGGAGAGTTTGTGTAGGGGGTCGGGACTGAAAGCACTAGCAACAGCGCTGCTCCCGATGGCCCCGGCGAAATACTCAGGGATTCCCGTAATAATAGCCTCATTGAGAATTTGGAGGCAGTTTTGCCAACATAGAAAAATACAGACAGAACAGGCCCTTCGGCCCACGATGTTTTGCCGAACTTTTGTCATAGATTAAGAAGAAATTAATCTACACCCCATCATTCTACCGTAATCCACGTACCTATCCAATAGCCGCTTGAAGGTCCCTAATGTTTCCGATTCAACTACTTCCACAGGCAGTGCATTCCATGCCCCCCACTACTCTCTGAGTAAAGAACCTACCTCTGACATCCCCCCTATATCTTCCACCATTCACCTTAAATTTATGTCCCCTTGTAATGGTTTGTTCTACCCGGGGAAAAAGTCTTTGACTGTCTATCTATTCTCCTGATCATCTTATAAACCTCTATCAAGTCGCCCCTCATCCTTCTCCGTTCTAATGAGAAAAGGCCGAGCACCCTCAACCTTTCCTCATAAGACCTACTCTCCATTCCAGGCAACATCCTGGTAAATCTCCTTTGCACCTTTTCTAAAATGAGGCGACAGAACTGCACACAGTACACCAAATGTGGCCTTACCAAGGTTTTGTACAGCTGCATTATCACCTCATGGCTCTTAAATTCAATCCCTCTGCTAATGAACTCTAGCACACCATTGGCCTTCTTCACAGCTCTATCTACTTGAGTGGCAACTTTCAAAGATCTATGAACATAGACCCCAAGATAGCTCTGCTCCTCCACATTGCCAAGAACCCTACCGTTAACCCTGTATTCCGCATTCATATTTGTCCTTCCAAAATGGACAACCTCACACTTTTCAGGGTTAAACTCCATCTGCCACTTCTCAGCCCAGCTCTGCATCCTATCTATGTCTCTTTGCAGACGACAACAGCCCTCCTCACTATCCACAACTCCAACCTTTGTATCGTCTGCAAATTTACTGACCCCCCCCCCCCCCCCCCTTCAACTCCCACACCCAAGTCATCAATGAAAATCACAAACAGCAGAGGACCCAGAACTGATCCCTTCAACACTTCGGGTTGGAGGCAGGGTCAAGGGAAATGCCGATTTGGGGGAACCAAAGATTTGAGCCAGGGAAGTGGGATGGAAATTTTCGGAGAGAGGAGGAAAAGGGGAAAAAGACACTAAAAGATTTGATTCTTGGGAGTCGGTTTGCAGGATAAAAGGAGCTGGAAGCAAAGTATGGGCTGGAGGAGGGGGAAATGTTTAGATACATGGAGGTTCACGATTTTTCCAGAAAGGCGGTACAGAGCTTCCCGGTAGAGCCGGCCTCCACATTGCTGGAGGAGGTGCTGACGACAGGGGGACTGGAGAAGGGGGTAGTATCGGTGGTTTACGGTACTATTTTGGAAAAGGAGAAAGATTACTGGAAGGTGGTGTTTGAAACTGGACCTGGGCCCTTGGGAGGCCATATTCGGGATGTCGGACCAGCCAGGGTTGGAAACGGGCACGGAGGCAGATGTGTTAATGGTGACTATGAGTGATTCCTGATTCCTTTTTGTTATTTGTTTATGTTAACATGCGGGCTGCTATTTGGGGGTTTGGTGGGAGGTTGGGAGTGTCGTTGATGTGGAGATTGACATTATATTCGTTACTGCTGATTGTTTATTGTTGGTGGGTGTAAATCTGGGAGAAAATAGGAAAAAGGAGGAAGGAGAATAAAAAATTTTAAAAACTCAAAACATCAGGTCCCGGTGGCATCCTAGTAAATTGTTTCTGCACTCTTTCTAGTTTAATAATATCCTTTTGACAATAGGGTGACCAGAACTGTACACAGGGTGTTCCAAGTGTGGCCTTACCAATGCCTTGCACAACTTCAGTAAGATGTCCCAACTCCTGTACTCAATATTCTGACCAATGAAACCAAACATGCCAAATGCCTTCTTCACCACTCTGTCCACCTGTGACTCTCCTTTCAAGGAGCTATGAACCTGTACTTCTAGATCCCTTTGTTCTATAACTCTCCCAAACACTCTGCCATTAACTGAGCAGGTCCTGCCCTCATTTGATCTACCAATCAACTCACATTTATCCAAATTAAACTCCATCTGCCATTCATCGGCCCACTGGCCCAATTGATCAAGATCCCGTTGCAATCCGAGATAACATTCTTCACTGACCACTATGCCACCAATCTTAGTGTCATCTGCAAACTTACTAACCATGCCTCCTAAATTCTCATCCGAATCATTAATGAAATTAAATGAAAATGAAATGAAAATTGCTTATTGTCACAAGTAGGCTTCAAATGAAGTTACTGTGAAAAGCCCCTAGTCGCCACATTCCGGTGCCTGTTCGGGGAGGCTGGTACGGGAATTAATATAAATAACAAATAACAGTGGCTGTCAACAATTCAAATATCTCTACTAGGGGACCCGCAATTTCCTCCCTAGCCTCCCACATCGTCCTGGGATACATTTCATTAGGTCCTGGGGATTTATCCACCTTGATGCGCTTTAAGACTTTCAGCACCTCCTTCCCTGTAACATATACACTCCTCAAGACGTCACTATTTATTTCCCCAAGTACCCTAACATCCATGCCTTTCCCAACAGTAAATACCAATGAGAAATATTCATTTATGATTTCACCCATCTCTTGTGGATCCGCACATAGATGACTTGTAGATCTTCGAGAGATCCTACTCTCTCCCTCGTTACTCTTTTGCCCTTTAAGCATTTGTAGAAGCTCTTTGGATTCTCCTTTACCTTATCTGTCAAAGCAATCTCATGTACCTTTTTTGCTCTCCTGATTTCTCTCTTCACTCTATTCCAACATGACCTATACTCTTCAAGGGAACCACTTGAACCCATTGGCCTATGCATGTCATATGCCCCCTTCTTCTTTTTGACCAGGGCCTCAATATCCTGAGTCATTCAGGGTTCCCTACTTTACCAGCTTTGCCCTTCACTCTAAAGGAATGTGCTTCTCCTGAACCCTGGTTAATGCACTTTTGAAAGCCTTCCACTTACCAACCGTCCCTTTGCCTGCCGACAGACTCCCCCAATCAACTTTTGAGAGTTCCCGCCTAATACCATCAAAATTATCCTTGCCCCAATTTAGAATTTTGGGTCAGAACTATCATTCTCCATAGCTGTCTTAAATCTAATGGAATTATGGTCAGTGGTCCCAAAGTTATCCCTCACTAACACTCTGTCGCCTGCCCTTCTTTATTCCCCAAGAGGAGGTTAGGTTTTGCCCCCTCTGTAGTTGGGCCATCCAAATATTGAATGAGAAATTCCTCCTGAATACACTCAATAAATTTCTCTCCACCCAACCCCCTAGTGCTATGGCTGTCCCAGTTAATGTTGGGATAGTTAAAGTCCCCAACTATTACCACACTATTTTTCTTGCAGTTATCTGTAATCTCCTTACATATTTTCTTCTCAATTTCCTGCTGACTATTTGGGGGCCTGTAGTACAATTCTGTTAAAGTGATCCCACCCTTCTTAATTTTCAGTTCTACCCATATAGACTCAGTGGGCGAACCCTCGGATATATCCTCTCTCTGTACTGCCGTGATATTCTCCCAAATCAACAATGCAATACCCCTCCTCTCTTACCTCCTGTTCTATCTTTCCCATGGCATGTGTTCCCTGGAACATTGAGCTGTCAATCCTGCCCCTCCTGTAACCATGTTTCAGTAATAGCTATAATATCCCAGTCTCATGTATCCATCCATGCCCTGAGCTCATTGGCCTTGCCCGTCAGGCCTCTTGCATTGAAATAAATGTATTGTAATCGAGACTTCCCTTGCTCTCTGGCCTGCTTTCTCAGACCATCTGTTTGCTCATGTTTTGTGCACTCTCCCTGTGTTTTGTTTTTCTTAGCCTTACTGGACCCATTCACTGAGTTCTCCACAGTCTCTGTACTGTGGCCCTTTTTGTTTTTTTACTTTGGTTTCTCTGCCTTTCACTTTTCCCCTTACTGCCTTTTGTTTCAGTCCCCGTTTTACTTCCCTCCAATCTCCTGCATCGCTTCCCATTCCCCTGACACATTAGGGGGGGCGGGTGGACAATGAGTGATTCCTGATTCCTTTTTGTCATTTGTTTATGTGAACATGCGGGCTAATGTTTGGGGTTTGGTGGGAGGATGGGATTGTTGTTATTGATATGGGGATTGACATTGCATTTGTTACTGCTTATTGTTTATTGTTGGATATAAATTTGGGAGAAGATGTGAAAAAGGAGGAGAATAAAAATATTTTTTATATAAAAAAGAAATAAGGCATAGCTGTGAGTAAGTTTAAATTTGGTGGTTTTGTTTTTGAAAGGGTTAAGGAATTCAGTTTGGTTTATATTTATGCATGGTAATGTGTTTACGACGTGAAAACAAACCAGGTTTAAAGAAAGACTAGGCTGTTGCTTAATAACCGGGGGCCACCCTAGCGTAGCAAGTACTGTTGAGGTTTAAGCTGGATGCAGGAGAAGGGATTGTGACATTATAGGAAATGTACAGATAACAAAGGGTTAATATAATGATGTGGATAACCACTAGATGGAGCTAGTTACAGAAGTATAATAAAGCAGTGACTCACAGATCTCTGGGAGAGAGAGCTGAAGAAGAGAGCTAGTGAGTGCATTGATAGAGAGTGCAGAACAGTATCAGATAGAATGTTGAGACTAGTGTAGTTGAGTAAAGATTGTAGATTAGATTATTGTTTGCTTTAGGAGTAAGTGGTTGAGCTTTAATAAGTAGTGTAAATAAATGTTAGCTTTGTTTATGAACATAACTTTTGTGGTCTTTGTGAACACTGCAACATCCATTCTGATAACAGAACTACAAAGAACACCACAGGGTTAGGACCAGGGAGCTGCAAAAAGCTGACTTCTCAAAAGGAAGTCTCGAAACCAGTATGTCTCAGGGAAACAGTTGAGTTAAAGGAACAAGAAGCTGAAAAGGCCCCATTAAAGTAAAAAGCAAAGAAAGTGCTCTGAGTCAAGGAGGCAGCTGCAAGGGCCAGAGTTGAAGTTGGCCGGATGAGAAGTCAAGTCAGACATCAGAGGTAAACCAACAGTTTGGTAATGACTTAATAGCCTGTGAAATAGTGGTGTTCTGTTAGAATGGTTGGATAGCTGAGAGATTGTGTGGAAGCTTGAATGCATGTGGCAATCCAGGGTAGAGGGATACTGGAAGGAGAGATTGAAACCCTGAAAGTGAATCGTCGGTGAGGGCATCCAAGAAAAAACATTTGGGAGGAGATTCCAAACGTGTTTTTTGAGAGTGGAGTTTGGAAATACTCATGTGGAAGTTTCAGTAAGACATGTTGATTCACAGTTTGACAGATGTTAAAGGGGAAAATTAAGGTTTAAAAAAACCCAAAGTAAAACAGGGAATTGTTTAGACCATAATCAGCAAGAATAAACGACAACACCTCCTCTATGATAGTCCTCAATACCAGAGCCCTGCAAGGCTGCATACTTAGCCCACTATTATACTCCCTATGCACACACGACTGTGTGAATCAGAGTACAGGAGGGAGATAGGGAACCTAGTGGTGTGGTGTAACAACAACAATCTCTCCCTCAATGTCAGCAAAACTAAAGAGCTGGTCATTGACTTCAGGAAGCGAAGTGTCGTACACGCCCCTGTCTGCATCAATGGTGCCGAGGTGGAGATGGTTGACAACTTCAAATTCCTAGGTGTCCATATCACCAACAATCTGTCCTGGTCCACCCACGTGACTCTACGACCAAGAAAGCACAACAGCGCATTTACTTCCCCAGGAAATTAAAGAAATTCGGCATGTCCACATTGATTCTTACCAATTTTTATAGATGTACCATAGAGGGGCTGGTTTAGCACAGGGCTAAATCGCTGGCTTTGAAAGCAGACCAAGGCAGGCCAGCAGCACGGTTCAATTCCCGTACCAGCCTCCCCCGAACAGGCACCGGAATGTGGTGACTAGGGGCTTTTCACAGTAACTTCATTTGAAGCCTACTTGTGACAATAAGCGATTTTCATTTCATTTCATTTTTCAAGCATCCTATCTGGCTGCACCTCAGCCTGGTATGACAACTGTACAGCCCAAGACCGTAAGAAACTACAGAGAGTCGCGCACACAGTCCAGTCCATCATGCAAACCCCCCTCCCATCCATTGACTCTGTCTACATCTCCCGCTGCCTTGGGAAAGTGGGCAGCATAATCAAAGACCCCTCCCACCCGTCTTACTCACTCTTCCAACTTCTTCCATCGGGCAGAAGATACAAAAGTTTGATAACATGTACCAATAGATTCAAAAACAGCTTCTTCCCCGCTATTACCAGACTCCTGAATGACCCTCTTATGGAATGAACTGATCTTTCCACGCATCTTCTCCCCAGTTGTAGCATCATACTCCATATGCTTATGTTTATGTATTTATATTGTGTATTTATAGTATGTTCTATGTATTCATGTATGGAGCGACCTGTTTTTCATTGTACCTCGGTACACGTGACAATAAATAAATCAAATCAAATCAAAATGATGAGATGCAAATTCACCTATCAGTGGAAAACAATTATTTTACATAGGTGACTAAAGGAAACTATGGGGCTATAGAGGTGGGAACTTCAGAATGAATAGATAAGGAAACTGACAAGTACCTTCCAAAAGCCAACACCACAGGGTGAACAACATCAAAAGGAAATAAATCATATAAGTGTTCAACATTAACTAAGGAAAGAGAGAGAGCCAGCTAACGTCAGAATTGCAACAAACTGCAGAGTCTCCCGAAAGAAAGCATCTACTTTCCACCCACACTGAACTTGAAGACTATTTCCCAGATGTGGCCTCCATAACCTGGTTGTGGTAATTATTTGCTCGATTGAACTCCTAGAGTTACTTAAAATTAGTTGTTGTTTGGTAAAAGGGGGCCGGGATTTCCCGAGCCCGCGCCGGGTCAGAGAATTGACGGTGACGCCGGATATTCCCGCCATGCCACTCCGACGCCGGGACACGATTCTCCAATGACCGGAGAATCGGCGCCAGTCACGAGTCTTCGCGATCGACCGGCCAAGTTCTCACCGAGTTCCGTCGGCATGGGGGGCCTATCTTCTTCCGCGCCAGGCCGCTGTGTCGCTATACCATGTTGCGCAGCGCCGGCACAGAAATGGCCGCCGCACGCATGCATGGATCCCTGCCGGCAGTGCAGGGCCGCGTATTGCCGCCGGAGCTGCGTGCAGCACTCTGGCGCCGTGCTGGCCCCCTGCAGGCCACTGAATTGCTGGGCCGAGAGGATTTTGGAGAATCCCAGCCAGGGTATCTCAGAGTTCTGATAAACGTAGGTAGTCTATACCAGCGTTGTTGATAACAATTTCATGAACTATCCTTAGACTCTTTTTCCTATACTCAGGAGATAATGCAATTTGATGTATTTCTGCCCATTTGCCATCTGCACTAACATGTGAGATGTAATTTTCTCATTAATGTGTGATTCTTTACAAAATAACTTTCAGGAATACGTTGAGTAAGCTGGATAAAAACAAATTACTGCGGATGCTGGAATCTGAAACGAAAGGGAAAATGCTGGAAAATCTCAGCAGGTCTGGTAGCATCTGTAGCTGGATTTTAAACCGGCTGTTCAGCCACAGTAGGCATCACCACTGTCTGTGATCCAACTATATAATTTCCCACAATGAATTAAATCCCTGCATTGGGCAATGTTTCTACCAGAGATGGCAGCCATTCATTTCTTTCTTTAAGGACCAGTGGGCGGAATTCTCCGCTCCCCACGCTGGGTGGGAGATTCGCGGGAGGGCCCTCCAACATTGTTCACGTCCCCCTGGCACCCCCCGCGATTCTCTCTCTTCACCCCCCCCCCCCCCCCCCTCCCGCCCATGCTTGGAAGAATCGGCGCTCACCGTTTTTCACGGCGAACGGCGATTCTCCGACCCCGATGGGCCAAGCGGCCGGCCGTTCACGACCATTTCACAACGGCGGCAAACACACCTGGTCCTTGCTGTCGTGAAATGGGCGCTAGATGCCCGTTTGGGGACTGTGCTCGGGAGGGGACAGGCCCGCGATCGGTGCCCACCGATCGTCGGGCTGGCGTCCAAATCGGACGCACTATTTCTCCTTCACCGCCCCGCAATATCTAGCTGCCATGTCTTGCATGCGCGGGTTCGTGCCGTCAGCGTCATGACGTCAGCCACACATGCGCGGGTTGGAGCCGGCCAACCTGCGCATGCGCGGCTGACGTCATTAGGCGCGCCGGCCGTGTCATTCCTGGCGTGACGCCCCCGCGGCCGAGAGTTACGGAGCGCCACTCCTAGCCCCGCCGGGAGGGGAGAATAGGGGGCGAGGAGCGGCCTCCGAGGCCGACGTGAAACTCAGTCGAGTTCACGACAGCCCTTTCGATTTTTCCCGGGAGCGGAGAATTCTGTCCCATGACTCATTAGGGGTCTGGGAGGGAGGGGGCGGGGAATATTTGGTTGTTTATGAAAGTTACATTGTATGTATATTTTTGGCTTTATGTATATTACAGTTTATATTTGATAATTCAATAAAGTGTTTCTTAAAAAAAAACTTTACTAGCCCGACTTATAAGTTAATTCTGTAAGAGTAATGTTCACATATCTTATGGCCATGGCTGTTTTTTCAAAGGACTTAAAACATTTCTTGACGTCCTTTTTGGCAAAATATTGAAGTGCCTGCACAAATCTAAAGATCTCCCCGCTAGGTTCATGTCTACAATTACTTCCTTCCTCCACGTACTCTGGTCTCTCTTTTCCCACTGCCCACATTTGAAGTTGAAAATCTCTCTCGTTCCTTTTCCCTCTCTGCTATTGCTAACCTCTGCATTCCCAAATCCCATTGAAAAGCTCTCGCTTTTTCTCTTCTCTTTAGTTTTGTTTTTCCTGCAATTCAAGTTCACGTTTTAAAATTTGTAGACTTGGATTTTAGCTAATTCGATGTTCTCACTTTTTGAAATACTTGGTCTGTCTGACACCTCTTGTATATTTAAATCCATTGCTATTTCTTCAGCTGCCTCAGCTTTCTTAATCCCTAATCATTACTTATTTGCCAATTCCATAAATTTTGTATTGGGTACACGTTTCAAACTTTCCACGGTGATATTATCTACTCCCAAACAAGTCTTAGCCAGTGCAAGAGCCATGTTTGCAGTCACCTTACACACCTCACACACAATCACACACCTCCTCACTTGGTTCCATGCTCCTCTCACTTGTTACAGGGGGCTGATTTAGCACAGTGGGCTAAACAGCTGGTTTGTAATGCAGAACAAGACCAGCAGCGTGGGTTCAATTCCCGTACCGGCCTCCCCGAACAGGCGCCGGAATGTGGTGACCAGGGGCTTTTCATAATAACTTCATTGAAGCCTACTTGTGACAATAAGCGATTATTATTATTTATGAAGCTACAATTTCCCCACACCCAAGGATTTTACTTCTTGAAATCCAGCCCAAGAGCCTGCAATTTGCCTTCAAAACAGGGGCTGTTTAGCACAGGGCTAAATTGCTGGCTTTGAAAGCAGACCAAAGCAGGCCAGCAGCTCGGTTCAATTCCCGGACCAGCCTCCCCAAATAGGCGCCGGAATGTGGCAACTAGGGGCTTTTCACAGTAACTTCATTTGAAGTCTATTTGTGGCAATAAGTGATATTCATTCATTCATTCATTTTTCTTATGAAGCACACTGATGTTAAATGTGAGGATATGCCAAAACCCAGAAGGCTAACTTGGGACACCTGTTCATCGTGGTGTATGTGTTTTTGTTGGCATAATATAGGAAGGGTGGACAACCCAGAGAGGAACTGTCCAGGTATTGGGTATTGTGTGAACAATTGCTATGTAAATGTAATGAGACACGAATCCAAGGTCCCGGCTGAGGCCATACTCATACTTGTGGAAGTTCACTCACCCCCCACCACCTGGCCTGGGCTTGCAAAATTCTACAACTGTCCTAGCTTGAAATAATTCACACGTTTTTAAAAGATATTTTTTATTCTCCTTTTTCCCATTTTCTCCCAAATTTACACCCAACAATAAACAATAATCAGTAACAAATATGTCAATCCCCATATCAATTACAACAATCCCATCCTCCCACCAAATCCCAGACATTAGCCTGCATGTTAACATAAACAAATGACAAAAAGGAATCAGGAATCACCCATAGTCACCATTAACTTATACAGTCCCCCTCCCCCAAACCCTCCCAGCCCTCCCTCCCTAATGTTCGATGTGATCCAATTCTCGAAATTGCATAATGAATAACACCCATGAATTGTAGAAGCCCTCCATCCTTCCCCTCAGTTCAAATTTGACCTTTTCAAGCAGTAAGAATTCCAGCCCCCCCCCCCCCCGCGCCCACACCAGGGCACAGGATCCGCCTTCGGACGATCAACGAGGCGAAGGCCACAGCATCTGCCTGCGCGCCCTTTTCCAACCCCGGCTGGTCCGACACCCTTGAATATGGCCTCCCGAGGGCTCGGGTCCAGTTTCACTTGCACCACATTAGAGCTTAATTCACACCTCTTTAAACTGTGATTATTCCTTTCTCCAGGTGCACCGTCTGGACCGGTAAAGACTTAATTACCTGCAAAGATTCACATTCCAAGGGTATCATCTTGCATCTTTGACTTTGTCTATACATATGATTCTGGAACACACCTCTTTATTCACCTGAGGAAGGAGCTGTGCTCTGAAAGCTAGTGATTCAAATCAAACCTGTTGGACTTTAACCTGGTGTTGTAAGACTTCTTATCATATACACACATAATTTTACATGAAACTATCCCTTGGTCTCCAACCATCTACGTTTATCTGAACTCTGAGATACCCATTTTTTCCAAGGGGATAGATAAGATAGAAGCAGGGAGGTTGTTTCATCTGGCGGGTGAAACTAGAACTAAGGGGCAGAGCCTCACAACAAGGGGGGGCAGATTTAGGACTGAGTTGAGGAGGAACTTCTTCACCCAAAGGGTTGTGAATCTGTGGAATTCCCTGCCCAGTGAAGCAGTTGAGGTTACCTCCTTAAATGTTTTTAAGGCAAAGGAGATAGATTTTTGAACAGTAAAGCAATAAAAGTTTATGGTGAGCAGGCGGGTGAGTGGAGCTGAGTCCACAAAAAGATCAGTCATGATCTTATTGAATGGCGGAGCAGGCTCGAGGGCCAGATGGCCTATTCCTACTCTTAGTTTTTAGGTTCCTATGTTATTCACCCTGTGGAGTTGGCTTTTGGCAGTTACATGTCAGTTTCCTCATCTCTCCACTTCAAAGTTCCCACCTCTATAGTCCCATTTATTTCTCCAGTCACATAGGTAAAATACTTGTTTTCCACGTGATGCACAATCAATGGACACGAAACGTAGATGAAGTCCGAACGATAGGTTTTAATTCGCAAGAAGGGGACCCGGCAGCAGACGTACAGAAGAATGGCTGGCTGCCGGGAACACGGGTTCTTATACCCCGCCTCGTAGGCGGAGCTACCTTCCTCTCAGCCAATCGGCTGAGAGGCACATGACAAATCTGGGCCAATGGGCAGTGAGTCCTCTGCACCAATGGCAGCTCACACTCCCAGGTACCGTAATACCCCTCGTCATACTACCACATTCGCACCCTGTTGAGAAAGGAACCGGGGGGGGGGGGCGTATGGGGAACGCGGACCTGGAGGGGGGGGGGTGCATGTCCCGTGAGTATGTGAGAGACTGGTAGTATGACTAGAGATGTTAGATCGTACCATTTCATTGATGGCTGCCCGCTGGCCCGCAACTATTTACAAAATACAGAACACAGTAACTATGTACAGTTTGGGAAATGGGGAGAGAAAAAAATGGAGAACAAGCAAAAACAAGAATCCATCAGCAGGTTACATGGATTTGATCAGCCGATCGGGTGCCTTGGATGTCCTGTGCGACCTGCGGAGCTGTGCCGGCGACGTTGGAGCGGTGGTCATCCATGACTCCGGGAGCGATGATCCTGTTCTTGCGTCCGTACCCCTAGTCGGAGCTAGCGGGGGCCAGGCCGGGGGAGGGTCATCATGTCCACTAGGCAGCGTGTGTTTAGGTGTCGGTGGGGCCGGGGGGGGGGGGGGGGCGCGCCTGCTGGGGGCAGTTGGGGTTGGGGGGGTTGGGGGGTGCTGGCGCCGGGGGGGGGAGGGAGTGGCCGGGAACCGGCGGGTGCCAGGTTCTGGAGGGAGACCATGTCCTGTCGGCCGTCGGGATACTCCACATACGCGTACTGCGGGTTCGCGTGGAGTAGCTGGGGTCCGACTTGTGCACCCGCACGTGTTTCCGCAGCCAGGTCGGGAGCGGGGTCCCTGAGGAAGACTTCCTGGGAAAAACAAGAAGGGTTTCGTGAGGCGTTTGGTTAGTGGATGTACAGAGGAGTGACTGGATAGAATGGAGGGCGTCTGGGAGGACCTCTTGCCAGTGGGAGACTGGGAGATTTCTGGACCGTAGGGCCAGCAGGACGGTCTTCCAGACCGTACCGTTCTCCCTCTCGACCTGTCCGTTACCCCGGGGGTTGTAACTGGTCGTCCTGCTGGAGGCGATGCCCCTGCTGAGCAGGAATTGATGCAGCTCGTCACTCATAAAGGAGGACCCCCTATCGCTATGAATGTATGCGGGGTAACCGAACAGGGAGAAAATGGTGTCTGGGACTTTAGATGATGGTGGTTGTGGTCATGTCAGGGCAGGGGATGGCGAAAGGGAAGTGGGAGTACTCGTCAATCACGTTGTAGAAGTACGTGTTGCGGTTGTTGGAGGGGAGGGGACCTTTGAAGTGCATGCTGAGACGTTCAAAGGGGCGGGAAGCCTTTATCAGATGCACTTGTTCAGGGCGGTAGAAGCGCGGCTTGCACTCCGCGCAGATGTGGCATTCTCTAGTCACTGTCCTGACCTCCTCGATGGAGTAGGGCAGGTTGCGGGTCTTTATAAAGTGGAAAAAACGGGTAACCCCCGGGTGGCAGAGGTCCGCGTGGAGAGTTCGGAGGCGGTCCTCTTGTGCGTTGGCACAGGTGCCGCGGGACAGGGCATTGGGAGGCTCGTTCAGCTTCCCAGGACGATACAAGATGTCGTAGTTGTAGGTGGACAGTTCGATCCTCCACTGCAAGATCTTGTCGTTCTTTATCTTGCCCCTCTGTGCGTTGTCGAACATGAAGGCCACTGACCGTTGGTCTGTGAGGAGGGTGAACCTCCTGCCGGCCAGATAGTGCCTCCAATGTCGCACAGCTTCAACTATGGCCTGTGCTTCCTTCTCGACCGAAGAGTGGCGGATTTCGGAAGCGTGGAGGGTATGGGAGAAGAAGGCCACGGGTCTTCCCACTTGGGTGAGGGTGGCTGCCAGAGCTACATCGGACACGTCGTTCTCGACTTGGAAGGGGAGGGACTCGTCGATAGCTCGCATCATGGCCTTTGCAATGTCTGCTTTGATGCGGCTAAAGGCCTGTCGGGCCTCCATCGACAGGGGAAATGTGGCTGATTGGATGAGGGGACGGGTTTTATCGACGTAATTGGGGACCCACTGGGCATAATATGAAAAGAAGCCCAAACAGCGCTTGAGGGCTTTGAGGGAGTGGGGGAGGGGGAGCTCCATCAGGGGGCACATACGTTCCGGGTCAGGGCCTATGACTCCGTTACGCACTACGTAGCCGAGGATGGCTAGACGGTCGGTGCTAAACACGCATTTGTCCTTGTTTTAGGTCAGATTCAGGAGTTTTGCGGCACGGAGCAATTTGCGGAGGTTGGTGTCGTGGTCCTGCTGATCGTGGCCGCAGATGGTGACGTTATCGAGATACAGGAAGGTGGCCCGTAAACCGTATTGGTCGACCATTCGGTCCATCTCTCATTGGAAGACCGAGACCCCGTTTGTGACACCGGAGGGAACCCTTAAAAAGTGGTAGAGTCGCCCATCCGCTTCGAACGCGGTGTACTTTCGGTCACTCACGCGGATGGAGAACTGATGGTAGGCGGACCTGAGGTCCACCGTGGAGAAGACCTTGTATTGCGCGATCCTGTTGACCAGGTCGGAGATATGTGGGAAAGGGTACACGTCCTGCTGCGTAAACCTGTTGATGGTCTGACTGTAGTCTATGACCATCCTATTTTTCTCCCCGGTCTTGACCATCAGCACTTGCGCTCGCCAGGGGCTGTTGCTAGCCTCGATGACCCCTTCCTTCAGAAGCCGTTGGACTTCGGACCTGATGAAGGTCCGGTCCTGGGCACTGTACCGTCTGCTCCTGGTGGCGACGGGTTTGCAATCCGGGGTGAGGTTTGCAAACAAGGACGGGGGATCGACCTTGAGGGACTCAAGGCTGCAGACAGTAAGGGGGGGCATAGGGACACTGAATTTGAATGTTAAGCTCTGGAGGTTGCACTGGAAATCTAACCCCAGGAGTGCTGCCGCGCAGAGGTGGGGAAGGACAAATAGCTTGTACTTTTTAAACTCCCTCCCCTGGACCGTAAGGTCCGCTATGTAGCACCCCGTGATCTGTACCAAGTGTGAACCGGAGGCCAGAGCGATTTTTTGTTTTACCGGGTAAACAGGAAGAGCACAGCGTCTTACCGTGGCGGGGTGGATGAAACTCTCATTGCTCCCGGTGTCCAGCAGGCAGCTTGTCTCGTGGCCATTGAGGAGGATCTTCGTGGTCGCTGTGGATAGAGTGCGAGGCCGCGACTGGTCCAATCTGACTGAGGTGAGTCGTGGCAGAAACTCCGAGTCGTCATCAGGCAGAGAGTAGTCACCTGCGGGGTCCTCAGTGCCGATCCAAGATGGCGGCGCCCGTCGGCCGCACATGATGGGGGGTGGACAAAATGGCGGCGCCCGTTCCCCGCACGTGGAGTCAGGGGTCCAAAATGGTGGCGCCCGGGGATCTCACGTGGTGGCGGGGGGTGGGGGCAATGAGGTCCACGGGCCGCACGGGGCCCCTGAGGAGAGCGGGGGGGGAGGACCCGCAGTCGCTGCTCGGGACCGCAGCGACCGCTTTGGATTGTCAAACGGCCACAAAGTGGCCCTTCTTGCCGCAGCGCTTGCAGGTTGCGGAACGGGCCAGGCAGCACTGACGGGGGTGCTTTGCCTGGCCGCAGAAATAGCAGTGGGGCCCCGTGGGTTTATCGGGGTGCACTGCGGCGCAGGCCTGGGGGTCCGAGTCCGTGGGGGTGAGGGAGGTCGCGTTCCACGCTGCCCACGGGGCCGCCGCGCGGTCGGGGGCGTACACGCGAGCGTTCTGATTTGCAACGTCTAGGGAGGAGGCGAGGGCCCGTGCCTCCGTGAGGCTTAAAGTCTCTCTCTAACAGTCTTTGGCGGATCTGCGAGGACTGCATACCTGCAACGAAGGCGTCTCTGATCAGAAGTTCGGTATGCTCTTCAGCAGACACCTGTGGGCAGCCACAGTTCCTCCCCAGCACGAGGACGGCCCGGTAAAATTCGTCCAGAGACTCACCAGGTATCTGCTGCCTCGTGGCCAGTAAGTGCCGAGCGCAGACTTGGTTCACCGGCCATATGAAATGTCCTTTCAGTAAGTCCATGGCCGCGTTGTAGTCTGTCGTGCCCTCTATGAGCGTGTACACGGTGGTGCCGACGCACGAGTGGAGGATGTGCAATTTCTGTTACCTCGTCGGGATGTTTTCGGCTGTACTCAGGGAGCTATTGAAGCAAGCCAGCCAGTGCTTAAATGCTGCTGTTGCATTTGCTGCGTGCGGGCTGAGTCGAAGACACTTAGGCTTGATGCGAAACTCCATCCTTTAAAATCTTGCGAATTAAATTGATGCACAATCAATGGACACGAAACGTAGATGAAGTCCGAACGATAGGCTTTAATATGCAAGAAGTGGACCCGGCAGCGGACGTACAGAAGAATGGCTGGCTGCCAGGGAACACGGGTACTTATACCCCGCCTCATAGGCGGAGCTACCTTCCTCTCAGCCAATCGGCTGAGAGGCACATGACATACCTGGGCCAATGGGCAGCGCGTCCTCTGCACCAATGGCAGCTCACACTCCCAGGTACCGTAATACCCCTAGTCATACTACCACACCACGGATTTGGCATCTCATCTTTGCTCCAGATGTCTGCCTCTAATCAACTCCCTGTTTTACTTTGGGTTTTTTTAATCTTAATTTTCCCCCTTCTTCACACAAGCATCGGGAGGGATTTGAGGAGTAATCCACAGAAATTACACTGGATGGTATCTGTCAAAAACAAATTACTGCGGATGCTGGAATCTGAAACGAAAGAGAAAATGCTGGAAAATCTCAGCAGGTCTGGCAGCATCTGTAGGGAAAGAAAAGAGCTAAGGTTTCGAGTCCGATGCCTCTTTGTCAAAGCTTTCACTAGTTTTGACAAAGAGTCATTGGACTCGAAACATTAGCTCTTTTCTCTCCCTACAGATGCTGCCAGACCTGCTGAGATTTTCCAGCATTTTCTCTTTGGTTTCGGGTGGTATCTGTCATTTGGTTTCAGAGTGTGCTGTTTCTGACCGCAGTTGGTGTGTCGGTGTATATGGACTGTGTACTTCCCGAAAACTTTCGAGTATAAGATATATTTTGTAACTTGTGAAATCCTGTCAAATCCATTGTCAAATCAATAATGTAGCTGGGGTGCAGGATTAGTGTATTATAGTTAATCTTTTCTGGTGTAATAAAGATCTTATTATTATGTTAAAAGTTAATTGGCGGCAGTCCTGCGACTGTTCATCCATGTTTTTTTTTAAATGGTTAGTCTGTCGAGCCAAGCTTCCATTCTGGGACCTGACTGTCCCGTAATAACATCAGCTGGGATGGTAACAGTTGTTAGTGTAGTGCAGGGGTGGGCAAACTTTTCCGTGCAAGGGCCACATTCAGAAATTCACAAATTTAAAGGGCCGCATAGTATATTAAGTAAAATAATTACTTCACCCGGTTATGATTCTGGGCGCCTCATATAGAACATAGAACAGTACAGCACAGAACAGGCCCTTCGGCCCTCGATGTTGTGCCGAGCAATGATGACCCTACTCAAGTCAACGTATCACCCTATACCAGTAAGTAACCCAACAGCCCCCTCCATTAACCTTAAAAAAAAATTAAAAATTTAAAAAAAAATTAAAATTTTTTTTTTTTTAATGACTTGGTGGGCCACATAAAGACCTTTGGCGGGCCGCATGCGGCCCGTGGGCCGTAGTTTGCCCACCCCTGGTGTAGTGTAACTGTCCCAATCAATGGCAACAGAAGAATGTGCAGGCCATGGTTTGGGTAGACATTCTCTGTAACATTAGGGGAACAGGAAATTGCTCTGTTCCATGATGCACTCCTCTTTGAAGGGCTGAAGTGTACACACATTGATAGCACACTCCCAAGTCAGATTTAACAGCTGCTTTATGTATTGTTACAGGGCTGGTGCTCTGACCTTGAAAGGGGGGGGGGGGGGGGGTGCATAGAAGACATGAGCACAGACAGGGCACACTCTAATTAAAGCTCTACAGTAATGAGTTCTTTTTTAACCTCTTTGTGTTCTTTATTGCACTTAGATGTGATTTGTTTATGCTGCATGTTATTTTAAATTTCTGATGGAATTTCTTAGACCTTGAGTGCTTTACAGAATGATAGCATTGCACCGACTAGACCCAACTTCCTATGCTTCCAGTAAGTACTATTATTACCATGCATAATCATTCGAACTTCCCTCTATATTGATTGTGTTTACAAACCTCTACAAAAGGCATTAACCTATCTATCTCTGTGTGAAAACTTAGCAAATTGAGTTTGTATGAACAATTCCCTCATTCCCAAAACTGCGATATAGCAGCACTGTTAAATAATTAAATTTAGAACTGTGCTCTGAGAGGAGGCATTTCTGTCCTTGATAATCTTATCACTGAAGCTTGCAGCAAATTACTTTGGTGAGTGTGATGCACAAGTCTTTTAGACAAAATACACAAGGGGCTGAATTCTCCGTTTAAGGGACAAAGGGCGGGATTCTGCATTTCTTTGGCGATTCACCATTTTTGAGTCTAAGTGCGGAGGATCTGTGGTGTTTTACATCAAATAAATTGGCGCCAACCCCTCAGCGATCATGCAACTGGTGAGCGGCTCCCACGATAAAAATGACAGGAGAATGGCCGTGCCCATGGCCGCGCACGGCGATGACCTAAAGAGGTTGCGCCGTAAAACATGATGCCGGCCGTGCACGGACCCAACCTGCCAAACACTGCACCCGCACACCCCCTGGCGCAATGCCGCAATGGGTAACACCCGCACACCCCCTGGCGCAATGCCGCAATGGCGTAACACCCGCACACCCCCTGGCGCAATGCCGCAATGGGTAACACCCGCACACCCCCTGGCGCAATGCCGCAATGGCGTAACACCCGCACACCCCCGGCGCAATGCCGCAATGGCGTAACACCCGCACACCCCCTGGCGCAATGCCGCAATGGCGTAACACCCGCACACCCCCTGGCGCAATGCCGCAATGGGTAACACCCGCATACCCCCTGGCGCAATGCCGCAATGGCGTAACACCCGCACACCCCCTGGCGCAATGCCGCAATGGGTAACACCCGCACACCCCCTGGCGCAATGCCGCAATGGGTAACACCCGCATACCCCCTGACGCAATGCCGCAATGACGTAACACCCGCACACCCCCTGGCGCAATGCCGCAATGGCATAACACCCGCACACCCCCTGGCGCAATGCCGCAATGGCATAACACCCGCACACCCCCTGGCGCAATGATACCATTTCTGAGGGGGCAGAGGATAAAAAACCTGCGGCAAACTGCCGTCACCTCCGATTTTGGCGTCAGAAGGGATTCTCCGCATAATTGCCGATGAGAAATCGGCGTCGGGGAATGGTGAATTCCGTCCCCAAGTGTTAATGCCAACGGAGAATCTGTGGACTTTTACGATAGAAAAGCCGGTGCGCACCTGGACCAATTCTGCTACAGTTGAGGGGCTAGCACAGGTGCCGCATGGAACACATTGATTCCACTGAAAAACGGTGCGGGACACACCTCATCCATGATCATCGCTCAGGAGGCTGATAAGCTGCAACCGCACATACTCATTACACTCACAACACACACTCATCCCAGCCAAAAAGATGGCACTGGTTAAATAACAATAATAATATAATAATAATCGCTTATTGTCACGAGTAGGCGTCAATGAAGTTACTGCGAAAAGCCCCTAGTCACCACATTCTGGTGCCTGTTTGGGGAGGCTGTTACAGGAATTCAACCTGCACTGCTGTCTTGCTCTGCATTACAAGCCACTTGTTCAGCCCACTGTACTAAACATTGTGCTGGAGTGCATCCATACAGCTGATGGGTTGTCTGGGGCCACAGGGCACCTATATGACCCATGGTACCAGGTTCAAAGCGGGCTGTTAGCGACGTGCGCAGCTGTATGGCTGCCTTGCTGGCTGCAGCTATGGTGTTCCATGTCGGTCCACCCTGACCCCACGGCCCACTTCCTGGCCATCCCCATTACTCCCCACAGCCCTGGCAGAAGCACCCCGCCCCCGGCCAGCATCACAGTTGTCATAAGAACTAAGAGCAGGATAGACCAACTGGCCCTTCGAGCCTACTCTGCCATTCAGTGAGATCATGGCTGATCTTTTGTGCACTCAGCTCCACTTTCCCACCCAAACACCATAACCCTTTATTAGATTGGATTGGATTGGATTTGTTTATTGTCACGTGTACCTAGGTACAGTGAAAAGTATTTCTCTGCGAGCAGATCAACAGATCATTAAGTACATGAAAAGAAAAGGAAATAAAAGAAAAAACATAATAGGGCAACACAAGGTATACAATGTAACTACATAACACCGGCATCGGGTGAAGCATACAGGGGTGTAGTGTTAATGAGGTCAGTCCATAAGAGGGTCATTTAGGAGTCTGGTAACTGCGGAGAAGAAGCTGTTTTTGAGTCTGTTCCTGCATGTTCTCAGACTTCTGTATCTCCTGCCCGATAGAAGATGTTGGAAGAGAGAGTAAGCCAGTCTTTGATTATGCTGCCCGCTTTCCCCGGGCAGCGGGAGGTGTAGATGGAGTTAATGGATGGGAGGCAGGTTTATGTGATGGACTGGGCTGTGTTCACGACTCTGTGAAGTTTCTTGCGGTCCTGGGCTGAGCAGTTGCCATACCAGGCTGTGATGCAGCCAGATAGGATGCTTTGTAAATGTGGACATGTCGAATTTCCTTAGTTTCCTGAGGAAGTATAGGCACTGTTGTGCTTTCTTGGTGGCGTCGCCGTGGGTGGACCAGGACAGATTTTTGGTGATGTGTACCCCTAGGAATTTGAAACTGCTAACCATCTCCACCTCGGCCCCGTTGATGCTGACAGGGGTGTGTACAGTACTTTGCTTCCTGAAGTTAATGACCAGCTCTTTAGTTTTGCTGGCATTGAGGGATAGATTGTTGTCACTGCACCACTCCACTAGTTTCTCTACCTCCCTCCTTTATTCTGACTTGTCGTTATTCGATATCGGGCCCACTATGGTCGTATCGTCAGCAAACTTGTAGATGGAGTTGGAACCAAATTTTGCCACGCAGCCGTGTGTGTACAGGGAGTGTAGTAGGGGGTGAAGTACGCAGCCTTGCGTGGCCCCGGTATTGAGGACTATTGTGGAAGAGGTGTTGTTGTTTACTCTTACAGATTGTGGTCTGTGGGTTAGAAAGTTGAGGATCCAGTTGCAGAATGAGGAGCCAAGTCCTAGGTGTTGGAGCTATAATATGAGCTTGGCTGGGATTATGGTGTTGAAGGGGAGCTGTAGTCAATAAATAGGAGTCTGATGTAGGAGTCCTTGTTGTGGAGATGCTCTCGGGATGAGTGTAAGGTCAGGGAAATGGCGTCTGCTGTGGACCAGTTGCAGCGGTATGCGAATTGCAGTGGATCAAGGCGTTCTGGGAGTATGGAGGTGATGCGCTTCATGACCAACCTCTCATTATGACTGAAGTCAGGACCACCGGATGGTAGTCATTGAGGCACATTGCCTGGTTCTTCTTTGGCACCAGTATGATGGTGGTCTAGGGGCTTTTCACAGTAACTTCATTTGAAGCCTACTCGTGACAATAAGCGATTTTCATTTTCATTTCATTGTAGCAGGTGGGGACTTCCTTTATTCTTCAAAAAACTAACTATCTTCATCTTGAAAACATTTAATGAAGGAGCCTCAACTGCTTCTCTGAGCAGGGAATTCCATAGATTCACAACCCTTTGGGTGAAGAAGTTCCTCCTAAACTCAGTCCTAAATCTACTTCCCCTTATTTTGAGGTTATGCCCCTTAGTTTTGCTTTCACCCGCCAGTGGAAACAACCTGCCCGCATCTATCCTCTCTATTCCTTTCATAATTTTATATGTTTCTGTAAGATCCCCCCCCGCATCCTTCTAAATTCCAACGAGTACAGTCCCAGTCTACTCAACCTCTCCTCGTAATCCAACCCCTTCAGCTCTGGGATTAACCTAGTGAATCTCCTCTGCACACCCTCCAGTGCCAGTACATCCTTTCTCAGGTAAGGAGAACAAAACTGAACACAATACTCCAGGTGTGGCCTCACTAACACCTTATACAGTTGCAGCATAACCTCCCTAGTCTTAAGCTCCTTCCCTCTAGCAATGAAGGACAAAACTCCATTTGCCTTCTTAATCACCTGTTGCACCTCAAACCAACTTTTTGGGATTCATGCACTAGGACACCCATGTCCCTCTACACAGCAGCATGTTTTAATATTTTATCATTTAAATAATAATCCCTTTTGCTGTATTTCCTACCAAAATGGATAACCTCACATTTGTCAAATTGTATTCCATCTGCCAGACCCTAGCCCATTCACTTAAACTATCCAAATCCCTCTGCAGACTTTCAGTATTCTCTGCACGTTTTGATTTACCATTCATCTTAGTGTCATCTGAAAACTTGGACACGTTGCACTTAGTCCCCAACTCCAATCTATGTAAATTGCGAACAATTGTGGGTGCAGCACTGATCCCAGAGGGACACCACTAGCTACTGATTGCCAACCAGAGAAACACCCATTAATCCCAACTCTTTGTTTTCTATTAATTAACCAATCTTCTATCCATGCTACTATTTTACCCTTAATGCCATGCATCTTTATCTTATACAGCAACCTTTTGTGTGGCACCTTGTCAAAAGCTTTCTGGAAATTCAGATATACCACATCCATTGGCTCCCCGTTGTCTAACGCACTTGTAATGTCCTCTGAAAATTCCTCTAAATTAGTTAGGCACAACCTGCCCTTTATGACCCCATGCTGCGTCTGCCCAATGGGACAATTTCCATTAGATGCCTCGCTATTTCTTCCTTGATGAAAGCTTCCAGCATCTTCCCGATTACCGAAATAAAGCGAACTGGCCTATTACTACCCGCTTTCTGCCTATCTCCTTTTTTAAACAGTGGTGTAACGTTTGGTAATTTCCAATCCACCGGGACCACACCAGAGTCTAGTGAATTTTGGTGTGACGATGTTGGACACTTTCTGTACCCCCTCTCTCTCCCTCAGCAGCCGTCACGCTGGTTTCAGGATTTTTAAAAGCACAAATAAACCACACCATCGGGAACTCGGCCCATCGGAGGCAGCAAATCACGGGTCAGGCCCATCAATGATTTTTTAAATAAATTTAGATTACCCAATTATTTTTTCCAATTAAGGGGCAATTTAGCATGGCCAATCCACCTACTCTGCACATTTTTGGGTTGTGGGGGCGAAACCCACGCAGACACGGGGAGAATGTGCAAACTCCACACGGACAGTGACCCAGAGCCGGGATCGAACCTGGGACCTCAGCGCCGTGAGGCGGTTGTGCTAACCACTAGGCCACCGTGCTGCCCTAGGCCCATCAATGATATGCACACGGTGCCTACTGTACGTGCAGAGTGAAATGCATTGACGGCGTTTTCGAGGTAACGGAGAATCGCGATTTGGCGTCAAATTGGCACCTGCTGCGTTCTTGCCTTTTGAAGCCATTCTCTGCCAAATCGCATTTCTCGATTTCAGTGTCAGCTAATGGCCCACTCTAAATGTTCCCGCCAGAACAGAATAATGTGCAATTTGCCTTCCCATTGGGGGCAGTGTTTGTACTGGGGGTCCAGGACATGCAAATGGGCCAGCAGTCTGCTAGCGTGAATTGGAAACCACTGGCGTCTGATTCGCTGGGGCCAGAATTTGAGTTATAGAGCCTGACAAGCTAGAGCTGCTTATAAGCACGCACTTCACTCACCATACATAATCATTCCAGCCAACCAGATGGCTCAGAGATCCAACACCTCACCTCAACATGTAAGGAGTCGGAGATGGACCTATTGCTCAATACCAATGAGGAGAGGAGGAACACCCAACCCCAGGGTGGGCTGCCGACTCAAGCCCGCCCCCCCTGGACACCGCCTGAGAAGAGGCGGTAGAGGCAGTCAGTGCTTCCAGCATCACCAGGGGGAAGCAGCTCGTGATTCTGAGGGGTGGGGGGGGTCACTGATGAGGTCACTGCATGAGTGGGATATCCAGCTACGGTGCAGGAGTACTTTGATTGGGGTGAGCTCAGCTAATCCCCTGATTTTTCTGCAGGGGGGCAGTACATCTGAGGGTTGCACTAAACAAAGGAATGCCAATGTCTGGGGGGCCAGTGATTGAGCTTGGCCATGCCCATCCCCTTGATGGCTCTGCAAACAGAATTATTTTTTAAAACCATGTCCACTGCAGTTAATCCCAGACTTTTACCCCTTAAATTGCTCAATGCTCAATATTCCTAAAGTCTTCCAATCTTTTCACTACTCTCTACAGCCTAGTGAGCCACTCCCCCCCTCCACCCCCCCCCTCCACCCCGCCCCCCCCCCCCCCCCCCCCCGCCCCCCATAACAAGCCCGACGCATTTTTTGAGTTTTTTTAACTCTCTTGCAACCCTCAGCAGCCATAATGCCCAGGCCCCGCTTGTACATACTTGCACCAATTCGAACCCGGGTGACTTCCGCCTGAGAGGGGCACAGCATACATGTGTCCAACCTGCTAATGAGATTTAAATCCATGCAAATGACTGTTTTGCATAGGCCTGCCGGCGTGGGGTGCAAAGTTCACTAACACCGCCAGCGGGGCACCGGAGCATGGTGTCAGCATCGGCACCGAGCACAAATCACGAGTTTTCCATTTCGATCATGATCCTGCCACCGTTGGGAGGAGGAGAATTCAGCCCAAGATCATCGGGTTGCCGCTAATACATTGCCTAAAAAGAAAAGAGAAATTCAGCTATTTAAAACAGCAAAATGCTGGGTGCACTCAGCTGGACAAATGGCATCTGTAGAGAGAGAGAGAGAAAAGCAGAGTTAGCTTTTCAGAGCATCACTTGAACTTTCACCAAAACTGGAATAAATTCTAGAAGCACAACTTTTAAGCAAGGGCAGAGCCAAGGGAACATGGGGAGGAAGGGGAGGTGAAAGAGGCAGAAATCTAACATGGTTATATGGGGAGGGCAAGAATGATTCAATGGATCACTTGGTTGCATGATGCACCTCACGAAGACAGACAGCATTATCAGGGACCCCTTCCACCCAGGCATCGCCTTCTTCCAGACTCTTCCATCAGGCAGAAGGTACAGAAGTCTGAAGACCCACACATCCAGACATAGGAACAGCTTCTTCCCCACAGCTACAAGACTCCTCAACAACTCCCCCTCAGACTGATCTGTTCCCTGTAAGAACACTATTCACGACGCTCAAAATGTATCGATAATGAAACATAAACACAAAAGATGGGTTCAGAGGAGGTTCAGCTGTTTACAGTATAATAGCTTAGGAAGAGGGAAGCATGAAAAATGGCTCTTCCCAGTAATGTATTGGAAGAAAGGCAGGCAGACCCCAGAGGTGCAAACACCCTGCCAGCCCTGACCTGCCCTGGACTGATAGGAGTTCCCCACTAAGTACCAGTCCATACCACCTTCACATCCAGTGGCTCTGGTACAGCCATCCTCCACTACCAGTATCTGCTTTCTGATTGAAAATGGGATTCGTGTTTATAGCTTTACAAGTTATTAAATTCAATGCCAAGGCAACAAGGCTGTAAAATGTATTGTCCATAGATGATGTTACCTGAGTTTGTGTTGAACTTTATTTGAACAATGTGGAATGCCAATGTCAGAGTGGGATGGGGCATTAAAGTGACAAATGACCAGAAGTCCATGCCTCGCCGCTCCAACATATCAGAAAGCAGGCTCCACTGCAGGATGTTTTCTTCCTGCTTCACACTGCTTGTGCCAACGTCTCTCAGTCACACTTCTCTTTGTCTTCCTGTTTCATTGCAATATACCCCACAATGGCTGCCACACCCATGCTCTTGGCTAGAAAACCCATCTGGTTGATTCACTTTGTTTGCTATTGTGGTGCAGGCCTGACCTTAGTGAAGCAATCTTTAAAAACCAGTGTACAGCTGTGGAACACATCACATGTTTATTGCGACCTTAAAGACCTTGACAGGAAAAAACAACTTTTTGTTTGTTGTTTCTTAATCCATTTTGCAGAGATCAAAATTTTCAGAACAGCACTAAATGTAGAGCCCGTGATGAGTGTTTACTGCAGGCATCACCATTTTTACATCGTCTACATTTCCACTATGATTGTCATTAGTCTTAATCTGTCCCTGCGCAAATGAGATGGTTATATGTGGAATAGCTGCTTTCCCCCTCCCCTGCTTCCCATCCTTAACCCTAAATAGGTTTTGTTTATAATAATAGATGTGAAATATTATTTTTATACCCACGCCATGCTCTAGTTAACAGAGGAAATGGACAAATGAAGTTGAAGCAATTGTATTGACAGTGACTGCTGAGCATTGATCATGGTCAGCGCTCCTGTCGGTACTACAGTTAGTGACTGTAAATGAGATTTTAGGAACTACATTTATTTTTTAATTTCCTCCCTCTTGTGGTAAACACCACTGGTAACACATTGCATGTATTAAGGTACTGCCACTGTATGAAAGGTACCACAGTAAATCCCTGCCTGCTGGTTCCTCCCAGCAGGGGGCGTATAAAAGTGTATGCTCTCCTGCACTGCAGCCATTCTGGTTCCAGCTGCAGGAGGCACAACATCTTGTTCAATAAAGCCTCAATTGTTTCACCATTCTCGTCTCGTGGTAATTGACGGTACATCACCTCTCTTTCCTACTTTAGTGAAGACAGTAAATAAGTCAAATACATTCCTCAAATGCACTCCATTACCCATTCTGTGAGGATGTCTTGTGATGCAGTGGGTAGGGTCCCTATCTCTGAGCAAGACGTTCGGGGTTCAAGTCCCACCACAGCACTGAATGGCAATGGAAGGTGTGTTTGTGGCGTGGCCAAGCAGGTTGACTGTCAACATATAAATCCTTTGGATGTGCCTATGGCAGGTGATAGGACCGGGAGAGTTTCCTGGTTTGTCAGAAGTGTGTGGTAACTGCAGCTCAGCGTCTTTCCTACGATGAAAGATTCCATGCACAATCCCTTGCCACAGACTCCGTGGGCGATTGTCTGAAAGCAAAAACTAGAGAAAAACCAAAATATGCAACAAAACAAAGAAACAAAATGAGGGGACAGAATGTACTTTTTTCACCCTGAATCGAAAGACTTTATCAAACTTACTTCCAATTTCCACCCGTCTCTCAATTTCACATGGTTCATCTCCGACTGTTCCCTTCCTCAACACCTCTGCTTCCATTTCTGTCGATATCTATCAGCTAATATTCATTATAGCTAATTGACTGCCATAACTACCTCCACTACATAGCTTCACACCCTCTATCTTGAATGGACTTCATTCTGTTCTCCCAGTTCCTCTGCTACACTGCATCTCTTCCACCGATGCAACCTTCTACACCAGCATTTCTCCTCGAATGAGGAATCCCGCTCCCACTGCGGTTGACAGGATCATTGACTGTGTCTGTCTCACTCCTTCCTCTCCCAGAACTACAAAGGGATTCATCTTGGCACTGCCAACTGTGATTAAATGTATTCCTGGAGGTTTCATTGGATTGGATTGGATTTGTTTATTGTCACGTGTACCGAGGTACAGTGAAAAGTATTTTTCTGCGAGCAGCTCAACAGATCATTAAGTACATGGGAAGAAAAGGGAATAAAAGAAAATACATAATAGGGCAACACGAGATATACAATGTAATTACATAAGCATTGGCATCGGATGAAGCATGCAGGGTGTAGTGTTAATGAGGTCAGTCCATAAGAGGGTCATTTAGGAGTCTGGTGACAGCAGGGATGAAGCTGTTTTTGAGTCTGTTTGTGCGTGTTCTCCGACTTCTGTATCTCCAGCCGATGGAAGAATTTGGAAGAGTGAGTAAACCGAGTGGGAGGGATCTTTGATTATGCTTCCCGCTTTCCCCAGGCAGCGGGAGGTGTAGATGGAATCAATGGATGGGAGGCAGGTTCGTGTGAGGGACTGGGATGTGTTCACGTCTCTCTGAAGTTTCTTGCGGTCCTGGGCCGAGCAGTTGCCATACCAGGCTGTGATGTAGCCAGATAGGATGATTTCTATGCTGCATCTGTAAAAGTTGGTAAGGGTTAATGTGGACATGCCGAATTTCCTTAGTTTCCTGAGGAAGTATAAGCGCTGTTGTGCTTTCTTGGTGGTAGCGTCGAGCGTGGGTAGACCAGGACAGATTTTTGGTGATGTGCACCCCTAGGAATTTGAAACTGCTAACCATCTCCCCCTCGGCCCCATTGATACTGACAGGGGTGTGTACAATACTTTGCTTCCTGAAGTCAATGACCAGCTCTTTAGTTTTGTTGGCATTGAGGGAGAGATTGGTGTCGCTACACCACTCCACTAGGTCACTCCAGGAGACTCAGGGGCGGGAGGGGGGGGGTTGCAACCCCAGTTCCTCTTCACCTCACCTCCCTGTCACCAGCCTCCATATTCAGCTAATCATTCTCCACCATTTCCACCACCTTTAGTGCAATGCAGCCGCCAAACACATCTTCTCCTCCTCCCCGCTTTCAGCTTTCCGAATTGAATGTTCCCTCCATAAACCATTCCTAAATCACCCAACACACCCTGAGCAGGATTCTCCATAAGTGTTGATGCCAATGCAAAATTTGTGGATATTCATGCCAGAAAAACTAGTGCTGCACCTGGACTGATTCAGTGAGTGTTAAGGGGCTAGCACCGGCGCCACGTGGAACACAATTGATCCCAATGAAAAAAAGGTGCCAGATTTGCCAGTTCCGCGATTGACACTCAGGAGGTTGACAAGCTGCAGCCGCATATACACACTGCACTCTCCTCACACGCCATCCCAGCCAACAAGATGGCAGTGAGGAGAACAGCCCTGAGGTTTACCGATGCCGAGCTGGAGACCGTCTTGGACACAGTGGAGGAGCAGCGGATGACCCTCTACCCCGGCCCTGGAAGGAGGCTGCCAGCCACCGCGGTTCGCGATGCCTGGGCGCAGATGGCTCAGTCCATCAGTCCGGGCAACACCGTCCGGACCTGCTAACAGTGACGTAAAAAACTGCACGACCTCCTCATGGCGGCTAGGATGAGTAGGCAACAGTGTGCCCCTGGCACTAACACCCATAATCCAACCCCCCACCTGAGGGTGGACGATCCCCCACCCTTCACCACCTGTCAGCGCCCATACCTGTGAGGAATTGAACAAACGAATGAGATATAAAATAGGATTATTAGTTAGAATAATGTAGATGTGAGCCAGTCTGATAGTAGTGAGCTCACAAACAAAGGACAAAGGGATTCAGAAAGCATGGCCAGGAAGGGGGGAGGGAGCCTCGTGGAGGGTGGGGAAAAGGATGCTGGGTAACAAGAGGCCCAGGGTTGAGGAATGCGAAGTGAGCCAATCAGGATATATGGCCAGGTCAGGAGGTGTATAGGATGACTTATGGGAATCTTGTATGTGAAACTTGATGCCATTTGAATGATATTTGCAGAGATTTCTTTGTCTCCGATTTCACTCAGTTCTGGGGCTTCAGAAGACGCCTGTGTGTTCTGAGTCTTTGTGGAGCGAGTCAGCCTTGCAAGTTGGTTAAAAATAAATAATACTATACCTACAAATCCATCTCGAGTTTTATTGAGGCCAGACTGACGGGTAAAGAACTCAATATTGTCACCTGGTGCCCTGGCCACTGAGGCCACCAGCTACCCACCCCCTGGGCTGGATGTGTCAGGCTGTCTAACATTGTCCTTTTCTGTTTGTTCCTCCCCCCCCCCCCCCCCCTCCAGGAGAAGGCCAGGCATAACCGCCGGGAGCGGGAGAAGACAGGAGGGGAACCGCCGGACCTGCGGCCCCTCACCGTGCCCGAGCGGAGGGTCCTGGACGTGGCCGGCGGACCGGAAGAAAGGGAGGGCGTCGAGTAAGAGTTCGACCACGGGCAAGGAAATGAGACCTCGCTTAGTTGCGATTCCCCAGGTCACGTGTCAACCGCCCCCAACAACACTCCCACAATTCTCTCACCCCCACACCACCCCCACACCACCCCACAACACCCTCACCCCAACACCACCTCACCCCCACCCTTGCCCCACAGCTCTTTCACCCCCACGCCACCCTCACCCCCCACACATCCACCCTCACCCCAACACCACCCCCACACTTCCACCCTCACTCCCACACCACCCCCCACCCACTCGCCCACCCCCACAATCTCCCGGTCCACGGTCTAATCATGTGTCTTGCTTGTGTCTTTCAGGACCTGCTGATGATAAGGCGTGTCCATCTGGTGTCCCCTGCTTCCAGCCAGTGCCACAGCCAGAGTCCCCCCGCCCTCCCCCGTGAACTAAGCAGTGACGAGGAGAGCAACTTGGACATTAGCCCTCCCCCAAGACTCAGGAAACCCCGGAGCTCGGGTCGGAGGATGACACTGACTTCCTGTCACAGCTGCCTCCAACACCCTCCATCAACGCACAGACACTCACTTCGATTGGGCACTTTAGTCAAGAGGCTCCTGGCACACTATCTTATGTTCACTAGACAGCTGACCCGGTACAGCAGGTGGAGTTAGGAACTCCCGAGGGGGCGGATGGTCAGAGGGCAGACCAACCCCAGAAACTAGCTGCTAGACGGGTATCGGGCTTCTGGAATGGACAGTCCCATCGATAATGGAGATATAGTTGCAGAGCCAGGGTTTGTATGAGGGCTTGTCGGCGAGCATCCAGCACCTGCAGGCGCAGTTGGAGGAGTCTGACCCATGTTGCAGCGGGAGGTGGAGCCGACCATGCGTGCCACCCAGGTCAATACCGCACGAGGGGTGTCTGCGGTGTAGGCATAGGTGGGGCGACAGTTTTGGCTATGGATCAGCATGTCCAAGGCCTGGGGCATTCTGTGCAGGAGGTGGCCGAGGCCCAGGACATAGTTGCCGGTTCACAGGTGACCATGTCCCAGAGCCACCTGGAAATCGCAGCGGCGCTTCTGAGTGTGGCCCAGTCACAGCAGCACATGGCTGGGCGCATCGGCAGCCAGGGCCAACCCAAGGCACCGGCAACTCGGGCAGTCGCCCGGGGCGCCAGAGACTCGGGTCCCGCGCATGCGCAGTTGGGCCGGTGCCAACCAGCGCATGCGCGGTGGCCGCCTTCCCCCAGGGCGGCCCCCTCCGCCCGCCCCCCCCGCCTCGGGCCCGCCCCCCCGCCTCGCCCCCCCCCCCCCACCTCGGCCCCCCCCCCCATACCTCGGCCCCGCCCCCCCCTGCCTCGGCCCCCCCCGCCTCGGGCCCGCCCCCCCCGCCTCGGCCCATACCCCCTGCCTCGGCCCCCCCGCCTCGGGCCCGCCCCCACCCCCCCTCGGCCCCCCCCAGCCCCGCCCCCCCCTACCCCCCGACCCCGCCCCCCTACCCCCACCCCCCCTACCCCCCCCCCCGCCCCCCCCCCCCCCCCCCCCCCCCCCCCCAAGGGCGCCGAAGTTCAGCTTGCCCGGGGCGCCAGCAACCCTAGGGCCGGCGCTGTCGGCAGCAATGCCCAGACACTGGCTAATGTGGCGCGGACACAGGAGGGAGGTGGCCCAGTCCTAGAGGGAGGTGGTGTAGTCACTGGCTGATGTGACAAAAACCCAGAAGGTGGTGGCACAGTCGCAGTGTGATGTGGTGCAGTCCCAGATAGAGATGGTCCACTCCCTGCACTCGATGGCCACCAGCATGCAGAACCTGTCCGAGTCCAGATTGGGCGGCAGGACTGGCAGGGCCAGGTGGTGGGGGAGCCTCAGGGGATAGCTCCGCTCGCAACCCCGTCCCATGGAATAGCCCGGGGGACATCAGGCATCCCGAGGGAGGAGCTGGTGATGGGGCCCGTGCCGGTGACTCCCGCAAGGGATGTGCCGGAATACCGTAGCATCTTGGATTCTCTGCCCCCTGAACACCGGAGTCGGCAGCCGGGCCCATCGAGGTGTAGTTGCCCCTAAACACACCCGCCAATAGGGACCCTTTTCACATGGCGGGATTCACAGCAGGCCACCTCCACTCCTGCAGTACCGTCTGGGGAACCACCTAGACATAGCGTGAGGGCCCATAAGGCCAGAAATTAGACACCAGTTAAGTTGGCACAGTGCAGTGTACAGTTTAATTATGTATCTGTGTAAATATTTCTTCACATTAAACACCTGTTTGTTAACACTGTTCCAACCTGCCTCGGTGCTCTGTCACATGGGTGTGAGAGGTAGGCTGGTCTGGGCTGGCCAGGGAGATGGTTCGTTGGGGGGGCAGACATTGTGGTTGGGCTGGGCTCTCTACCCCTCCCTCTCCCAACTGTCCAGACCACCGTCACCCCAGGGATCCGATGGGACTGTGATGGAATGGCCAGCTTGCGTGCAGGGATCACCCAGATGGATGGTGGAAAGTGCTACTGTGGGCAGGAGTCAGACATTGTCATATGATGCGGAGCACCAGAGCTGATCACAGAACAGGTTGTCATCATCCTCCATTACATGGACCAGACCCAATGTTACACCAACCCAGGGTCCCCAACCCGTAGTGCGGCAGGTATGTATCACAGGAGTTGCAGGCTGGAGGTGGCCGGGGAATGAGGGACGATCAGAGCGTCCTGTGCATGATGGTCCTGACACATACGTCATGCAGCCTCGCTTGCCTGCCTGGGCCCCATGTCTTGCCCATCCTCGCCCTCTCCCGCATCCTCCTCATTGGGCGAAGCCTGGTGTTCATCCTCCTGCTCCAGCATGTTGTCCCTCTGCTGGGGGATGTTGTGGAGGAAGCAGCAGGCCGCCAAGGTGCAGGCGACCCTCTCAGCATCATACTGGAGGGCCGCTCTGGAACGGTCCAGGCACCTCTACCAAATCTTCAGCGACCGAGGCACCGTTCAATCGCACCCCTGGTCACTGTATGGGCATTTTTGTAGTGGTTCTCCGCGTCGGTCTGTGGCCTCCGAACAGGTGTCATCAGCCACGATCACAGTGGGTGGCTCCTGTCTCCCATTAGCCAACCCCCTAACTCGCGGGGCTTCTCAAACATGTCAGGAATCGCCGAGTGTGCAGGTTGTGCACACTGCCCGGGTATCGGGCTCAGAGGTGAATGATGCGCAGCTGATGGTCACACAACAGCTGCATGTTCATCGAGTGGTACCACTTTCGGTTTGTGTGGAGTGGTCTGACATCTGCATGTGCTCATTGGGGGACATGCATGGAAACTTCAGAGAGTCGTGAACACCGCCCAGTACATCACACGGACCCCCTCCCATCCATTGACTCCATCTACACCTCCCGCTGCCTTGGGAAAGCGGGCAGCATAATCAAAGATCCCTCTCACCCGGCTTACTCACTCTTCCAACTTCCTCCATCGGGTATGGGGGAACAAAAGTCTGAGAACACGCACGAACAGACTCAAAAACAGCTTCTCCCCCACTGCTATCAGACTCCTAAACGACCCTCTTGTGGACTGACCTGGTGAATACTCAGTCCTGTATGCGTCACCCGATGCCAGTGTCTGTGTATTTACAGTATGTACCTTGTGTTGCCCTAGTTTGTATTTTCTTTTATTTTCATGTACTAAATGATCTGTTTGAGCTGCTCGCAGAAAAATACTTTTCACTGTACCTTGGTACGCGTAACAATAAAGAAATCCAATCCAATGCATATTGTTGATTACCCCATGGAGCCGGGGCATCTTGGCGGTGGCGGTGAACCCCGCCGCCCGGGCAGTCTGGAGGGCTCGGTCCACATTGAAATGGAGTATTGAGCTACCTGGGCATATAGGGCCTCCATGATGGCACAGTTGCACCTGTGCACCAAGGTCTGTGAGATCCCGGACAGGTTCCCACTCGGCGCTTGGAAGGCCCCGTTGTGTTAAAGTTCAAGGTAACCGTCACCTTGATGGCCACCGGGAGCAGGTGTCCTCCCCCATAGCCCTGCGGTGCCAGGTGTGCCATCATTGGCAGATATGTCGCACTGTCTCTCTGCTCGGCCTGTGTCTCCGACGGCATGCCTGGTCCGGCAGGTCCTAAAATGACAGGCGCAACCAGTACACACGAGGCCTTATGCGCCACCCCTTTGACACCTCCTCCTCATTGGACTGTTGGGCAGCTCGCTCTCCAGCCTGGGCGGCTGCCACCTGTTCCTCTGCTGCCCGCTCCACTACCGTAGCTTCCCCCAACAACAAAAATCCTGCCGGCTCCTCCCCACTAATAAGTAGGGGCATCCTCCCCTGTCCCCCACCCCCATGGGAATTGCAGGGTCATTCCCCCTCTCGGCCCCTGCCCACCAACTGTACACATGCATGAGATTGACCCAACCCCCCCAAGACCCCCCACCAGGCCACCATCAGAGAACCCCCCATATCAGTGGGGCAGCACGGTAGCACAAGTGGATAGCACTGTGGTTTCACAGTGCCAGGGTCCAAGGTTCGATTCCCCGCTGGGTCACTGTCTGTGCAGGTCTGCACATTCTCCCTGTGTCTGCGTGGGTTTCCTCCGGGTGCTCCGGTTTCCTCCTACAGTCCCAAGACGTGCAGGTTAGGTGGATTGGCCATGATCAATTGCCCTTAATGACCAAAAAGGTTAGGAGGGGTTATTGGGTTACGGGGATAGGGTTGAAGTGAGGGCTTAAATGGGTTGGTGCAGATACGATGGGCCGAATGGCCTCCTTATGCACTGTATGTTCTATCAGTAACCACCTTATCAGAACCCCATTGAAGACCCCCTCATCATACCGCCCCCCCTGCATCAGACCTCTATATCAGCTTTGACTTTGTTGACAAGCCTGTGGCACTTTCTCAAATGCCTTTAACTGCATGATCCTCAGCAAACTTTTCTGTTACCTCAATCAAGTTGAGCATGATTTGCCATCAGAAAATATGTGCTGGTTCTCCTTAATTAATCCATTGTTTCTCAGGTGACTGTTATTTTTGTCCTGGGTTATCATTTCTAAACCCTGTTGATCTTACACTGCAGTTGTTGGACTTATCCTCACATCCCGTTTTGAATAAGGATGTAACCTTTGGCACCTGCCCTGTATCTAAAGATTAGATAATTATCGGCAACACCTTCACAATTTCTACCCTTACTTCCCTCAGTATCCTCAAATGCATCTCATCTTGCCCTGGATATCTATAAGCTTCAAACACAACAATCTTTTCCAATAGCTCTTCTTTACCAATTTTCACCCATCTGTGGTTTCAACTATCTCCTCTTTCACTGGGACTTGGCAGCATCTTCTTTCTTGGTGATGGCAAATGATAGAATCATAGAATTTACAGAGCAGAAGGAGGCTATTTGGCCCATCGAGTCTGCGCTGGCCTTTGGAAAGAGCTCCCTACTGAAGCCCACACCTCCATCCTATCCCTGTAACCCCACCTAACCTTTTCTTTGGACACTAAGGGCAATTTATCATGGCCAATCCACCTAACCTGCGCATCTTTGGACTGTGGGAGGAAACCGGAGCATCCAGAGGAAACCCACGCAGACATGGGGAGAACATGCAGACTCCGCACAGACAGTGACCCAAGTCGGGATTCGAACCTAGGACCCTGGAGCTGTGACGCAACTGTGCTAACCATTATGCTACCGTGCCTCAGCCATGATTACTGCCTTCATGTAAATCTTCATTTCAGTCCATAACCAATCCAATGCCTCCTTTTACTTCCTGTTTACTGTTTCTGCGTTTAAGACAACTTTTGGATTCTCTTTTATGTTGGTTGCCAGTCTCCTGTTAAACTCTTTATTCTCTCATTTCTTTTTCCACTTTCCCTCTGAATGTTTTATATTCAGTCTGGCGTCGCTTGCATTGTCAACTTGACGTTTGTCATGTGCACCCATTTTCTACTTCATCTTACTTTTTATCTTTTTAGTCATCCATGGAGCTCATAGCTCTATTGCCTCACCAATCCCCTTGTCAAAATGTACCTCGACTCTAGGCCAAACTATCTCCATGTTAAAGACAGCGCACTGTTCCATTACAGCTTTTCCTGCCAGATTTAGATTCCAATTTATCTTGGCCTGATCTCTTCCCTCCCCATTAAAAGTGGCCCTTCCCCAAATTAATTCATATAAACAATTTGTTCATGGGATGTGGGCGTCGCTGGCTGGGACAACATTTATTGCCCATCCCTGAGGGCATTTAAGAATCAACCACATTGCTGTGGAGTAGGAGTTACATGTAGCCAAGACCGGGTAAGGTTGGCAGATTGTTACTCCAGATGGCTCCTTGTCCTTTTTCATAGATAATCCAAACCTTTTGATACTATGATCACTACCTCCTAACTGTTCCACTAATGACACTTGATTCCACCCCACCCTCCTACTCCTCACTGACCCTTCCTGACTCCCTCAACAACTCTCCAGCCACCCTTACCTCCCATGAACCCCGACCTCCCTGACCCTCTGAAACATTGGGCCAAAATCGCGTTCGGTGATCGGCCGGAGAATCAAAGTTGGCGACCAAATTGGTGGCGGCACTACTTTTGCGATGCTCAACCCCCTTCGAAACGACATCACCTAAGGCCCGCCCCCCCGATGCTCTGATCCTGACCGGCTGAGTTCCCGACGCCGTCGGTCGCATGTGGTCTCAACCATTAGCAACTCGGCGTGGCGGTTGTGGACTCAGTCCAGCAGCGCCATAGTTGGGGGAAGGACCAATCCGCGGGCAGGGGGGAGAACTTCATCAGGGGCTGGAGGCACTGTGGGGGAGGTGGGGGGGGGTGGTCCGGGGGGTGTCGCGAGCCAGCAGAAGGGGGAACTATTTCACGGGCTGGGTTTGCGAGCGGCCGCCGCCCTGTTGCACAGCACAGTCGCTGCAGGACGCCGCCGTACGCATGCGTGGCTACGGACCTGCCAATTCATCGGGCCGTATCGGCAGCTATAACCAGGTGCTCTACACTGCAGGCATGCTAGCCCCCGGTCAAATGGAGGATCGGTGGCCGTTTTACGCCACTTTTTCTGTCGTAAACCGCCACCGTTCCCACGCCAGCGTGGGGACATAGCCTCAAAATCGGAGAACCCATCCCCCTGACTCCCTAGACCCTCTGTCTTCTCGACCAAGCCACCTTACTGACCTGACAACCTGCCCACCTTGCTACCTACCTTCTAAGTTCTGGACTCATGGCATGTGGCTCAGTTTGCTCCCTGACAGTGCTCCATGCAGGGAGGGACCCATAGGGGCTGACCAGTTCCCCTGCTCAGTACTCTACTTCCACCATCGCCACATGATGCCAGTGGCCCTGCTACATAACCAAAGAGAGCGGAGTGGCAATCCAACAGTGATTGCCACCCTCTGGAAGATTCAGCCCATACTGATCTAGAAAACCCTCCTGAATGCACTTCAGAAACTCTTCTCCAAAGTTTCATAACTTTTAATTATTATTTGATGATTGACACTTTTTAAATCATAGAATTATAGAATCTACTGTACAGAAGGAGGCCATTCGGCCCATCAAGTCTGCACCAACCCTTGGTAAGAGCACCTTGCCTAGGTCCACGCCTGACCCTATCCCCGTAACCCACCTAATCTTTTGGACACTGGGGGCAATTTAGCATTGCCAATCCACCTAACTTGCACATCTTTGGACTGTGGGAGGAAACCGGAGCACCAGGAGGATACCCACACACACACAGAACGTGCAGACTCCACACAGACAGTGACCCAAGGCCAGAATTGAAACCGGGTCCCTGGTGCTGTGAGGCAGCAGTGCTAACCACTGTGCCGCCCGCTTGTTTGCCTGTGTTCATATTGATTATGTTCTGCCCTCTGGGCCTTTATCTTTCACCTTGCTTTCATAATTTATAAAGGTATGGAGGATAAGCAGGCAATTACTGTGTCAGTAGTTAACAAATGCAATGCCTTTTATTATTTCTCTAGCTCTGCATTTATGCACCAAGGTTTCAAGTCACATTTATGTTGCTGTGACAAATGCTCAATTACTGCGGTGGCACATCATCTATCATTCGACTGGAGATTTCCATTTATGAAACCAGACGCTGGACCTATTTAAACATGCAATTGCACTTTCTTCTGGATGGTGCTATACAATGTTAAATAATTCAATCCTCAAGGGGAAAACAATAGTTTGGTTTCTAACACATGGGACAAAGGGAATTTAAAACAGTGAAAACGTTCATCTCCAAAGTGCTTAATGATGATAAATTAACAGAAGATGCAGAATCTTCAACATGGAATATTAATGATGACCAGAAAAAATAAGTTCTTTTTAATGACCAGTTTACATTTATAAAATGTCCCAGACACCACTATCACCATTCCTGGGTACGTCCTGTCTCACCGGCAGGACATACTCAGCAGAGGTGATGGCACAGTGGCATA